>NW_002476353.1:0-600000 GCF_000189635.1 Tetrahymena thermophila SB210
CCCCAACCCCAACCCCAACCCCAACCCCAACCCCAACCCCAACCCCAATTTAATAGATTAAAATTCTATATATATTTAGTTAAGTATTTAAAATAATTTAGGAAAAATATTTCTTTTAAAATTAAAAATTCCAATTAAAATGTTTTTTTAGAAGATAATGTTAATTTTATCTTTCATTAAAATATTTAAAAAATTTATTTTTCTTATTTTTAAAATTAATAATTAAAAGAAATAATTTAAAGCATCAAAACATACTTACCAATGATTAAAGACTCAATACTAGAAAACTGATAGAAAAAATATATTAAACAATTAAAAATTTAAATAATTTGCTTTTTGTATTTTTATAAAAAACAATTGATGTCTTTCTAATATTTTTATTGTTTTATTTGTTTAGTTTTAAAATAAATATTTAAATTACTTAAGTTAATATTTCGATTTGTATTTTATGTATTTGCTTTTTATAATTAAAAATCATCTATTTATTTTTCTATCTACATATCTATTTTTTAGCCATTTTTAAATTAAACTGTGTAAATCCACATTTTATTGGTTTAATTAAAAATTGGTTCAAGTAGAACAAAAATTTCTAGAATAATTATAAGCAATAGCAATTTGAATTTAAAATGTTTTTTAGACTACTTTTAACTAGCTTTTGAGCTGGATTTGGAATAAGCATTCAATCAGTTTTTAAAAAATGATAGATTTAACATTTCTGCGTTTAAACAAGTCATTTGATTCATGAGTATATTTCAAAAAGAAAAATGTTAAGCTTGTTTTCTTTATAAGTCATTAGATCATACTATAAATTTTTTATTTAAATATAGGAGTTGGGAAAAAGAAAAATAAACTTGCATACAAATAGGAACTAGATGAATATTATGCAATATCTAATACCCTAATAAATATTCATATTTTATGTTTGTTAGAAGATCATTTATTTCCTTTTTTATTATCATAAAAATAGTTGTAAGCAAAGGAAGGTTAGCTTAATTTTAATAGAAGAGATAAATCGAAATTAATCTTTGAGCACTAAAGGAAGAAGAAAAAAATATAAAAAAATAGTAAAACAAAAAAATTAAGTTTTTAACAAAACAATTTATTTATTGTCAATCAATCAAACAAACAAACAATCATTCATTCATTTATTTAAGTTGAAGATACACTCTTACAGCTTTCTTATATACTGAATATTTAAATTATTTACTAAAAATGACAAGTGATAAAAATAAGAGCCACTCGCTTTAATAGTCTGGCATTGAAAATAAACCTTACGCTTTGAGGAAAGGAAAGGCTATTCATAAAAAGCCTACTTTAAAGTAGTAAAAATAGAAGCTTCTTAACAAAAGCTCTAAGTCTAAAGATGTTAAGAAGGATGTAAATAACTCCAAAGTAATTTCTTGCCCTGTTCTCCAAAACAAAATAAATTAAGGAGTTATTTCAGAGAGCGAATCCCATCTAAATGAAGAATCTAACTAAAGCTTCTCTGTAAATACAAATCCTTTATCTAACTCCTCTTCTATGTAGTAATCCAGCTAAACTAAGTAAAGATTAAGTCTTTCATCTAATAGCAATTACAGTCAAGTCAAATAAGAGGATATCGATATGACTGAAAATAATAGCTGTCTCTTATCTGTTTCTCCTTAATAGTCATCTGCTAACTCTGATTAAGTTTATATTAGAAATAGAATCAACCATGAACCCATGCTTTTCCTTCATAACAAGTGGGAAATACTTCCTAATAAGGACTATAACATATTTGGAGATATCTTGATTGAAACTGATTTCGTTTCTGATAAGAAATTTTCATCCTAAAACCACTGGAAGCCTCCTCTTAATGTAGAAGTTCATCCTGGTAAACTTATCAACAAAATGAACATTGGATCATATGGTACAACTATGCGCGACTTTTCAATAATTAGCAACTTCATGAAGATGTGCAATCATGATGAAATTTAATCATATGCTCATAATCTCGACAGATGGTAATAGGTTTGCAACAAACTCATCTTATCAAAGTAGCGCTCATCTATTCTTAAGTCAAGCAACTTAGTTTCCAGCAACTCATCAACCATTGAAGAAGAAGATGAAATTTATGCTACCCGTTTGAAAGAATTTGAATAGTAATGTGATTAAACTTTTGCTTAACTTAATAACTAGGGTAAGATCTTTTTATACTCAAAGAAAAGATACAACATTCACTCACAAAATCTCGAAGAATATGAATTTGGATTTAATTAATTCCTTCTTGCTATCATGGGATGTGAAAATGAGCATCTCTCAACAATTATCATGAGATAAGGTCGCCCTAACTTTTTTGACACCAAGAGCAGACTAAAAATTTCCTAATAATTAGTTTTAAATTATCTCAATATTAATCTCTCTGTAAATGAGCAAATTGCAAGCACTCCCGAACTCTTGTAAAAAGTTAATTTAATTACTTTCGATGACCTCCAGGTTCCCTCTTCTGCTTATTCATATTGTCTCAATTTCAAAAATTGCAAAGTTGAAGAATCAGGAAACCTAAATTCCAGCTTCTCATCCGAATCTTCTAGCTCAAGTATCTAAAATAATACAGACTATGATTTTGTTTTATAAATTATTGAGTTAGACACTGAAGCCTAAAATATATGTACTCTCTTAAATATTAGAGAGTTTAATGATCATGAATAAAAAATAATTGATCTTAAAGAAAACATATAGTACGATTTCGACATACATATACTCCTGTAAAAGTATTACAAGCCTGTAAACAATAACAACAACAACAACAATTTAAACCAAACTAACAACTAATTTTCTTCCTTCGAAGAACCTAGCTTTTGAAATGCCCTCTAAAAGCATTAAAATGAGTAATCTATAAATCAATAATGCATGAAAAACAGCTATATTAAATATATATTAAAAAACTAATTATTAAACATTGCTTAATGAAGTAAAAACTACCTTATACATTCTTTTATTATTAACTCTATATTTTCTTCAAAAAGCAAAGTAATTATAAAAATTAAAAACAGTATAATAACAAATCCTTTTTAAAGGCATTAGAAAGTATAAAAAATTCTTTTTTTGACTATCTTATGAAGGAATTTAGAAAATTTCTTTTCCATTTCCATCATTTGCCTTTTAATTATTTTATATAACAAATACTTAAAATGTTCTTTTACATAAATAAAAGTTAAAACTCATATTCAGTAAAAATGTATCATAACATAATATTTATTATTTACTTATATTAATAATATTTTTTAAAACAAATATTCATCATATTTTTTGTAGTTTATTATATTAAAAATTGGATTTTATGGAATCGATTACTTAAGTATTTTGTTCCATTGTTAAACTCATTCATTTCAAATAAATTTAATTTATCAATTAATCAAAATATATTGAAAATTAATCAAATTTTTGAAGAAAAGAAAGATTTTTTGTGCATTTGTAAAAGTAATAATCGAAATTTTTAAATATCTGAATTAACAAAAGCATTTAATAATATTTTTCAAATTATTAGTCTAATTATATCCAAGTAAACAAATAAAAGTGGATATACGTATGTATGTATGTCAGTGTTTTTATTAAATAAAAATTAAAAATCGATTGAAATAATAAAGCTTAATTAAAAAATTCTTCTATGAAGTTTCTGTAATTTAAAGAGAAAATTTAAAGAATGTATTCATCTTTAAAAAGAAATTCTCTTAAATGTTAGTAAAAGAATTTAAAATTAAGTAAATAAGCTTCATAAAAATTGAATGTAAACAGATTATTAATCTATGATGGGCATTTACCTATCCATCAGCATTCATTCATACATTCTTTTTTTAATTATTTTAATTTTATTTAAGATTGCTTAGATACATATAAGCAGATTGCTAATTACTTGCTAAACAATAACACATATTTAGTTCTATTTACGAAGTTTTCTATTTACTTTAATACCAATAATTTTGATATCTACATAGTAATTTAATTTTTTTTATTAAGTTTAAATAAGCAAGTGATTAATATATATACTATTGAGGTAAAATTTATTTGATTTTTAATTTGTCTAAAGGAATCTACAAACTTTCCAATCAGGATATATCTCTGTTACTCTCAATAAATACTCTATTTACATTTTTCCTGAGTTTTTAATAATTAAATTAAAAATCCCATTAAAGCCACTAATAATTTTTATGATTTAATTGTTTATATATAGTTTTTTATAAAATGAGTGGCCCCTTCCGTTTTCTTTTATTTGTTTTGAATCACATATTTATTTTTACATTTTTTTAGTATTGTTAGGATATTATTTTATTAAAAAACATATTAGATTTAGAGATTTGAATATTCTGGGAGTTGTCAAAATTATCAACATTTCTATTTACACCTAAATGGTTTATTTGCACTATTTAATTAATTTTAGAGTGTCCACTCTTAATAAATGGGTTGCTCATTAATTTTCCTAAGTGATCTCTTTTTTCCCACAACTTCAGCTCTTCTACTCTATCTTTAATTTTTTCTTCCAAAGATTTTTTTTTCAAACTTTCATTCAAATAGAAAGTGGTATTGTAATCTTGCTTTTTCATCAAATGCTTTGGAGGAATCTTGTAAAAAAATTAAAAGTATATTTTTATATTTAATTAAGCTAAAAATAGTTTAAGGATTTCAAATTATTTACAAATTTTTAAGATTCACTTCTATTGTGACCGAATCTAATGCTTGATTTTACTAAATAATCTTATTCTTTTTCATCTAAATCCTTTAAAATGATTTCTTCTTCGTTGTTGGCAAATCTATTTAATTGAGAATCATCTACAAACAATATTTTTTTTTTATTATTAATCTAGTAAAATTTAGTATAATTTGATTACTTCTAGGAGTTTAAATCTCAATATAAAATTCATCACTTGCAAATATTTGCTCTAATTAATATTACTCACTCATTTCTGATTTAAATCCTTTTGCATCAAATATCAATTTCACCTTGTTCTTTTTCATGTAATTATTTACAATATGTTGAGGAATTACTTCATTTTCTTCTTTTAATTTAAATAAACAAGTTATTTATTGAATTTATTTTCAAATCATTATTTCATACCAATTGGAACAAATTAAAATGGAAGCATCGGTATTTTTAAAGTTATATATTTGTCAATTGATTCTATTTTATTCTCTAAGTTTGACAAATAAAAATGCAGATTTTTGCTTGCCTACTACCTTTAATTACTATTAATATACTCTACTCCTCCATTTATTGCCCTAACAGAATTAAATGAACATCTTATTAAATTTTTATTATAGAAAATTTAATTACCTTTGATGGAATTATGCAGCTTTTTCTAAGTTTGAAAGATGAAAAAATATGAGTCCTATCTCTTCATATATATGGATCTCTGTGTCAACATCCTTTATTTCCCACACATATTGTAAAGCCTTTTTCATAAATTTTAGTGCATACTAGTACAACTTGAGCTTTTTTGATACTTAAGATAAATGCAGATGACATTCAATTTTTTTTTTAAAGTTTTGAGTGAAGTCTGAGAGGACTCTCTAGGTATAAAATATTTTAATCAATTTATTGATTTATAAAAATTCATACCACAGTGTTAAAAGCATTTAAAGCTGATTGTAGATCTCCAAACATAACATAAACATCTCCCATAGCCATAATTACTTCCATCATTAAATCTAAGTCATCATATTCAATTCCAAACTTCATTATATCCATTAGTTCTATAAAATTATATCAAGATTTATAAATATTAATCTTAATAATATATAAATAATATATATTACATAATATAGTATTATCTAGATTAAAAGCTTTAAGGTCTTTTATTATTTTAGTTCTAGAATCTAAAATCTTTATTATCATTAAAAGCTTTTAATCAATGCCATTATTCTATGCATGAACATCATTTTAATAAATAAAGGCCATTTTTTTAAATTAACTTGAAATTCTATTAGATTAATGCTTTTCCATGTGCATAGAAGGCTGCTTGTTCAAACCAACTATCTAAGAATTTTAATTTGAGCTTTATTGAATGTGAACTGACTAATCTTTGAAGTGATTTTTCGAAGAGCTAGATATTACAGACATAGCATTTCTTTCGTTTGAAAAGTTTTAAGAAGAAATCCTTTTTTGATTTCTAAGCTTCATATTGGCAAGGAGTTTAGATTAATGATCACCTCTAATTTCATCTATTTTAGCTTATTTGTTTAAAGCAGAAGTAGCTGAATGTATACCACTCATATCTTCATTATGCATGTTTCTATTAGGAGACAAATGCTGTACATTTAGCATTTTAGGGATAAAATTTTATTTTAAATCATCTGAAATAATTGCTTTTGGACATTTTTTAGAAAAAAATATAAACCAATATTCAATTAATTTTAAAGTAATGATATAGAAAAATATTTGTGAATTTAATGTTATATTTACCTTATTGAAATATTGTTAACTGTTAAAGTTACTTGATTGAGTCTTACTTAATAGCATTTTTTAAGCAATAAAAAACTTTTTTACCTTCAATTTTCTTTTCCTTATTTAATAAAGATAGTGTAAATTTTCTATTTTTTTAATCCTAATTAGGTGATCTCAATCCACTTTACTATCGAAATTAATCTCTATTGAACTATACTCTATAATTTTCAGATTGATCATTTAGAAATGTGTTACTTGATTGATTCGCTTTGCTAAGATGATCAATATTTTATGAATGAAATTTAGACTAATCTTAATCATATTCGTTAGATTAAAAAGATAATCCTAAAAAAGTCTAATTTTTAAATTTTTTTTTCTAGATTCCATTCTAGCTGTTTTCAATCTGTTTAGAGAGTATATTTATTTTATCTACATTATTTTATAAATTCTTTGTAGAATTAAAATTGAGTTATTTTTATTCCATTTATTTTGCAGTTTAAGGTTAAAAAAAGTTGTTTCTCAACTTTTGCTTACCATTTAAATTGAAATCATCAAAATTTATGTTATCTAGAACTTTATTATATATTTTTTCCTGTAGAGTTTGTTTGTATATAGGAATAGTATTAATTGATTAACTATTTTGCTTGTGGCCAGGCTATGACTAATGAAATTATTTGATTTAGTTTTGTTGCAAATTTAGACTTTGTAACTAACTTATTTATTTATCTTTCATACTTCTGGGATAATAATATGTTAAAAAGTGAATAAAGTAGTATGATATATCTTGAGCTATAATGTAACTTTAACAGTTAATACAAAAGTTAGCTATTTATGTATGAATTTTAAAAAAAATTATTGTAATTCGATTAAATTTTAGCTAATAAAGTTTTATGGACTAAAATCAAACAAAAAAAAGTAATGTTATATTAAAGGTATATTTCTGATAATAAATTTAATATTTTTTACTCTAAAAAATAATAATTCATTAAATTAAAAGTTATTGTATGATTTCTAAATTAATCAATGAATTCTAATAAACTCATTTGTTAAAATGATAAAGATTTCTTTGTATCATCAAAACAGCTTGTATTTTTAAAACTGTAATCTTTCATAAATATTAAATCTAAAATAATTTACTGATATCCTTATATAATTAAATTACTTCATAATTTTTTCTAAAATATTTGTATTCAATTAATCAATTTAAATGATTCAAAAAGAAAATAATAAAAAATTTTTATTTTAAAACTTTAAATTTTTTATAAATATTTTAATTAACAATACCATAGTATTTGATTTCTCTTTACTTAATCCCTATAAATTTGCACATACTAATCTGAGGAATATATTATTGCTTTAATATGGTGTAAATTAAATTGTATGAAAACAAGTAATATTGTAAGTAAGTATTTAATTGAATATTTATTAATATATTAAGCTTTGTTTAACTTCTTGTGATATATAATGTATTATTTCACTGATAATCTCTTTAGCAAATCAAGTAAAATCTAAATTATTCATTAATTAATTTTTTAATTGACTTCTTATTTTTTTTTAATTCTTTATTATAATAACTTACTTTGATATATTATTTTTTCTTCTTTTAAAGAATTATTAAAAATAAAATTTTGATATTTTATAAAATAAAATGAAAGAAAAAAAATAAACAGAAAATTAATTGCTAAATTTATTTGAGATATGGTTAATTGATAATAAAAGTCAAACTCTTTAAAAAATATTTATAAAATATAAAATATTTAAACATTTAAAAATGAAATATATATTGATTTACTATTGATTAACTTAAAATTGTATTTACAAGTAAAAACTAAAATATTCTTAAAAAAGAACTTGGTTGACAATTTATGATTTAAATTTTTTAAATTGAATTTAATGTGTTACATTCATTTATTTATTTATTCTTGGGCTTAATTGTATTATTTCATTTTAATGTTTCTTAAGTATTCATTTTCTTAAGTTATGAATTTGTAGGAACATTCTGTAACAAGGATGGGTGAATGTTTGTATTTATTCTTCTTTAATATGAATTTTTGTCTTAGACAAAATCTAAATCATCTTCATCTACCACAAAAGAGTAAAAGGGTATATTTTAAATAATGGCATCTAAATCATTATGAAGCATACCAAAAATAAATGGTGCTCTTATTAGAAAGGCATTCTACTCTAAATCGTTTAATATCATTTTACCTCCTTAAATTTAATCTCTAAAAATAAGAGAAGTTTCTAAATTTGTATAAATCTTTTTTTCTGCAAAAATGGAGGCTACATCAGTATTTTTAATAAGAAGAGATTTCTTTTTAAATTACGGAATCCACACATCACCTTCTACTTACTGCTTATCATCAACTGATTCTAAAAATTTACGTAAAAATAGGAATAAATCTGGAGGGTTTTCTTTAGCAATATATTCTCTGGCATCTAGGAAAAACATAAAATTATTATAATCTTCAGTAGGAATCAATAAGAGTTGATGTTCTCCGTAAACAGAAGAGCTCCTTAATTTCCAACAAAGACCTTATAGATCTTCAGTTATTCTTATACGTAAATAGAAAGAAGGTTTATCTCCTACAGTTGTTAATACTGATTAATGGAAATTAGGGAGATGGAAACCATGCTGTAAGAAACCTAGATTTACTTTATTTTTCTTGAAAACTGGAGCATCTTTAAGCAAAAATACATTTTAATTTAACCCAGTCAGATATTTGTTTAATCCTTGTATCGAAGGAAATTCTTCGTTTTTGAGTATACCAGATTAAAGTAAAAAGTTATTAGGATTATTAGAAGACTTCTAGTTATCTTTAATCATAGATTATGATTGTTTCATAGGTTATATTTCACTTTTTTCGTGTTCACTTTACATACCTTATTCTTCTTTTTCATAATTAGCTTAATCTTAGATATTTTACTAACTCTCACGTACGTTTTTTATTTGTGAATTGTTGCCGCTGCTTGGTGTACGTAACTAGCTTGCTATATTAAAAGTTTCTTTAACTTTTTTGTTTGTTTTAACACTGGCCAAATCTCTTAAATTTTCTGAAGTAAATATTTATACTAAAATAGATATCAATATCATAGTAATGTCAACATACTTTCCTGGTTTTTCTTGATATTATAAATTCATTAATTTCATATGATCATCCATTTCTAAAGGTTCCTTAGATATTATAACACTTTATTTAACAGTTAATGCGTGGTTTTCAACATATTTTAAATTCGGTAGCTTAATTTTTGGTTTTGAATTAGGTCTTTAAACATAGAATACTTTGAGGGTTGTAGTCTATGCAGTAGTACCTTATTGGTATGCCTAAGAATTATTTAGATCTAATGGATTAAGACCTTCGCTGTTTTAGTTTTCATTTTCTTCTTCACTAGTTTCTACTTCTCTCCACTTAAAATGGTTCTCGAAAAGTATTTCTTGTATACTTTGGAATGGATTTAGCTCATCTGGCTACTCATTACAACATATTTTGAAGCTAATTTCATCAGCAGAATCATTATTCCAGATATATTCAAGAAGTTTCTTAAGAATAGGATCAAAATTTTCTAACTCAATTACAGAAAAGTGGTCTATCTCAATTTTTCTGCAAGAAATAGTTTAGCGATCAACATGGATTATGCTCAAAGCAGCTATTCTTTCTGTTTATTATTCCCTTATCTCAAGTAAATGGAAATTAATTTCATCTTTTAACTTATTAATAAATTGGTTTTCATTGTGGACCAAGAGCTTGTAAAGAATATTTGGTATACGTAAAAAGTAATCTTTTAGTGTAACTTTTATTTCTCTTTCCATAATTGATCTAGGTTTTACATAATAAACTTTTTATCTAGGTTCTTTCAGCTTATTTTCAATATACTCGCTGATTGCAATACCTATTTCTTAAACATTCATTTTTACCATATCTCCATTTGGTCCTTTCTTATTAAGTTGCTAATTTTTACCATTATATTAACCTCCTTTATTTGCTTATAAACCAGTAGCTTAAGTTTTAACTCTATTTTTTTAGTATGGTGTAATCTACTTTTAAGATTAATTGTTTTGATTATTATTACTACTGTATGCTCTCTTTTACTTTTCAGTAGGCTAGGCTTGAGAAGTTATTTTTTTTAATTAATTTGCTGGCTCTTTACTATTTACATAAACCATTCCATTATTTATTGAAGATTAGCTTTCATTCACTGCATTATCCTCATTACTAATAAAGAAAAATGTGTTAAATATTTAATTAATTACTAAGTATAAGAAAATTAATCAAGATTTTGAAAAAGAAGTGAAATTACAATTAATTTTAAGAACCGTTTGACTGTTTGATTGCTTTTTAGTTAGGACTAAAAGCATAAGTTGGTTGAGATTTTGATGGTGAGTGGCTCATCTGTAAGGAATAAGGAACATTATTCGAATAGTATTACTAATCTGAGATGGTATTTTTATTAGGAGTTATATTTACATCGTTTGGAGTTATTTGATCTAAATTTAAATTTGATGGTTGCTGATTTTAATTTGGGAATCTTTCATCAGCCTTTTGAGGTGAAAATGTTTAATTAAATTATTGATCATTATATTAATCTCCTCCATTTTCAAATTCAAATTCAGGGTTTTGTTTAATGTCTGATAAGCTTAAGCTTTAATTATTAAAATTTTTATGGTTTTTTTAGTTTTTAAAATCATTTGTGCTATTGTTATTACTAAATCCATTTATACCATTTCTATATGATGAATAGACTTAATATTTATCCTAGCTTCCTATTTTTTACTTGGCACTCATTGATTTTCTCGAGCTTTATAACCCTTACCTAGAATTATTTCTTAATGTATTATATGATTTATCAACTCTGAGTGATGCCGATCCATGCATTTATTCTTATTCAAATTGAGTTCTTGGCTCATGAGATACGTTTCTTTACATTTAATTTGAATATTAAGGCATTTATCTTTCCATATTTATCATTTAATCAGAAGTATTAAGTCGATTTGGTTAAAGATATTTTGGTGTTTAAATGAGAAGTAGCTCTTTGCTTATTGGATGAAGTTTTTTATTAGCTCTATCCATTATACACTCATTAATAATTATTTTCTCGCAATTTTGAATTCTTTATTTTAAGTGATCAGAAAGATCTAAACACCCGTTTATACTTTCTTAAATTTTGTTTGAAAATTAAGAAAATTAGGCACAATCTCCTTTTATTTTGTTAGGATATACAAAAAAAGGATCATATTTAGTGCTAAAAGGGATATATCTATTCATAACTGAATGATTAACGAAATGAGCATCACTTCTTATCTTCAACATATAATTCATATGTTCCCAGAAGAATATTAGCATGATATCCTTCTTTTTGTACTTCTCATAACCCATAGCATACTTTTAAATAAAGAAAAAGTAATTTCTCCATTAACCTTTTGAATTAGAAATTATAAAAAGTTTAATAAACTTGTTTCAATATTAATTATTTAATTGAATGGCTTAATAAAATTTTGTATAAAATATTTTATGATTTTATTGTTTGCTTTTGATATCTACTTTAAAAACTAATTGCTTCTTTTTTTGTTAATCATTAGCAAAAATCTTAAATTCATAATAACTATAATCATGTCCAAAATAAATTTTATTTGATTTGTTTTTATAATTTTATTTAAATGATTTTTGAATAATGTTACTTATGGCCTCAACTGCTGATATTGTTAGGATTCTAAGATGAGCTAATAGTCTACAACAATTATCAAAGCAACTCTCTTCTATTTACTAATCTTTCTTTTCATAGCAGTCTGATAGGGAAAATATAGCATCTTTTAATTTATCAAGGCAGTTTTCTCTTGCTCTAATTGTCTTCATTGTTATTTAATACAAAGATTTTTTATCATTTATCAACTTAATTTCTCTAACTAAAATATCATAAAGTCTCTTCGAAGGCATATCTTAAATAAATAAGTCAAAATATTCCCTATGGAAATGCTAAAAATTATGGAATTCATATAGACCTATTATTTGCTGATAAAGTTCTTCCACTTTCTCTTTAAGAGTAAGAATTCTTTTATTTTTAAAATTTTAATTTTACATCTGCTATGCATCTGAGAGAGATTCCATTCCAAATTAATTATAAGCAACATTTAATATTTAATTTTATTAGTTGTTTGTGCTCATATTACCGTTATTATTTTAAAATTTTTAATCTTTCACCCTTTTATAGGTTAAACTTCTATTTCTCTACTGCGATAACATTTGCTTCTTTTTGAAATTCGCTGAAGAATTTCCCATCATTTCATCCTAATAAATAGCAGATTAATTCATATCATGTGAGTTCTAAATATTTCCATCGTTTAGCATAATTTGATGCTGCTTATAGCCGATCATTTTCCTTTTTCTACCACTTTACGTATTTATGGATTAGCTTAGCTTGTAACTCTCACTGTGTCTATCGTTGTAAGAACTGTAATGAGGCAAATCAGCATTTACATGATGGCGAGGATTCCAACTTGATTCCTTACGCTTCAATATGTCATCCATTTAAATATTCTAATTTAAATTCTGATTGCTATTCATATTTTAAGTAAGATTCATATTATAACCATTTGAACTATTCAAATTTTATCGATTTTACATTGCCATTTATTATTAAGAGCTGCTTTGCTCATTTTTTGGACTAAATGGCAACGTAGAATTTTTATCTTATTAAATAGTTTAAGCTTATATTTTTGGTAGCATACCTATCTAATTTATTTTCAAGTGATTTGTAATAGATAAAGCTTGCTTTTTTGCTTGATATTCCTTTTTTAAAATAATTACTAAGTTATACTATTATATATTCTGTTGTAACCTTTTTATTAGATTTTGAAATAATTACTTTTGTTGTTTTATTATTTTTTTCTTTAAATTTTATAATGTATTAATTAGTATCTAAATAACCATAAAATAAATAAAGTATTGGTTTTGTGATAAATATAAAAATAAATATAATTTTTCTTTCTCTTTGGAAAATACTTGTTAACTATTACCAATCAAAAAATAGAGCTACTATCTCATACTATTATCCTAATACCTTTTTAATGTATTCACAACTAATATTATTTATTGCTAACGTTGTGTGTGCAGTATATTTCTTATCATTTTATATCTAATCTTTTAATTACATAATTTTTTATAGAAGAAATCAAATGAAATTAATTGTATTATTTTATTATTGAACTTATTGATGGAATAAAGAAGATTAATCCATATTTACTAAAACTAAATAAATTATTTATTTATTTAAAAAATAATAATCTACTTTCATATTAGTAACATTTGTTATATTTTAAATTTATTTTATTTATATTAATATAATTTAATCAAAATTATGTAAATTTTAATATTTTTATTTCCTTTAATAAGATAAATAATTTTGTTAAAAATGTAAATTTTAAATATTTTTGCTTTTTTTTTATAAAATAAATTTATTTTATAATCAGATGATAAATTTAATAACTAAATTTTTAATTATTTAATTTTCTCCAAAAATAATAAATAGAAAAGCTTAAAATATTTTTTAGTAAATGACCTGATAAAATTTTAACAAAGAAAAAAATTAAAGAAGAGTAAATTAATAGGTTATTTTAGATATTGAAAATCAAATTTTAATTAGTTTTGTTAAAGCAGCATTTTTTATTTCTTTGATAAATCTAATTATATTCCATATTAATAAAAAGTTGAATAAATTTAAGAAGATATTATTAATTAATTTAATTCTTCTATTTTTTTTATATATCTGTTTTATTTGTAAAAGAATATATGAATAACTAACTTTGTAATTTAAGTATATTGTAAAATTTAAATACCTTAAAATTTACCACAAATTTTCAAATTTTAATGAAATTGTAAAGAATGTAAATCTAACTAAAACTTTTACATATGTTAATTTTTACAGCAAAAGAATAGATTGTACTTTTATCTTTTCTTTAAATAATAATTAAGGTATCTTTCTCAATTTATTACTTATTTCTTGTTAAAATAAATTTTATTCTCAAAAATTAGTTCAATAAAAATGATAGATAGTATTTTTGTAAACCAAATTAAAAATTTCAGTAATAAATTTGATCAGTATGTTAAAAAGTTATTCATTAATTCTTCTTATTTTCCATTTCATTACTTTGTTAATAATTGAAATTTTATACACTTTAATAACTCTAAACTAATTATAATATTTTAGTAAATATTAATTTTCAAAAATAAATAATTTTTTTTTTAGGGAAGAAAAAGATTAAATCTCACAAAATATCTAATTGGCAACATTTAAGTATAAAATGGAAAATAAAGATAATTTTCTTAACTAATAAACAGCGAGTTAATTCACTGAAACTGATTAAATAGAAAATAGAAGTAAATCATTTTTATTTATTGAAAACTACACTATTTATATTAAAACTTATTAATGGTAATTGTCATTAACTAAAAATTAGTTTCAAAAAAGAACGTATTATTACATCTGAAAATATGCAAATTGAGAGCTATCAAGTAAATTAAACTAATTTTGTACTCTTATCTTTTCGTTATAAAAAATTCAGGTATATTTCTCAATTTATTACTTATTTGTTAAAAAAAATTTTATTCTCAAAAATTAGTGATAAATAAAAATCATAAATAGTATCTTTGTAAACCAAATTTAAAATTTCAGTATTATATTTGATCAGAAGGTTAAAGAGTAATTAATTATTTCTTCTAATTTTCCATTTAATTACTTTGTTACAAATAATTAAAATTTTTTTCACTTTAAAAACTCTACATTTATTATGATATTTTAGTAAATATTAGTTTTCAAAAATAAATAACTTTTTTAAAAGGTTAGAAAAAAATTAAAGCTTTTGAAATCTCTAACTTGCATATTTTAAGAATAAAATGGAAAATAAAACTAATTTTCTTAACTAATCAACTGTGAGTGAATCCACTGAAACTGACTAAATAGAAAATAGAAGTAAATAATTTTTATTGAGAACTACATTTTTTATATTAACATTTATTCATGGTAATTTTCATTAAACTAAATACTTGTTTCATAAAAAGAACGTATTATTACATCTGATAATATGTAAATCGAAGAGCAATCTAGTGAATAAAACAAATTCATAGAGACAAAAAGATTTTGGATACTTCCATTCCTTTCTACAGTAACTTTTGGAGCTTACTTTAATGTGAACTTTTAATCTTTCGTTAAAGAGCAGTTAATGACATAAATGAATATGGATACTAGTGATTACAGTTGGTTCCTTCTTATACCTACTTTACCAAACATAGTACTTCCATTAGTGGTAGGACCTTTTATGGACTTAGTGGGAGCACGTACATGTTTGGTATTGTTCACATTTATAATTTCACTTGGAATGTCTTTATGCATGATATCAATTAGCGTTAGCTCATTGGGTTGGTTAATTTTTGGAAAAACCTTGCTAGCTATTTCAGTTGAGTGCCAAAACATCTCATTTAGTAAAATCAAATTAAAAATAATAAAATATTTACTAATTTATAACAATTTATTGAAAAAATTAATTATTTTATTAGACTTTTGATCATTAAAAATATTTTCCAAATTTTTTCATCCAATCATGAAAATAAAATTTTTATTTGATTCAATTAAATAAATAAATTACTAAGACTCTTTAACTAAATAAAATTTTGATGAAAAATTAATTTGATCAAATAAATCAAAGACAATTAAATATGATATTAATTAAACATCGAAAACTTATTCAAGTTGTTAAAAGTCTAAAATTTTATATAACAATTCTATTAATATATTTATTTCTTTCTGATTATAAATTGACTTTTTAATAAAAAGCAAAATACAAAATTAATCCATGGAATCAAATTCTGATATTACTCAAATTTAATTAAAATAAGCAATTGATATATTAAATACAAAATTTTCCAACTAAATAACTTTACACTTAGAAAATCTGACTAATTATTCTTTTATATTAATTAAATAAAATATAGCTTAAATTTAATTTTATTGTTTACAGTATGATTAAATATTAAGTTTTTTTTTAGACTTATATTTTCATAAAATTTTTTGTAATACACAAAGAAATAATAAAATAATTTTTTCTACTTTTAAAGGTACATTAGCAGGAAAATGGTTTACCTCTAAGGGGTTAGCGATAGCTTTTACCCTATAAAGTTTCTCAACAAAAATAGCCAGCTCTGTATCAGGAATAGCTTATCCATAACTTTATAGCCAACATAACAATTTGATGTCTCCATTTTATCTAGGAATATCTTTTTGCATCATGAATTGTTTTACTTCGTGGATTGTCTTTTACTATGATAGAAATGCGGATAAATAGACTACTCCTACACCAACTAAGGAAGTTAAAAAAAGTAAGTTTAAATTTGACGATTTAAAAAAGTTAAGTAAAGTATACTGGATGTATGCTAGTCAATGTTTTCTCATGTTTGGTGGATTCTATGCTTATGAGAACTATCTTTAAACTATTTTTACAAAAAAATTTTTAATTTAAACAACACTTGCTGGAGAACTTGTATCAATTCCTTATTGGATTGCCTTTGTCGTCCCTTTACTTGGCTTATTTGTTGAAAAGTTTGGTTATAGATGCATAGGATTAGTATTTTCTTCTTTTTTAGCTTTACTTTCAATATTTATATTGTTAGTAGCACCTTAAGGTGAAAATCTAGTACTTGTTTGTGCTTCTTTAGTAATATTTGGAATATTTTTGAGTTTTATGTGCGCTTATCTTTTCCCCACTATTCCATTCCTTTCATAAAAATAAACACTTGGAACAGGATTTGCAATTTGTTATTCATGTAAAAATGGAGGTAAAATTAAAATTTAATGATACAAAAAATAATATTTTGACGCTTTTAATTAATTAATTAATTAATTATAGGTTTAGCACTTATGAATTATATTTGTGGATAGATCATGGCAAATAAAAGTACGGGAAATAACTCTTTCTTATTATTTTTTGTAATTAACTACTTAATTTCATTGATTATATCTTGTTTGATATATATTATTGATCGTAAGTAAGGCTCACATCTAAATTCAAGCTGTCCATAAAATTATTGTTAAGAAATAAATGACAGCTAATAATAAAATACTACAGTAACTGAACTAAATAAAGTTTGAATTATAAATATATACAAATTCATTTGTTTAGATTTTTTTTTATAATCAATTTTTCTAACAAAAATTGTCTAAATTTATGCAATAAATTTCAAATAAATTTAAATTAAAAAAAATACAAATTTGACGAATCTTATTTTTAAAAATGTAAAAATTTTTCATATATAAAATATCCTCTTTTAATATTCATCTAAAATTAGAATTAGATGTTTTTTATTTAAAATCTTCTTTTAAACCCCTTTTTAAAAATGTAATTTTAATAAATTTATAGTTTTGCTGTTTTATATTTAATAATAAACTTAGCTAATTGTTTTTAATTAATTTGAATAGAAATAGATTAATAGAAATTACAAAAATTAACTTATTTAATAAGTAATAAATTAGTTTGTTAATAAAAAAATTTTTATTAAGCTCTGATATGAATTTCTCAAGAATGTTAATTTTCTTATTTAACTTCTTATTTAGCAGGGCTTTCTGATTCTTTCTCCTGCTAATTTTCTTATTATTAATGTTACTACTCGTGATTATGATTATTTTTTTCATGAGCTTAATTGAATTATCTTTCATGCTCTTCATGATCGTGGTGATCATTATTCTAATCGTGTTGATCTGAATAATATAATTATTATTAATATTTTTTAAATCCTTTTTTATGTTTACCTTCCAAATTTGTTTGGCTGCCTCCTCTGAACTAATCTCTGCTCATGTTTTAAAGTTCTCTAATTTTTTTCTTTCTTTGTTATTCCCATTCCTTCATTTACTACTCTCTTTTTTCTTCCATTTATCTTCTAACTTATTCACTTAGCTTAATCATTTTTTATCTCTCCATCCTAGTTTATTGAAAAATAAAGCTACCTATGATAATACATAATATATAAATTACTCAATAATTTATCTCTTGAGGTTATCCTTTTCAATTTTGACTAAGAGTTTCTGTTTCTTTAATTCTTAAATGTTTTCCATTCTTTTAATATTTTCTTCCTTATCCAATTCTTTTAGAAGTTGTTTGTTTAATTTTTCCTATAATTCCTGTTATTTTCTTTGTTAAGCTGTCAATACCTTTTAATCAGTTTCTCCAAATCTTTTTAGTAAAGTCAACTTTTTAGACTCCATCAAAGTCTCATTGTTTTTTAAGGTCTTTTAAATATTAGTGAATAAGAATATAAAAGATATTAAGTCAGTAAAAACATTTTACTTATTATATCTTCTGTTCTTTTTCTTAGAAGTATCTTTATCTTTCAGATTACTCATGCTAGATCTACTTGTTAATTTCTTCCTTTCTCTTTTATAATTATTCTAGTTTATCATAATATTGCTTCTTTTTTTATTCTTCTTTTTATTCGTTAGTTAACTTATATTAAAGATAATATTAGTTACTTTTTTGAATTATTAACCATAAATTAAATATTTTATTACTAACACAGTAGATATTTTCATTTATTTTTCTTAAGCTTTTTGCTATCTTTCATAAAGAGTCTCATATTTTATTTTTTCAAATTCCTTACGTTTTCTAAAAATAATTCAAAGAGTTTTATAAAATATTATTTTTTAAATTTAAAATATTATTTTTTAATTTTTTACTCTTCAACATGCTTTTATTTCTTTTCGAATTCCTTTAATAAATAAACGTATTTTAAATCAATTCAATTAATTAATTAATTTTACAATTCTTTTAGTAATTAGAATATCATCATTTGTTTTTTTGCACTATTCAATTCTTTATTCATGATGCTTTCTCTTTTCTTCTGCATATACCTTTCTCGTATAATTCATTTCATTAATAGCACTTATTCTCTTTTTATCTTACTCTTCCATTTTCTTTCTCCTTTCTTCAATTAACAATTATTGCTTTTGTAAAATTGACTCAGTTTATTATCTTAACTTTTCTTATCTCTCTGCATTTTCTTGCTCCTTTTTTTAAATATCTTTTCTCTTTTCCTTTTCCCTTTCTTACTATTATTTGATTCTTTCTTACTCTTTTTCAAAGGCCAAAGCTTACTTTTTTCTATTTTCCAATTCTTCTTCTTATTCTCTCTTTCTTCTTTCTTCTTCTAACTTAACTCTTTTTTCGTCTTACTATTTATATTAAAATTTTATGAGAAATATTTTGAAGAATAACATATTTTTTTACTTCTCTTTTCTTCATTCTAAGTTCATCTTAACGCTTAGCTTCTCTATCGTTTTATTGTCTTATTTTTTCTTCATTTATCTATCTTATTTCTTCCATTTTCTTTTCATATTCAATCATTTTTTCTATTTCCTATTGCTGAATTAAACATAAAAGGATATTTGTGTAGGCAGCTATTTGTTTAAACGATAAAGAAAATATGTTACTTATCTGCGTTTTATTTTTTCAAACATTTTTCTCTCTTTATCAACTAAGCTAATACTTCCCATTTAAGTAGTATTCATTTGAGATCCTTCATTGTTATACTATAAAAATATATATAAATTAATATAATATCTTAAACGATTAAATATACAAATCAGGCTTTTTGAAAGTAAAACTAAAAAAACTGCCTTATATTAAATAGATATATGTAACTAAATTAATTTAAATTACATAAGAAGACTTCATTTATGATTAATTATTTGCGTTGTTATTGTTAGGCCATAATCCATTCTTTTCATCCTCTTCAACTTCCTTACGTGCTTCTTTCATCTATTCAAATAAATAATTGAAATAAACAAGAATTAAGCATTTTTAGTATAAAAATAGTATAACTTAATAATTTAATGCAAAATATAAACCATATTAATTAAGATTTTCTTTTTAGAAATTAATATACTTGATTGATTTTCTTTTATCTCTTTTTTTCGAAATGAGCTTAAAACATATTAATTGTATTTTGATCAACATGATTAGCACCAGTTTTTAATTTCACTAAATGAGCAATTTCTTAATCTTATTTTTTTCTTAAATCTTCAGGGGATAAGCCTATACGGCGACAAGCTTCGCGACTCTTAGGTGTAAGAGCTCCAATGTTAATCTCTTCAACAACAGGAACCTCATATTCTTTTTGTTAGGTTGATTAATTCTACTTATACATAGAACTGCTAGTTTAATGAGGGTTTTATCTTTCTAAAGATGAATTTGCATTTTTATTGTGCGCATTTTAATTCTCCTTATCTTATTTATGATGAGCTTCATGCTTATTTTACTAGTTAGAATGCTATTATTATTATTCATGTTAATTCTCAGCATTATGATTTTCTGTTTAATGGTTCTACTTTTCTTCATGGTTCTCAGCTGCTTTTGTCTATTCATGATTTTGATTCCCTTTATTTTCTTCAGGGAGTTTGGAGCTGGACATTTTAGTTAAATTATAAATTGATTGATTTATTGTCTTTAATTTAGATAGTTTCTTTCTTTTATTATTATTTATAATTATTTGCAATAAATATTATTCATGATCAAAAAAATTAATAAAGGTTCTTCTTTATTGTATATTGATTTGTATTCGTTTTATTTTCTTATTAAGAATGAAATGAAATCAGTCTTTAGCTAAATTTTTACAAAGCTTAAATGAACTTGATTATTGTGTTAAAATTCAGATAAAAAATACATGAAATCATATTATATTTATTAAATTCACAAATCTAGCTAATTAATTAAATTAATTTAGTAATTTTATATGAAAAATATTTTATAAAAATATAAATTATTTTTAATTATTAAATACTATTCAATAAGTTAAAAGGTAATACACTCATTTCTTAATAATAAATCAAGGTTTTTAGTAAAATTTTTAAATTCTTATTATTAATTTTAAATACTATTTAAATTAAATAAATTTATAAAATTTATTTATTTAACATAAAATTACTTTAAAAATCTAAATTTATTTTATTTATCTATTTTACTAATAAAAAATATTATAGCTTGTATTGTTTAAGTGGTTATATTTCTTAACTTTAATCTATCAAAATTAACTAAGACAAATTCTTAATTAGTTTAAAATAGTAAACACTTTGCAATTATTAAGTAATAATTTGATTTTCAGAATGAAATATTAACTTTTAGATTCAAAAAAAGTTTTTATAAATAATTCAATAATAACAATACAATAATTTAGAATATGTAATAATGTTTTAATTTATTTAATTTAATTTTGATTTTAAAAATAATTCTCTTTATATATCAAATCAAACTTTTTATTTAAAGTAATAATTTCACTTTTAGAATTTAAGATAATATAACAACTTATTTATGCTTTTAATAATTAAATTTTAATTAGAAATAAAATATTTTTTTGAGTTGAGTTTTTACAGTATTTACTAAGACATATCATTAAATCATTGATCCTCCTAATGACATTCTTTTAGAAATTTCTTCTGCAACATTTGAGACGTGTGGCCTCTTAGAGTTTATGTTACCTCCAGCTTTTTTGTCTAAAATGAACCCGTATACAGAAACGATTATTGAAACAACAAATATACCAATGAAGAAGAACAAATAAGCATTGTAGTTTTCTTCATCACTTCCTAATATTTATCCTCCAACATATCCAAAAAGTGAAAGCCCAGCATTTTTAGAAGCATATCCAATACCAAAGGCTGCTTTGATAACCTCTAATTTACAAAGCAAAGGATAAACTGGGAATAAATAGGCAGCCATCATACTTAAGAACATACCAAATGCAACTAATGGAATATAAATAACAGATTCTGCAGTTGAACCTGGCATTATTAATATGACAATAATTGAAATTAATGCAACGAAGGCAGTTGCAATTAAACAAAATATTCTTTTGCCAAATTTATCAGCTATAATACCAAAGACTGGAGCTGAAAAAGAAACCCAGAAAGGAATAGAAACCATTGAGCCAGCTGTAGTTTTATCAATACCGAATTTGTGTTACAAAATTGCATGAAGATAACTTTCAAATGCATAAAAAGTTCCATATAACAAAGCTGCTTATGATGCATATATCCAATAAAGACCAGAAAATTCCTTAAGCTATTTTAAAGTTAATCCTCCTTTCTTTTTATCTGCATGAAATAGCTTTTCTGCTTGATAATCATAATAAATAACTACTAAAACACACAAGAAAGAGAATGCGCATGTACCAACGCTTACAAATAAAGGTATCTAAAGATCATCTTCGATATTATATAATTAAGGAAAGACTATACCAGCTACTGATCCTGATAACTTAGAAACAAAGCTGCCCCAAGTAAATGCAAAAGATATTGTTGTACTGTCAAACCATATACTAACTAGTGCACCTAAAATTATTAAATATTATTAAAATTTTCCTAAATTTTTAATAAGCCAACTAACTAATTTTATCTCAAATTATAAAATTATAAAGTGGTTTTCTCATGAATAAATTAAAATCATATAAGTAAAATTTATGCAAATACATTTTAAATTTGATTAATATTTAATAAATAGCTATCTATATAGATATGCATAAGAAAATAAAAAGTATTTTGATAAATAGATTATTCACTCAAAATTAATTAAAAACTGAAAAAAAGTTAATTTACTTTATCCTATACAAAGCATTTCATTACCAATTTAATGAATAGTTTTGCCAATAATCATTAATGGTAGAGATTTAGGATAAGAAGCGATCAAACACAGTGTCATACCAATAAGCACCATACTTGAAAATAAGAATAAACCTCTCCTTAAGTTTAGCCAATTAAATATATGACCAGAAAAAACTGGGAGAATAATATTAGGTAGAGGAGGAATGAGCACAAAAAGGTTATAACCAGACGAATCTATCCCCATTGAATCCATAAATTATTGTTTAATAAATGCTTGAAAGGTATTATTGAAAAAACCACCTATAAGAATAAAGCATGCAAAAGGAAGGAAATAATATCTTTTTTATTTTCTGTATACATCTTCTTTGTGATTGACAGAATCCTCTTCAAGTAAATTCTCTTCTATAGAGTTGTTTGTATAAATGGCCTTATCTTGCTACTTTAACTCAGCTGCTTCCTTAGATAATTTATCATTGGAGAGATCACTAGAAGTGCTTTAATTTTTATTTATCATATGTCTAAACTAAAAATTCTAAATATAATATTGATATGAATTCTTCTGTTAGTTGTACTGAATTTTTTAGTATTTCTACTTAATAAATAATTTATATAAAGAAAGGATAATATATATTTCAGATCATATGCATCAAATTTTTAATATGCTCTCAATTAAATTAATAGATTATTTATGAATTAGTAATATTTTATTTTTGGATTTCTAATGCCTAAAATTTTATTTGGTGAGTAATTAAATTACCTCAAAGAGTTAATAGTTTGTAATTTAGATTTCTTTTACTTTAATAAAAAAATTTTTTAAATCTTTTCTTCTGTAAAGTTTTTGATTGGTTATATTTCCTGTCGTATTTTAATAATATAAATATTTAATCTTGAATTAATTAAAAACTCTGTATAAGCTAAAGGTTAAATTTAGAAGTTATTTAAATATTTTGTAACTAAATAAAATTGGCTTGTTAGTTAATTAATTAATAATATTATAAACATATAAAAAAACACACATTAAAATTCATCACATTTTATATATTTCAAAAATATCTATCTGCACATATTTTACAGCAAATTATTCATTCTTATTTTTCCTAAATTTATTAAAAATATTAATTTTTAACATCCAGATTAAATTTGTGTATTAGTTGATTTTAATTATCTCAAGTATATTATTTAAATTTAAAACTTTATTTTTATTTTTTAACTACTTTAAATATAACATAGAAATAAATATGAAAAAATTTCTAAAATTTATTTTTTTTGTTTATTAATTCATTTAATTTTTTTATCTTTATTTTAGTTTTAGTCATCTTCGTCATTATCATCATCATCTTCATCATCATCAGACTAATCTTTTTTTTAGTTTCCTTTATCAGCTAATTAGAAGTCTTACCAGAAGAATTCTTCTATATTAAACATCTGCTTTGCTTATTTATGCATGAATTATAATCTTTTCAGAATTTAACCTTTCTCTTATTCATCAAATTCATCAATTGTTTCTAGTTTTTATTCCCATTCCTTGAATTTTTTATCTACCATATCAGCTTTTTCATTCAAGTCGTTAAAATTACTAATTAAATCACCTTTTATATTTTAGAAAAATCTTTCTTCTTTAGTAAACTTCTACAAAGACTCTTCGTAAGTTGGGAGATTTCCCCAATCTATGTTTTTAAAGTAAGGATGCTTCTTAATCTCAGGTATAGTAATTCTTTCCGTCATTTCTTTCTTCATCATTTTTAGTATTAAGTCTTTTAAATCATCTTGATTTTACCAAAGTTCCTCTTAAAATATAGGATCCTGTTTTTCTGATTGTAAAAAGATTAAATATTCACTTCTACCTAAAAATGGAGGGAATCCTGTTTAAAGCTAGAAAACTAAACCTCCTAAACTAAATATATCGCTGCTATATTCACTTGCCTTATTTCTAACACACTCAGGAGCCATAAAATTAGGAGTTCCTACAAAATGTTCAAACATCTTTTTACCAGGTCTTCCTGTACCTGCACCTTAAATACTATCATCTAAAGCATCTCTACTTGTACCAAAATCACAAAATTTAATATTTTTATCATCTTTTGTAACTAAAACATTTTCTGTTTTAATGTCTCTATGAATAATACCTAAATAACAGTAAGAGTAATTTAATTTTAAAAAAATATCTCTCAGAAGTAGTTAATTAATTACCTTTAGAATGTATAAACTCTAATGCAACCAATAATTTTGCAAAGAAATATCTTACAAGTGAAGTTCCTATAAGACCAAAGATACGACAATAATTCCATAATTCTCCTCCGTCCACGAACTCCATTTACATATACAAGCACAATTCGTCAGAAAAAGTATCAAATAATTCAATTACATATGGCGAACCACTGAGCTTTTTAAGGACATGCTTTTCCATGATTATATCTTTCTCTTTTCCTAACTATTTGAGTCTTTTCTTCTCTATTACCTTAATAGCATATATTTTTCCAGTTGATATTTCCTTCATTTTTTAAATGACACTAAAATTACCCTAACCACAGTTATCTATTTTCTCAAACCAATCAATATTCTTTTTCTTTTTCTTCTCTTCTAATCTCTAAATTTCCTTTATTTCTTCTTATTTAATTTAACAAGGCTTTTTATGGTTTTTCCAATCTGCTTTTTAACATTCAACTGAACAGTAATATACTTCTTTGCAACCAGCACAAGAACTTACTTTTTTGTCTTATTGCTTACAATTTTAACAAAGTTTTGTATTAGTATTTTTGCTTTAAGAGCTTTAACTATTCTGAATGCTTTTACTTTCTTCCAATTTTTTTTATGTTTCCTCTTCCTCTAACTAATCTAAAGCAATTTGCTCTAAAATATTCCTTTCTTTATTTTCAGAATTCTATTAAACTTCTTAATTTTTCTCCTAGCATTTTCTCATTTTTTCTTCTATAAATTACTATTTGACTTCATTTATAATATTTTAAATATTAGGGTCTTCTAACTTTCCGTCTTTCTGAAGCTTGTCCCAATCTATATTCATATGATCTACCTTTTAAACTTTTTTTAAATAGTTGAAATTTTCAGTTTTTTAGTTTTTGATTTTAAATTATTAATTAATTTTTAAAAGTAATAGACCCAACAATATTAAAATTGTATATTTTTTCTATTAATTTCTAATATTTAATTGCTTATTTGTTTATTTATTAAAATAAACAAAATATAATAAGATTTGATTACTGATTTTTCCTAATGCTTGAAAATAGTATCTAAGATAGTAGCAAATACTAAATCATAATTTATGTTAATTATCAAGTACGATTCCTTAGTGTAGTGGTTATCACGTCAGTCTAACACACTGAAGGTCCCGAGTTCAAACCTCGGAGGAATCATTTTTTATTTTTAAAAAAATGTATTATAATCCAGTAAAATCTAAAGAAAATTAATTAACAAGCAAAATAACATGAATAAAACTATTTAAAAAAGATTATTTTATTTTAGTTAATTTGTTTAGCAGATTTAAAAGTTTGAAATAATTAAGATAATGATTAATATAAATACAATAAATAGGATGTCTTTTGAAAAAATAGACAGATATTATACAATGTAACTAACTAATTAAATTTCAATTGATTATCTATATTTAACCATTTATGATGAGTAATTAAGTAAGTAAGTATCTCTTTTGATAGATAGAAAGGATTTTAAATTAAATTAATTTTAATATTTAAAACAAGCTTTATTTAATTTCTTTTCTCATTCAAAAGTATAAACTTCAAATTCTATGCATGAGAAATGTTTTTTATTTACATCACCTGTTAATACAGGGTTTTTATATGTTTTAGAAACATCTGTAGATCCTCTACTTAAACTACTATCAATTTAAAGAGCAGCACTATATTTATTAAATTTAAAGTAAAAAAAATAATCTATTTATTTATTTATTTTACTTGTCTGCACCGAATGAAAAGTAATCTAAGCAGCAGAAGAGGTGATTAGTCTGATCTTCTTAAGTTTCAAATTTGACTGCTTCAGGCTCAAGTTAGAAAACAAAAGACTCAAATGAACCAAAATAATTATTTTAAGGTTTTAAAATTTGATCGCAATAAGCTCCAAAAACCTAGTTTGAAATAATAATTATATTTTATTATCAAATAAATAAGCTTACTGAATTGTTGCAAGCTTTAACCAATAATAACATTTGTTTTCCCTGATATTATTCACACCTTTTATATAAATTTGCTAATGAATAACCATCTTAATTAGAACACCATATCTAAACACCATCTGATAATTTTAAAATCTAAGGCAGCCAGCCCCATATTGTTTCAAGCTTAATTATTTTGAAATATTTTGAAAGTATTAATTTATTTTTAATTCTTGATTAATTTTATTTACTTGTTCTTAGTTAATTATATTCGATTCTTGATCTAAATGAGGAATAAAGTATATTTTTTTTGTTGCCATTTCCACTTCATCACTTTTACGTATGCTATAACGCTACAGTGTTTAATTAACTTTTACCAATCTCAAACTAAAAGCTTTCTATTTTAAAAATTAATTTAACAATCTTATAAAAGAGGAATAGAAAATCAAATCAATTACATTTATCATTTCTTTAATTTATTTTGGTTTCATATTTAATCCCATCTTTCTGATTAGACTTTTCATTGTAGAAATATCTCTGACCTTATTTAATCAATAAAGCTAAATAAAAACTTAATATAAATATAAAATAATTACCTTTAAAATATCCTTATAAATAACTCTGCAAAGAGCATACATAAATCTAAAATAGACTTTGATTCCTTCATTCATGTATATTATAAAAATCTTAATTACAGTGCTGAAATTAAGATATCCAGAGAATATACTATTTGTAATATCTTTGAATAGATCTAAATAATCAAAGCCTATATCTTTAAAATGCTAAAGTATTTATTTAAATGTTTTGCTTTTAGATGAGACTGTATCAAAGAATGACTTTGCAAATCTAGTTAGATTAAGTATATTAAATTATTAAGTTTTGAATGCAAATATAATATAATACCTTGTAAAATCAGCTTTTTTCATTAAAAAGTGCCATCTAAGAGACCTTTCTTCCTCTGCAGATGAATTCTAGTTATAATTTTTACAAAAATATTTACTCAGAATGAGTTAAGCTAATTTTTATTATTTTAAGATATTTTTAGAGATAAATAATTTCTTATTTTATTTTGCCAACAATAATTTATAATTACTTATTTTGATTCGCTCAATAATTTAGTGGAATCTTCTATCATTAACTTTAAAACAGCATACGCTTCCTCTTCTTTCAAAAATACCAAAAGTAAAGCTGCTATTTAAACAACCATAGGATTGTAATCGATTTAATGATACATTTCTTTTAAAACCCATAATATTCTTTTAAGTGCTTCGTATCCTTTTTCATTCAGAATACTAAACTTAACAACCTCTTCTATAGGGCGATCATCATCCATTAATAGAGGTGCAGTTTTTATCTAAGATGGTATATTATCTTTAAATATGATATTAAGAGCTATCGTATATTCTTAAAGATTATCAGTAAAGGTGCGCTTATAAATATCTAATATAATTGTCCTCATCAAATTCATTGGAACTCCTCTATTTTGATTAAACAAGCATATATAAATATCATAAAACAAACTGTTATTTCATTCTAATAGACTAATTAAAGAATTTTACTTTCTTATGAGGTATTTCCATTTTAAGGCAAGTACTTCATAATTATTTTCTCTTTAAAATATGCCATGCTTAATTGTTTATCTTAAATCTAATTTTTCCCAATGCTTACTCATGTCATCCTATTAGTTAAAATGAAAAATAAGGATCTGCTATTTTTAACAAATGCTTTTAATGGTAAAAAACAATTTAAATTGATTTAGTTCAATTATCCTTAAATATTTTACATGATCTTTTTTATAACCGGTATAGAGAAATAT
Source organism: Tetrahymena thermophila SB210 (assembly GCF_000189635.1). Taxonomy (NCBI): domain Eukaryota; phylum Ciliophora; class Oligohymenophorea; order Hymenostomatida; family Tetrahymenidae; genus Tetrahymena; species Tetrahymena thermophila. The sequence continues at coordinate 28,978 of NW_002476353.1, forward strand.
AAATTTATCAGGATTAAAAAGAAGTTTATTGTCTTCTTTAATATACCATTGCTACTAATTGAAAAATTCTTAATCTATCTAAATTTGTTGAAAATCCTGGTCAAATTGCAAGTATCCTCCTTTTGATTCAGAGTTATTACAGCAGCATTTATTTTAAATTGTAATAGCTAATTAACCCATGTTTTTATAAGCAGTAACTAAATATAATACTACAAGTTTACTTACAATTCTAACTAAGTTTACCTAAATCTATAAAACTTGATTTTTTAATTATTATCAAAAAGTATATTTTATATAATATTTATTAATTTTGAAAAAAAAGATTAAACTGAAAAATATATGTGTATGGTTTTTATTAAAGACTCATTCAAAAAAACTTGAAATAGCAGACAAGAATAAAAAAAATACATAAAAAGCTAGTTGTTCATGCATTCTAAATAATAGAAAAATCATATTAATATATTTTGATTTATCTATCATTTGTTTATTACTATCTAATACCAATTACTATGAAAAGTTTGTCTATATCAAATTTTAAATACTTTAAATCCTATAGGCTCAGAAATATAAGTATGTTTAATCATTTTAGATTTGTAAAAACCTATTTATATATCTTTAAAACTTAAAATAGGAAAAAAAGTTCTGATAAAATTTAGAATTTAATTTTACTGGTTAAATATTTTATGAGTGCTAAAAAATTTTAGGACTATTATAACTAGTTAAAAGTTATGAAAGTGATTTTAAATGTTTTAATTTGCAAGTTCTTTAATTTATCATAAATGATAAATGTTTTTTTATGAAAGAATATATGTATTAGCGTATTAAAATTTATAACTATCAAAATACTACTATCCATTTATTTTTCTTTTTAATGTTAAATTAAAATATCCCATCAATTCTTAAAACTTAAAAACTTTTAAAATTTATTTAATAAACTCTTCATCTTTTCAAAAGCTTAAAAATTCTAAAAATTGTTGAATTCAGTCTTACAGAAAGTAAATATTACTATCCATTAAATATTTTTATTAATAAGAATTGTATTATTATTAATCATTCAAATAAAAAATAAATTTTTATTTATTATCTGAAAAGCAGATTTAAAAACTAAAATAATAAACCCATCAAAAATACTTTTTAAGATTAATTTACAAATAAATAATAACTAAAGTTTTCTGCATATAAATTTTGATAAATTCAAATGGATATTTCATCACTTTTTTAAATAAATAGCCAATATATTTCTCTTTAAATTATCCAATTATAAGCATAAGTATATATTTATTGTAAATATTAAAAAATTAAAATAAATTATTTTTTGAATCTGTTTTTTAGTAATTAAATAAATTATTTACATATTTTATTATAAATAAAAAATTAACGAATTTAACAATTTTTGGTAATTATTTAGCAAAGATTAAGAAAACTTTAAGCAATCTTTAATATATAAATAAATTATGTTAAAAATAAATTTATAAATATAGTCAAAACATATCGTTATTATAAGAATTAGTTTGATTTTTTTCTAAAGAAAATTAAATTGTATTTTCATTCTTTTTTTTATTTTTAGAATTTGCTTTGAACAAAGAAGGAATTTAATGGTCATTTTTGAGAATTAAACTGTCTTATTTATCGTTATCTTCATTTATCTAAGAAAGGCTGATAATATTTTTAGATGATGCACTTTAACTTTGGATATTATTTTTATCTAAAAAATCTTAGGAGAGACAACTTGTGTTCACTTTATGAAGAACTTAGTTTTATAAGCGAGCCTTTTTTGATGATTTAAATACAATTTATTTATTTTCAAAAAACGACAAAAAAATAAATATTTATTTTACCTTATCAATATATTTCTTTTCTATGCAAATCATTTGCTTGTGTTAAATTTGGAGATCTTTAAGAATCTTTTCTTTTTATTTCTTTTAATTTAACATTAAATAATATAACTTCATTTAAAAAATAAAATATTACATTCATATCTAGTTAATCCTTCTTATTCTGATAAATTTCACCTTTCAGTTATTCAATCTACAGTTTTTCGTTTTCAATTTATTCTAAAATTTAAGAGTTATATTATTTAATTTCCTCTTAATCAATTTTAATCTAATTTATTTCTTATAGTATTTTTTATATTTCTAATGATTTGTATAACTATTCTTAAGCCAAACGATCATTAGAAGCCATATTATTGTTATTTTCTCTATTGTACTTTACTGTATTATCCTTGGATATTTAAATTAAAAATTTTTCATTGGTGATCTCTTTTTTAATTCTCTCAATATATTCTTACATAGACTACTTTTCATATTGCAGTTCTTATATTTTCTTTATAAATATATGAATCTTAGTTAAAAAAATACTTTAAAACTCTATTTTACGTTATTTAAATTTTCATATTCATTAATTTTAACTTAAACTTAGGAATTGAGATTATCTGATTTTCTAAAACCTGAAGACTCACTTCTTCTCATTTGAGAACTGTTTGCTGTTTTTGGTGTGTTTTAAAAATTTGTGCTAAAAGTTAACATTCCTCTACTTGAGTCTAACCCTGAATTATTAACTTTTGTAGGAGAAGCTGACTCTTATTTAGCTTTATAATTAGTAAATTTAAAAAATTGTATAAAGGCAAAAATGAGATATTAACTCTCATATATTAAATATTTACTCATGTTTAAATTGCAGGAGCTTATAGATCTTATATGAATGTTTCTTTAACCCTTATTAAGAGGAGTTTAGCTTCTTTAAAATTTTTTCAATACCTCTTCTTAGTCTTTTTAAGTTGCTTATATAATCAATTCACTCCTTATTGTTGATGCTTACTATATAGAATATTAAATAATAATTTTAATTGATCTTTTTATTTTTAAAATTCTAATTACTGTATTAAGCGCTCTTTTTTTTATTGGTGAGGCGTCTTTACTTAAAAATAGCTAATTATGACCACTACAGTCGCGAATAGATAAAACATTTAAATTGTGGAACCCTAATGTTTGCCTTTATACCCTTTAAAATTGACAAATATAATATTTCATATAATATTGTTGAGTACTATTTACTTTTTGTAGGGGGAAACTATTCTTAAGGCATTCTGATTTAACAAAAAGCTATTTAGGCTTCTCTAATCTAATGAAATATTTGGATTTTGAGAAGAAGATCTTTTCATCTAAAACTTCATGGAATCATAAAGACTTTACTTTGTTTGATGAGAAATTTAAGAGCTAGTCTTAACAGGAGAATAATTTCTAATTAACATTTTTTTAAAATGGTAACCTAATGCTTTTATCTATAATCTTAATTTTATTAGATGTAAATTAGCCAAATAGTTAATACTAAAATTTTAATTTCGCTGAAATTAAATGATTGTATATAGTTAGTAACAATACTGAATTATCCAAATCTTTTTACTTTTGCCACAAATTTATTGTTTTTGGTAATCAAATTATATGTGGATAAAAATTAATATATTAATTATGTAAATGATCTAATCAGATTATTATTGAATTTATATTATTAAATTTGAGTGTACATTATTAAATTTCATATTCTTAGGTAATAATATTGAGTAATACATTTTTTGATAAAAATTATTTGAGACCATCAAATTTATTACTAAAAAATGCTTAAATTACAATGTAATTTTATTCATAAATTTTTTAAAAAATTAATTACTCCAAAAAGTATTCTAACACTCAAAAAATTAATGTATATATCTATATTGCTATTAAATAAACACCATATAAAGATATTAAATTTAAACTCACCAATTTATAATGTTTTATGATAATTTTATAATTGTATTATAAAAATTAATAGATTTATTATATTTTTTATCACAACTTTTAAAATTCTAAGCATATATTTTAAAATGTCATCTTCAAATAAGAACTTAAAATTTAAATATTAACATTAAAAATTATAAAAATTTTAACAAAATATTTACAGCCAAAATATTTCCTAATTAATTAAAAGAAAAATCTTGCTGATCTTTATTGTTTAAATCTTTTCTATATAGAGAAAATTAATAATATTTTTCAAATAAGTCTTAGTAATCTCAACTTCAAAAAAATAATGCAATTAGCCATAATAATTTTAAATTTTCATTATTTAATAAAAAAATTTAAATGAAAATTCATTCATAATGTTGCTTCTTAAAAATTAAAAAATATTATTTATTTTTATATTTTTTCATCAATAAGATAAATAAGGACAAATATAATAAAAGACATTCTCAATAAAATAAAATTAAAGAAACTTTTTATATATTTATACTTTTTAAATTATTTAAAGTTAATAAAAATTATCTGTACATTTTAAGATTTACTTAGTGCTTATTAAAATTATAAATTAAGCTAAGAAAAAATAAATAAACAAAAAATTTAAAATAAATATGAAAGAAATATTGATAAAATACTTTTTTAATAATTTAAAGAAAATTAAATTTATTTAAAGTAATTATAGAGATGATAAAATTATTAATATTATTTAAAATAATTGATAACTAAATATTTAAAAAATAAATATGATTATATAATTAAGAATATTTGAAACATTATAGTTTTTAAGTTTGCCATTTTTTATTTTTATCACTTTATTTTTAGTAAAAGTGGACCTAATAAAGTAGTAAGCTATCCAAATATTTATTAGAAAAGGACTTTAGGAATAGATTAGTAACCTATTAATATACAAAAAGCTTTAATTCAAAACATCATATTTATTTTAATTAATTTTACCTGTAGCAACACAAAGACCAATAAAGGATCCAAGTAAAATAATTGGATATAATAACAAAGGGTTAGCCATCCATCTAAGGACATCATCATACATGAAAAATACCAAAACTACCCACATCCACTTAGGTACATTAGTATTGAAAGATGTATTCTATTTTATAAGTAAATTTATAAATTAATTGAAATATTATTTAAAAGAATTACTCTTTATCTAAGAACTTGATTGTATTCTTCTTCTGATTCATCTATGAATTATTACTTAATTTTATTAATTTAAGAAGTATCTAACAAAACAGAGAAATCTTCACTTGAGAAATCTAAGCTTTACTTAGCTTAACGCACTTCATCATTCATTTCTATTTAAAAATATTTAAAATTAAAAATTTTAATAAAAAGAATATCATCAAAAAAATTTTTTACATGCTCTTCCAACAATTTCAGAAGAGAACATATTGCTCATACGAGCGCTGAATTAATGAGATTAAGGTGGACTGACTTTAAATCTTGTGAATTCCTAAAGAATATCTTCTATGCTCTTTCTAGAGTCTAAGAATAATTGCTAAATAACTGGTTCTTCTAATTCCTTCCATTTTCTGGTTAAACCTTTTTCATCCTTTAAGAAGGTTCTCTTGAATCTATTTTTAGTCAAATAAAAAATAAAATTTAATTTCAAATACAAACTTTGTATTTAATTTAAGGTTAAATTAAGAGATTATTTTACCTTTTCAATAGATAATATGAAAGCTCTCTTATTTTCTTTTAGATATCATCCTAAAGGAATTAATGGGATTAATGAATAATATTGTTCATTTCCTTGTCAACTCTGCTATGATCAAAGAATTAAGAGATCTAATCTCTGATTCTAGTTTCATTTTCTTTTAAGATTTGATTAAAACCTGATCTTATAGTTGTCCAGAATTCTAAGTCTAAAGTATCAAAGCAATTGCTTATCAAATTATCGATGCTATTTTTAATAGTCTTTTCTTAAGAATTGATATATTTAACAAATTATATTTCTCTTGCATTGTTAATAATTTCTTCAAGAACCTTAGAGAGTTGGCTATCAATCTTTGTTATCTCCCAATCAACCTTATACTCATTAAATGGAAGGGATTAATGTAATCCTTAAAGGATAACTTGCTTAATCTACTACCTAATGAAGCTTAAATCATCCATATACTTAATAAATGAAGCTTTTATGTAAATAAAAAAAATGATTTATTATATTATGTTTTTTTGATTAAAAGTAAGTTACTGTTTCTAGAATCAAGAGCATCTAAATTATTTTTGAGTTCATTTTTAATATTTTACTGAAGAGAGGTAATTTATTAATTAAAAATAGGATATAAAGCAGTTTTTAATTCATCATTTAGTACTTTTCTCATTTCAAGTTTTATTTTTTCTACATAATATTATGATTCAGTGTCATAGTGATGGAGACTACGAGTGACTATGTTCTATGCTCTTTCATTGAAATTAGTTAAATAATTGCTTTCAGCATCTTACTTTAATTTTTATAAATCTTAATTTATCAAATCGATTGCTTAATCCTTTATTTTTAAACATCTAACTTGTGATGCTTAAAGCTTTTAGTTAGGTAAGTTAAGATCTTCATTTTTCTGAATTGTGTCCCAAAGGGTAGTTGCCAAATCTTCCAAAGCTTCAATAGGGATGTTTGTATTATAGTTATAACCCTTAAAGAGATTGAAAGGGTTACCAGGATTAATAAATCTGTCTCTTAATTAAACCATATCTGATTCAAATCTGTTTATTATTAAGATTAAAATATTAAATTCTAGCAAAAGCAGTAGTAGAATAAATAAAAAATAGTCTTTTTAAAATTTAAGCAAATATTTACTTTTGTCTTTAATATTAGAAGTGAGAAGATGTGAAGAAATCGATTTTAAAGATTTATTCAGGTTGGACATTGGCAAACTCAGGAGGTTTTTGAATTTCACCCCAAATTCCATATATTTCATTTCTAATGGATTCTGTGACTTCTTTAAAGTTATCAACCTCATCATTAAAATCTCTAATAATGATGAGCATTTGCTTCACTTAATCTGATCTAAAAAGTCTTATGTTCATTTCCATAATAATTTTTATGATGCTATATTCTGATTCGTGTCCTAAATTCTGTTCGGTAGATAAAAAATTATTGTTGTGCATAATAAAATTAGTAGTTATTTACCAATGAATTGCAGTTTATAATAAGAATTTAAGAGAAAGCTAATGCAAAAAGAGCTGTTGATCTTTCATAGAACTAAATAGAAAAAAATATTAATAAATCATTTCAATAAATAAAAAAAAGATAATTTACCTCAGAGCCCTTCTCAGCCTTTCCTCTTTGACGACTGTTTGAACCTTCAACATCAAGAATTAAGATGTTTTATTCCTTATCTCTAGAAACCCAAATACCTTTAGTAGTTTATGTTCTGCTTGATCCGGAGAGCATTTGGAAATTTGTTCCAAAAACTCTATTCAACAAAGTTGATTTACCAGAATTTTATGAACCTATAATTGAAACAATATTATAACTGTTATGAGATTGGCCTAATCCGCTCTATCTAATAAAGTTTGTCAAGCCAGGTCTAATTTATATAAAAAATAAGATATTGATTTTTAATATGCTTAAGAATTTTCTTCTAATATATAAATAAAATGCTCCTAATTTTTATTACATTAATTGACACTAATCATCAATTAAATGATGATACTGATTTTAGCTTTATTCTGACATTTTTATTTCTTTTCTTCTAAACTCTTTTTTTTATTTTAATAGGTAATCTTTTTTGAGAAATTTATTTATTTATTGAATATTTATTTTTCGCCAAAAATTGATTTTGATATTGATAAAACTTTGAACTAAGTGTTTTTTGGGTGATAAACTATTTAATACGTATATAATCTAAATTAAATATGACATAATAATAAAATTTAATGTCAGTCAGCTAATATAGATAAGTATTACTACGTGTTTCATAAAAATATTGTTTAGCTGGTTTTTCTTTATTTTTCTAAAATTTTAATAAATTTTCATGATCATATGTTTTTTAATTACAAAGTATTTTCAACTTTATACTCTCCATTTACTTTAAAAATAAATTTTTATCATCTTTTAACTTATTTAATTATGTGATTTTTAAGTTTAGCATAGACAATAACTTTATATCAAATGATTTATAATATGGTAAAATTAATAAAAATTTTACTACTTATTATATTTTGCACTTAAGAAAAATTTCTTTGTATTTTAAATTGATAAAACCTTGCTAACTCTAAATATTAAAAAAAATTATTCTCAAATATTAAGATTTAATTTAAAATAAAATTTGATTTTTATCATAGTGTTGGGTAAAATTAAGCAAATCTAGTAAAATAACATTAATTAAAAAGAAAATTAACTTTATAATTATTTTTTTGTAAGTGGCTATAAAGTATGTAGAGTCCTTCAAAATAGTGCCCTATAAGTAAATAAAAAAATTACATCATTTGAGATTAATATTATTATAATTTGTAAGTTTCTTAATAATAATTACAAAAACAAAAAAAGTAATATTAAAAAAATAAAAAAAGGAGTTTACAATAAAAATATTTTATATCACATAAAATTATAAAACTAAATAAATAAATTAACTAAAAATTCTCAAAAATAACTGAAACAAAAGATAAAGAACCAAATATATAAAAAATAACAACAAGTATTAAAATGAATAAGAATTTGTTGTCAAAGGAACTAAGAATCTTTGAATATATTCTAAAATTTGAAAAAAAAAGTTCATTTAATATTAAAATCTTAAAGCATTTTAATTTACTGTAGGACCTCTAATTAAAACTCATCTATTTCTTAATTTTTTTTAGCATTTTGGTTTTAATTTAAATAGTGAAATTTTAAACAAGCATTAATAATATTATAATTGTTTATTTAGTGAAATCACAGAATATATTCTAATTTATATTATGATATATACTTTTATTCAAATTAGAAATATTCTGCTAAACATTGATGTTTAAAAAATTTTGGTTTATCTTATTAGTTTATCTTTAATCATAAATTATATTTAATGAAAAATTTCATTTCAAAACAATTTCTACTTTTAAAAAATATTCTTAATAACTAAATTATCGAATTCAGTAATGTATTTGTTTCAGCAAATACCTATATAATGTGATGTCTATCATAATAAAAGTTATTATTTTAAATATACGATAATAAATAAAATCTAAGTTTGATAAAATTTTATTAATTAAATTTTGCAATAATAAATTATTTATTAAGATATTTTTAGTTATGGAAGACAATTATTTGAACCAATCATCTTATTTTAAAGATACAATTTCATGTGGAATAAAGGTAATAAATTAGCAAGCTTATCAATTTTTAAAAGAAGCAATAATTAATCATATTAATTTAGGGAGATTACAATGAAATAAAGTTCCTCAAAGTTTATCTAGAGAAGAATCCACATTTAAGATTATATATTACTGAGAGAGAAATACCTCAGGAAAGAAGTGTGGGACAAAAAAGAAAAGTATAAATATGAAAATAATAATTGCAAATAAATCAATTAAATTTCATTGTTATAGGTAGAAGTTGCAAAGTATTTAGAAATTAGAGATTAAGAAGGTGATAAAGAAAAAATAATTATTTAAATTAAATTGGAGAATGACGAAGTGTCTCCAAATTATCCAATATTAATTGCATCAAAAGAAGTAAAGGAAGTAAAAGAAGTAAAAGAAGCATAAGAAGAAAATGTTTAGTAAATTGTTGAATTTAAAAGCGTATGCTAATTAAAATCTATGAAAAAACTAGAGAGAGGTAAAATATTAAGTCAATAAATAATAATAAAAATAGATTTACAAAATATATAAATAGGATGTATTAAAGTAATAATGAAAGAAACTGAGAAAAAAGGTTTTGATGAGACTGGTTATGATAATCAAAGTGTTATTATACCACGTGTTTATACTTAAGAAGATATTTTACCACCAAAGCCTGAAAATCAAACTGATGATGAAAAAAATAAGCCAGTTTAATCTAAAGAAGATATTTATGTAACAAATAATAACGAATAATGGGTTAAGAAATAGTTAATATCAAAGATCAAATAATTAGAAAGTAATAATGTAGATACTACTTATGCATGTATATAAGCAGAAATTAACATCAGGGTATGTTTCAAATACTTAGCTGTTTTACACTAATTATTTTTAAATTTTATATTAATTAGCCAGAAAAAACTTTTAAATCAATGCTAGATGAGTTGTGTTATCAAGAAAAGAAAAATTCTAAGAACATCTACAAACTTAAATAAGGAATATGAAAAAATATTAAAAATATGTATAAAATCTTTGATAAAGTATTTTATTATTACAAGAAAGAAATTGATATTCATGAACCTATATAGATTTCACTTATTAATTTAATTCATATTAAGTAAGGGTCAATTTACTTTTAATGCTTTTTATACAATTTTTAGGTTTCAACTTTTTACAAAATATAAAAATGTTTTTTATGAAGAAAATTATTTAATTATGTCGTGACTCTGGATATTTTAAATTACAGTTTAAAGAAATAATAAATAAAAAATAATCATAAATTTAATTTTTTATAGATTATAATGTATAAATTTCTTTTATATTAATTAAGGTTAAATCTACTTTCAATGCTTATTATATAATTTTTAAGATGTATATTTTAAAATTTTGAGTTTCAGTATTTTTGATAATTTAAATTAAGGTTTAAACAAAATAATTCATCAAATATAATTATCATTAATTTTTTTGAAAAAATGTTAATTTAAATATTTTTTACTTTAAAAAAGTATATTTTAATTTATTCTTTAATAATTTTTCATTTGATAAAATTTGATATGAAGCAAATTGATATCAAATCTTATAAATATTTAACCATTTTAATTAAATAATAACTTGAATGATAAATATCAATTTAAATTAAATAAAAATAAATCAATTTATGTTTAAAAATATTTTTTTCCTGATAAATATAGAAAAATAATTAAATTTATCTTAAATTTTTTTTATTTTCAGATTAATTTTATGAGATAAAAACAGAAATAAAGCAAATTAATTTTATAATATAATTCAAAATTAATATACTTTTTTAGTTTTTTTAGTAGGTTTAAAATAAATTTGTTTTATTGAGTAATAAAAAAATAATCTAATTATTATTTTAATCAATAATTACTTTGCTTATAATCATCACATTCAGTCACTATTTTTTCTATTTTTCTTATGTATTTTTTCTTTTTTTAATGTATATTAAATTCGGATTTTTCCAAGACTGATTTCATAGGGAGTACTCCATTTTGAATGTATTAACTTACTTTGCTTGGTGATTGTATTTTAGGAAAGAAGTCTTATTTTTCAGTTGCAACTTTGACCCACAATGGAAGCTCTTTATATTTTTCTAGGTCTACATCTTAAATGTATTTCTTAAAAAAACCTGCTCCTTTATCATTATTTTGATTAGACTTATTTTAGTAATTCAAATCTTAGTCATTATAATGTTGATTATTTTCATCTTTAAAAAAGTATTCATCAATTAAACCATCCTTATACGGTACTTATTTTTTAATAGGTTTTTGGTATTTTATTGAAGGAGTTAAAGACTTTTACTCAAGATTTTTGTAGAATTTATCTATTTCTTCATCTAATTAATTTCTATAATTTTTTAGAGCTGAATCTGCTCTGACTTATTCTCCCTTTGAGCAGCATTGAGGTTTCATATGTTTCTAATGCTTATCTATTAGATTTTAGATGTATAATTTATTGTTATTGTTGAAATTAGTTATATTATTATCTGTTATATCTTTGTAGTCTAAATGTTCAATTATTTTATCTTTCCCTGTTTAAAAGTAATCTATTAAACTTAAATCAGCATTTTACTTCTTAATGCTTTCAGCAAAGCTCACTGGCTTATAAGTAGGGATATCAAATCTATCATTTATCAATTTTCCTTTATCTGTTACAAAAACCCTTGCAGGTTAAATAGGAGTCATAGATTATCTGCTATTTATTTCATCTTTTTGCTAAGCTTAAATCAGGTTTTCTTTTAAAAATTCTTAATTTTCTGATTCGCTTGCATTGGTGGTATTTTTATCAAGCTTTTTCTTTTATTTATCGCATTTTTCTACTTTGCTAGACTATTTCTTTTATTATTTGTACTCATAATTATTGAAGTTATGATACATTTACCTAAATTACGATGACATATCTTGATTTTTATTATTTGGTGAATTTCCAATTGTTTTGCATCTTTTTTAGCGAATTGGAAGAGTCCTTTAAAGTAAATCAGGAATATCTAACGAGTTTTTTGTGGTGGTATTACTTTATTTCTATCCTGATTAACTTGAATTAAACTATTTTTATGTTAAACTTGGAATACTTTAATCTAGTTCTTAGTAAATTTTTTAAATTGGCATTTAATCTAAATCTACTTTAATGATCGTATTTTCTTTTAAATATTTCATTTCTTCAATAGAATTGAGGTAGTCTTTCTCTATTTTAATGAAGACTCTTTAGTTGAAAGTGTCTAGCGTCTTTCCTCTCCCTATTAGAGAGTAAGATTTTTTATGTTAGAGTGAAAATTATGGTTTATTTTCATTTATATGCGCTTCTTTCTAATAATTAAGCATTCTCCATCCAAAAACTAGTTAGGCTTTGAAATTTCTAATACAAAAAATAACAAAAACGAACTAAAAAGATTTATTATATTCCCTTTTTAAACAACAAAAAAATCACCATTCATTTATTATAAATTTAATAATGCATTTTGCAAAGCTTTTTGCGACCATCATTTTCTTTTTTAAATTCATAAATTATTTTAACTTTATTTCTCATAATACTATGATAAATTTCTTATATCAAACTGGGCTAATAATTTGATTATTCTTTTAAAAATAAAAAAATTTCGCTTTTTTAATAAAAAATAATTTTTGACATGATATTTTGTTTTTTGATACTTAAAGATGAAGTAAATATCATTTTAAACTAAATTTTTTAATTTATTTTTGTCAAAAATATTTTTAAGTACACTATCTTAACTATATAAACACTCAACAATATATTGTTCAATATTTCTTTAATTTACAAAATTTAAATATAATTTTCTGAAAAAACTAAAAAAAAATACAAAGATATAAAAGATAATTAAGAAAAAAATTAGTAATTTTTTGGATAATATACACATAAAAAAAAATATATGATAAAATAAGATATATATATTACATTTTAAACAAAAATCAAAATAATTTAGTTAATGTTAATGAATAAAACTAGATAAAGTTAAGTTTGTGCGATAAACATCAATTAAACTAGAATACAATTTAAAGAAATTGAATATATAAAAATGATAATAAATATTTTACAAAAAATATACAAAATTCATAAGGTATTTAATAAAATAGTAATTTTGTAAATCAAGAAAAAAAGTTTTTTCTCATATAGTTAATTAGTTAAACCTTCTCAAACCTTACATCTTCTTTTTTGTAAAAAATTAATTATTTATTATTACTGAATCAATTTTTTAAAAAAACAGAAAAAAGCTGTACTATCTTTCCATAATATACTTTTATGTAATTTTGTAAAATTAAAAAAGTATTGTCCTTATTTAAATATGCTGTATATTAAAATTTATATTCTCAATCTTATTGTGTTAAAAAAGCTATTTCAAAAGAAATTATTTTAAATATCCAAAATATAATTAAATTTAAAACAATCGTACTTAAAATTGATATAAGCACACTCTATATTATTAGGATGAAAAATTAAATATTAAATTCCACAAATTCGATAAAAAATATTTAGTTAAAAGAATCTAAATTACAAATAATCAGTTTATTTACTAAGTAATTTGTAAGATTCTTGTTAAAATTAGGTAAATATTCATTTTCTGTAATTTAGAAAACTCTATAAATTTTACATGTTGGATTTATCATAATTTTTAGGTTCAAGTGAATATTTGCTTGAATAAAAGAACAAGTAGATATTTGCTTGAATTAAAAATTTAGAAATTAATCTTAAATAACATACCTGAATAAAATTATCAAATAAATAATCAAGTGATCAAATAATTATTTGCTATGAAAAGACTATGATGCTAAATAATGAAATTATTTGTAATTACGTGGAAATTAATTATTTTCCTTTATTTTCATGAGAAAACGGTGGGAAAAACTAAATCAAACTAGGGATTTAATAAATAATCACAAACTTGAGTCATCTTAAAATATTGTTTATTTAATTAAAAAAGAAAGAATTTTTAATTTGGCTAATTTTTGAAAACAATTAAAGATTAATATTTATTTATCTTTCATGCTTCTAGTTTTCTAAATTTAAAAAAATATATATTTCATAATTTTATATGTGCTCGAGTTTAACTTTTTTAAATTTTTTGTGATATGAATGTTATTTATTTTTGTTTAAATATTTTAATCTATTAGCTAGTACAATGAAAAATTAAATCATGAGAGATGAATTCCTTAATATAAATAAATGATTTATCTCAATCATTTTGAATCTGAATATTTATTATTATATTATATAAAGAAATTTTTATTTTATTTTTTTCAACAAAGCAATAATTATGATGTGTTATTTTATATAAAATACTATCTCAAAACTAATATAAAATTTTATTTATTCATTTTTTTATTTCACAAAATAAATATTAAATATTATTTTTTAAAAAATAAATAGCTATATACCTAAATAACAATAGTACATTATTATTATCAAACTATTTGTTTCATAAATATTTGCTTAAACCAAACAATAAAAAATGTGAATCCTCTTATATTAATACCTATGTTTCTATAATTTAGTAATAATTTATAGACCCCTAAGAAAGATTAATAGAATCTCATTTCTTAGTTGGCTAGGTAGGAATTAATGAAGAATATAGGTATTCTATATATAAAGCCAAGTTACAAAAACAACCTCAAGTGAAAAAAGAATATATTAATTTCAAGCTTATTATTTGTTTTCATTATAATTTAATGTTAGTTGTTTTTAACCATGCATTTTATCAATTAAATTTTAGCCAGTTTTGAAAATTCATTATGAGTAAATATTTACTGGTTTAGAGATGATTACTAAAATCTGAAAATAATTACATTTAATATTTCTTTATTATCTATAATCAAATATTTTTGCTCACTCAAGTCTGTGTGCATATGAAGACACAAATAAAATTTTTGGTAAAAATAGTAAAGTAAAATTAAAGGTTATAAAATAGTTCAAGTCTATTATTATTATCATTTAGAACCAAAAAGATTACCACTTTTGTTAATATGTATTTTATGAATTAATATTTTATTATTTAAATAATATTTAGAAATAAAAACTTTAATTGCTAGAAGTTCAAATTATTTATTATATTGAATTGTTTTAAAAGTAGAATTATATAATTTATTGAATCAGTAGTAAGAATGCACTTTTTTATCTAAATATGAGAAAAAAGCTTTTATTTTGATTTTAAAGTAACTTTATGCACTATTAAATACATTTTGGCTAACTTAAAATGTGACAATTTTATTGAAAATAACATAAATTTATTATTTTTCTCATTTAAAATATTTTCTAAATGAGTATTTGAAGTTTATTATATTACATATAAAGAAGAAAATCAAATGCAATTATTTAAATATTGTGAAATTGTTAGTAGATACAAATATGTAAATTATATTTTCTTTTTATCATTTATTAAAATCACTTACAATAATTTATTTTATGGTAAATTAAGCAAACAATTTTTTTTAATCTTAAATCATATTTAAAGTAAATTTGTGTATTATAAAAGCTCTTAGAAAACAAAAAAATGAATATACCCCATTTATAAAAAGTGAGGAAAAATCCTTTTTAAATAAAATAATGAATTAAATTAAACTATTTTGCCATATGACAAATATTTTTTAGTTTCTATGTATTGATAAAAATCTTAGGATATTTTATTTATATTTTTCAGCCACTATTAATATATTAATGCTTCAATAAATTTTATTTTAACACTGTAAATATAAAAAAAATAAAGAAATATATTATTTCAAATCAATTTTTTTTAAATTATAGTTTAAAAATTTAAAAATATAAACATTAAAATCAGGAAAATTATTTTATTCACAAAAAAAAATTTGCTAATTTTATTATCAATTAATATTGATAAATAAAAGTAATAAAAATTTTAAGTAAATAAACATTAATTGGGATAATTTAAAACTTTGTTAGAAAAATTTTATGTTTATTAAGTTAATAAATAAATATTTATCTAATTTAATAAGGAAAGCAGATTTACAAAAATCATAGATTTGAGTGTTGTAAGAATAAATACTTAGATATAAAAATGACCAACTTTTTAATTAGAAATGTAAATATCTATCTATCTATAAAGTATTAAAATTATCCATAAATTTTATCCATATGATTTCTAATTAATTAAATTCTAACTAATTAATATTAATTTATATTTTGAAAAATTTGTGGTTCAGTTAACCATATTCCTAATTTCCTATCAATATTAAATTAGGCCTTATTTTTTTTCATATTTTAGTTGAAGTGAATATATGAGAAAATTTAATATTTAAATATGAATATATTTTTACTTTATTTTTTTTATATAGATTGCTTTGACTTTTATTTTGACCATATTTAAATAATATCTTTTTTAATCCTTTTATATTTTATTTCAATTAAAAAATATGTTAATTTCCATCAAGTTTATTTTGATAAAATATATAATTTTTTATAGATTTTAAGCACAATAATTTTTAATATGCCTTTACTTTGTTGAATAATAGCCTTTATTACTCTATATATCTCATAAACAAAAAAAATCATTTTAAATTGCTTGTATAAAAATTTTAAAATTATGGTTTAAGAATTGATTGTAAACAAGTTTTTCTAAATTGAACATGAATCTTGATCATTAAAAAAAATTAATAATTATTCAAACAAATTGAAAGTGTTAGATAAAGAGTTAAGAAGAAGCGTGAATGATAGTTAGTTTTAAAAAAATTTAGGTGCGGCAAAAGATATTGAAAAAGTGGTAATTTTAATTATGATACAAATGAATATTAAATTTTCAGGTAAATAATTTACTTTGCTTTAAATGTATGTATTTTAATTAGAAAAAAGTATAAAAGCAAACTCAAAAACAACTCTTTATTTTTATGTATGATATTTTTTTTGGAATTAATTTTTCAGTCAGAAATCTTATAGATTTGACAGATTTAACTTTTTAAACTATAAATTTAGATAGTAAAGTTCATAGCTATTGATTATATCATAAAAATTTAAGCTTTTTCTACTAAGCTGATCAATTTAATAAATTAGCAAGTTAGAGAAAAACACTGTTTACCTATTTTTATTTAAATGTAATTACTTTTTTAATGGAATATGAGGACTTTACATCTAGAAAAGATAAAAATTAATAATGATTAATAAATGGTATTTATGGATAAAAATTATTAAAGATATTTCATTTTATACCACTATTTTTATTTTAAAAATACATTCATAATCACAAATAATTAAGTCCACAACAAAAATCTTATTTTATAATACTTGATGTAAAACTATCTAGATGGAACAGCATAGGCTAAAAATTATAGTTTGGTTACAAATTTTGCCAATATTATTTACTTTTTTATTAACCTGATTTGTTAATATAAATTTCACAACAATCTAATAGGATTTTTATATTCACAATCTTTTTTGATAGTCCAGTACCTCATATTAAAGATCCTGAAGAAATCGGAAAGTAATTATTAATTATGTAGAAACTCATGAATGGCATATGAATACTAATGTAAAAACTCTTATTTTTGTAAAAACTTTATTTTTTGTGGGGATTTAATTAAAAAGATGTTGGTTCACTTCCCCTTTTATTTTTTATTTAAAAAGCCAGAATCTTATTATCTGGCATATGAATGTTACATAATATAAAATTTGAAGTGATGGGTGAATGATACAGTTTTAGATTAATTTAAAGAAGAAAGTTGCTTTTGATTACACTGATCTGCTCACTATCATATAGTAATATACAGAGATAGAAAAGAGTTTATTTTCTTTAATAAAAAGTGAATTTTAGATTTAAATGCATCAGTCAATTAGGAAAAAGACGATAATTAAATAAATTAAAATAAAAATAGAAAAACTCAACAAAATAAGACCTTCAGAAAAAAGAAGATAAACTAACTAACTAACTAAATAACTCCCTATTTATCTTTTTACATTAGATAATTACATTAAAAACTCAAAACATTAAATGAGAGCCAAACATATTACCTGGCTTCTTCTCTGTCTGCTGATAGCTCAAAGTAATCTAATAATTTTAATTTAAATTTATAATAATTAAGTACATATTCTCCATATTTAACTAAACCTTCTTCTACTAATAACTAAAAGGCAGTGCAGTTGAAATTGGTGCTGCTTAAAATTCAGTAAGAATTTTGTCAGTTTCAACTATTCTTGATTCTGATAACGCTTAAAGACTTGGTTCTCTCAATGGTGGTACTAGAGTCTATATTAAAATGGTTGGTCAAGATGCTAGTATGGCTTCAAACAATTAAGTAACTATTGGTCCTTATCCTTGTCTTATTCCAGGTAAAAAAATGATATTTATCTTTATTATTTTAAAATTGCATCATACATTAGTAGAAATGCATTTTAATAATATTTTACTTAATTATATTTATTTTTTAATCAAAAATAATACAAAATATAATTATCAAATTACTTCATAGTTGAAATTTTTATTTGGAATATTGAAAACATGTTTAAAAATTATTATTATTATAATAAATTAGATATGGGTGTTAATGAAGTTTTTGTTACTTGCATAACTACACCTGCTTATGATAGCACTTAACAATGGAATCTTCCAGTTGTAGTTAATGTTGTTAATAGAAGTGCTTCTCAATGCGCTCAAGCAAATCCTTCTTTATGTACTTTCTCTTATTCTGGATCCTACACTCCTATGGTTGACATTATCTTCCCTCGTGCTGTACTTCCAAAAGTAGATTTTGAATGGTGGGGTACCTTCAGAATTAGTAACACTAACTAAATTAGCAAGATGCTTGTTGGTAATCTTCTTTGTGATAGATTCGATTTAGGTTTGAATGAAGACACGCCCTTTAATGGAAACGCATACACCCCTCTTTCATGTGAAATTGATTATTCTCACCCAGCTGGTTTCTATCTTTCTCAATTTGTTTCTACTCCTGGTTAAGCATCAAATTAGAGTCATTTAACTACTGTACGTTCTACTACTTTGGATACTCCTTACGACATCCAAGTTGTTTCCCAATAATAAGGTTCAGGAACAGCTCAAAGTATTACTTCTTAAGGTGGTTAATTAACCGTCTATGCCTCTAATATTCCTTCAAACGGATAAAATGTATAAGTTACTTGGAATAATGCTAACTGCACTATTAATGAAATTAATACTGATTAAAACTATTTCACTTGTACTTTACCTGCTGGTTTATCTAACCCAACTGTTGATTCTACCCTTCGTTATGTATCTGGTTCTGGTGTTCATCTTTAAGCTTACAACACTTCATCATGGGATTTAAATGGATTAATTAACTAATATAAAACTAATCCTACCTAATTGACCTTAGTTTAAGACTCAATTATTCCATCCACAGAATATTACTATGATTAAGATTCAAATTAAGATGGTCTTAATAGATAATTCATTGTCCTATAGGGTTATTTTAATCCTCCTAGAGATGGAAACTACTATTTCCATACCTCTTCAAGCTATTAAGCATAAGTTTTGCTTTAAATGAGTGGAGATAGCACAAATGAATCAACAATGACAGTTATTAACAGTATTTCTTAAGGAACTAATCTTAGAAATCCTTACTCATCACAATATGACTTACAATAATCTACTTCAGATAGCATAACTATCTCTTTAAAATAGGGTTAACCTTACTATTTTAAAATTTATGCTCTAGCTTCAAGTTCTAGTAGTTTCTACCACAGTACTGGTGTTAGAATTCCAGTAGCTTAAAATCCCAACAATCCTAATAACGTTTATGTCAATTCAGTTAATTAAGTTACTAGATTTAAAATTAACTACGCATTCACAAAAGAAGTAGCTAGTATCTCATTCTAAGACTTGAGTTCTTCAAACAAGGGTACATTTGGAATCAATTTTGTTTATCCTTTCGGAACTCAATTAAAGACAAACGCAAAATAATGGGTATTTACATCTCAATAGTATAATAGAGACACCACATGTGCATAAATTGTTTGGCATTTCAACAACTACGCTGGAGATAATAGCACTTGTATTTAATAAGATATATTAGATTCTAACAAAAATAAAATTGGTTCTACCTGGGAACTTACTTTCTAATATCATCGTAATTATGACGTATAGCCAACATTCAACTTTAATTCTACTTTGTCCACTAAACCTGTTTATACAGTTATAACTCCTGCTGGCCCACCATTGTCTGGAACTTTCCGTTTGAAAGCTAATGGTAATTATGTTTAACTTAATAAAAACCCTGATATCCCCTTTAACACTTGGGAATGGGATCTCTGCTCGGCATTATAATAGACATTGAACACTACAAATATTCAATGTTCTCGTATTGTAAATTTTGTAGATGGTTCTTAATGGACTTTTGATTTTTACGGAATTGCTTCTCCTGTATTGATTGAAGCTGTTTAAGCTGAATCCAAGCTTAATGGTTAATCTGGAACTATTACTTTAGTTGTTGAATCTCTTAGAGATGCTTCTTCATCATACTTATAGTATGCAGCCATCGAAACTGAATTGTTAACTCAACGTTCCACAAAACCTTATGCTAACATTTTTGTAAATGGAGTTTTGACTCTTGCATCTTTAACAAATTAATAACTCATAGTTAATGTTCTTAATGATTCCTAAGCAATTAGTTACACTAGTTTCACTGATGACAATGTTAATACCCTTACAATCTCAGGAGTTACTGTTTAAGGATTCACTCCTTTAGTTAGTAATTTTGATGTATATTATAATGGAGTACCATGTATTGTAACTAGTTCTGATCCATTTTCTGGTACTTTAACTGCTCAATATCCATATAAGGTTGCAGGTACTTATAAACCAGTAGTATTTTATTAATCTAATGGTATAGCTCTTTCAGCTAACGTTTCTCCATAATCTACTTATCCTGTTATTACATAATTAAGCTCCACAACTGTCTATAGCTTTGGTGGAACTACTTTAACTATTACTGGCTAATTCTTCCCATAATCTAATGATAGCAGCCTATCAGTTGCTATTGGATCTGTTAATGCATAAATATAATCTGTTTCGAATACTTAAATTGTTGTAATAACACCTGCAGGTCTTTCTTAAGGTTCTAATTCTGTTATTGTAAATTATAATGGACTATCAAGCAATGCTAAAAGTATATAAGTAAATGATAGCGGTGCTATTACTATCACTAATATTGACAAGACTATAGTTTCCCCTGTAGATAAGACTCTCATTACTGTCACAGGTACTAATTTTGGTAGTGATCCAACTTTATTAACTGCTTATTTAGATTCTGTTGATAAAGATGGTAAATTGCTATAATATGCTAAGTACAATGTTAATGTAGTTACTGCAAATAGCAATTCAGCATAAGTACTCTTGGGTGGAGGTCTACCTGGCTTTTACTAATTGAGAATTGTCTAGATTGGATTAGGTAGCAATATTCCAGCTCCATCTGTTACTAAAATATAATACAACATAATAGTAAACTCCTACAGTGTGAGTAAAGTTTCTGCATACGGTGGTGCTTAATTAGTCATCTAAGGTTAGAATTTCCTAACTTCTGCTTTAAACGACAACTAGGTTTTAGTAGTTTATACATCAAATATGTC
Source organism: Tetrahymena thermophila SB210 (assembly GCF_000189635.1). Lineage (NCBI taxonomy): Eukaryota > Ciliophora > Oligohymenophorea > Hymenostomatida > Tetrahymenidae > Tetrahymena > Tetrahymena thermophila. The sequence goes on from NW_002476353.1 coordinate 50,601, forward strand.
TGAATTTTGTATTATAACTGCTGCTACTTCTACTCAATTAACTTGTACTCTTCCTAACATGGTATCTCACTTCCCACCAGGAGTTACATCATAAGCTTATAGTGTTGAAGTTTGGGGTAAGTTAATTGTTTAAGCAATAATTAACCCAGATTCTCCTTTCAATAATCAAATTACTTTTGATTAAAGTTTAGCTTTATCAGTAAGTTCTGTTAACAACAACAATTAAATATTCAATTCATAATATACTATCCTTGGTAATAATCTTCCAACAGCTTCTGGAGCATATTCAGTTGTATTTTTAGGTTAAGAAAGTGTTCCAGTAACAATTGTTTCAAATAACTCAACTGCAGTAACTTACATAGTTCCTAATTTATCTTATGGCAACTATAATGTTACTCTTCGTGGGTCTAATGGTGATAGCCCTTATGTATAAATCTCTTTAATTGAATATACATATGCCCTATCTAATCCTTCTCTCTACACAGTTTCTGCTGCAGGTGCAGAGATTACTCTAACAATGTCAGGTACCTTACCTAACTAGAATCCTCTCTTCAAATTTAATGGAGTTTTAGCCACCCTTATTTCTTATAACAATTCTACTGGCTAAGTAGTAATTAGACTTCCTGCTACTTCAGTTGGATCTAATGTTTAATTATTTTCTGTAAGGAGCGCTTTAGTACCATTAGACAATAATGGAAATTTACCATGGAATGCTCACAGCAAAACTTTTACTGTAGTTGCAGCTACTTGGTCTGTTTAGAGCTTATCAGTAAGTGGAAATACAGTTACTCTTATTGGTAGTGGACTTAATAACTTAAAAGTAGCTTACCTATAGCAATCAGGTTATTCTACATAAATTTAATCTACAAACTTAAATGTTTAATCAAGCACTAACGCTGTTATTACATTTGCAAATGCTCCTGCTGGTACTTACCAATTATACTTGCTTGATTCCTCTAATAACTACCCAACTATCTCAAATAATTAAGTTGTACTTGCACTTTCAGGTCTAACTTCATCTGTAGTTACTTCATCTTATGCAGGTGGTTCATAAATAATTATTAATGGTTCAGGTTTTAATACACAAAATATCAACTAAAATGTTGTGACAATTTGTGGTAATTAAGCTAATGTAGTGAGTGCAACATCCTCTACTTTAACTGTATCTACACCTCCTGCTTACACAAGTTTTTCAAGAAATAATTATAATTTCCAATCTGATGATATCAATCCTTTAACTGGTTTCACTACTTTTGGTGATGATGCAAATGGAAATTCAAATTACTTAAATGACGGCGATTTACTTTTTTACTATTCCAGCTCTAATTCAGCTTAATGTTATTGTGGTTTCAATTTTGGAAGCTCAACCTAAGTTGTTTTAAGTAAATTCTAAATATATCCCAGAACATAAGGAGTTACTGATGCCTCTGCATTCTTTGGAACATAATTCTAAGCCTCAATTGATGGTACCACATGGTAAACTTTACTTACAATCGGAAGTGATTTCCATTTAGGTAAAAATATGTACTTAATTAGTTCATTGGTCTCTACTTCTCCATCCTAATCAGCTATATTGTTAGGTGCATACTCATAATTTAGATTACTTGATTCTACTGGTAAATCTCAATGCTAACTTGTTGAGATTTAACTTTTTGGTTGGAAATAAGGTACTTAAACTGAAAGTGGTAATACTTTGTCCTGCCCAGTTTCAGTTCAAGTTAATGGTTCTCCTGCTGTTAACTCAAATAACAATGTTATTTATGATTAATCAAAGACTTTTGTTATCTAAAGTCTATCACCTAATTATGGTAGTATTAGTGGAGGTACTTAAGTTACTATTACTCTTGACTAAGCTCCTAGTGGTGGATCTACTGCTTAAGTTATAATTGACGGAGTTGTATGCAGCAATCCCACTATATCTACAAAACAAATCGCTTGTACTACTGGAGCAAAAACAGGTTCAGCAAGTCCCTCTTTAGTAGTTTAAGTAAATTCATATAATGCAGTAAATAATGGAATTGTGTTCTATTACGGTTATCTATGGTCAGATAAAAATACTTGGGGTGGTGATTTTGCTCCTATTGATGGTGATCTTGTTTATGTTGCAAAAGGAAAGAGCATTATTGTTGATGTTCCAAATGTGCCTGCTATTGGTGTCTTGAATACTATAGTTGTTTCCTAAGCTAACCTGATTTTCGCCAATGATAAAAATATTCACTTACAAGCTCATAATATTTTAGTTTAAAATGGTAATGTAATAATTGGTACTTAAAGTTCTCCTGTTACAGGAAATATAAGAATCACATTATATGGTAATATTGTTGATACTTAATTCCCTACTGTTGGTAACAAGGGTCTTTCTATCTATAATGGTAGCATAGAAATTAATGGTTAACCACGTCCAGTTACATGGACTGAACTCTCATCAACAGCAAAAATTGGTGATACTAGTATTAAAGTATTCCTTAAAGATCCTGGCTTCGATTGGAAGCAAGGTGAAGAAATAGTAATTGCCCCAACTGATTATTCAGCAGGTCATGCTGAACGTCGTGTAATTACCAATGTTGTTAAAAATGCTGATGGACTTACTGCAACTATAAGTTTCTATGAACCTCTTCTTATTTAGCATGTTAGTGTTGAAAATGAATAATATGCTAATGGAAATTTCAAAGTTAATATGAGAGCAGAAGTAGGTCTACTTACTCGTAACGTAGTTTTTGAAGGTGATGATAGTTCTGTGAAAACTCAATATGGTGCTCATATGATGCTTCATGGCTCCTAAACAAGTGCTCATATTAGATTTGCTGAGTTTAGACACACAGGTCAACCAGCTATTATTGGTAGATATCCTATTCACTTCCACATGGTTGGTGATGTTTCTGGTTCTATTGTAGAAGGTAACGCAGTGCATGACTCTTTTGCAAGAGTTCTTACTATTCATGCTACTCACTACCTTCATGTTAAAAATAATGTTGGTTTTAATTGTGCAGGTCACAATATCTTCCTTGAAGATGGTATTGAAACCAATAATATAATTGAATAAAATCTTATTTTAGGAACTAAATAAGTATGGTCTATGCTCTAATCTGATATCACAGCTGCTTCTTATTGGATTACCAATCCTCTAAATTATGTATTTAATAACAGAGCTGGTGGTGGTGATTTCTATGGTTTCTGGTATGAAATTAAAGAGCACCCTGATGGCCCATCTGCTAGAAACGATATTTGCCCATAAGGTATGGCTTTAGGTAAATTCACTGATAATATTGCTCACTCCTATGATCGTTTTGGTTTGAGAATTTTTGTTATGACTAATTTGTAATACCCATGCAATCCCTATAGAGATGATACTCAATCAAATCCTTTTGCTAACAATCCATCATTTACTACCACTTGGTCTAATTTCCTTTCTTATAGAAATAATGAAGATGGTGTTTTGGCTGAAGAAGTTGGTAATATGGTCTTCAATAATTTTACTTTGGTTGGAAATAAGCAATCTGGTTTTAATGTTTACTTAACTAACAGAACAGATGAATACGTAATTCTACAAAATTCTCTTGTTGTAGGTTAATCATCTGGAAATCCTGCTGATGTAGCAGATTTACAAAATACTTATGGTATTATCACTCCTCGTACTGATGGTTATAAAGTTTAAAATGTCCATTTCGCAAACTTTATTCCAAATACGATAGTTTTTAAATCTTGTTCTTTCTGCTGGCACTTCAAAAAATGGGTTTAAGGTGGTAAACTTACATTATTTTCTGGTATTTCCTATGAGAATATTTAAACAACTTAATATATGTTCTGGGAAAATTGGCGTAGAGAAATTTATTAAGATTTGGATGGTAGCTTAACTGGAAGAAATTCTTAAGTGTGGCTTACTCCTGCCGGATTACATCTCATTAATTAACCTGCTTGTACTACTAGTTAGGCTGATTAAACTAAATGGAATAATGCTGTTATTTGTACAGTTCAAGTTGTAAGAGTTGAATTTAGTAACCCAGTTGATTCTAATGATTTCAGATCAAAAGCCTTGTATGTACTTCCATGCGATAATACTGGTAAAGCTGTTGGAGGTACTAAAGACTCAGATTTTTACATTTCAAAGTCTGTAAAAATCGAAAATAAAGCAGATGATCTTACTCTTGGTTTTGTTGGTACCTTCTTGGCTGGATAAATCTTCTAGGTTCAATGGGAATTATCTCAAATTGATTTTACCCACTTTAGTGTTGGTCTTTCTCCTTACCATTCAGGTGAAACTGCTGCTGATACCATATTACTTAAATTCCCTGTCATGGATTACAGAGAAACATGGTAAAATTTCTAAACTATTGCTGGTAAAAATGTTTAGCCATATAAAAATGTTACAGCTGGATAAGATCTATCAGCATTAGCAACTATGAAGACTCTAAATTGTAATCATGGTGATTGGTACAATGATATCGCTGGATAAGCATTTTATTTATGTTTAAATTCTAAATAAAGACCTAAAGCAACTACTAACTAATATTTAGAAAGAATAGATCTTAATGCTTTAAGCTGCTTAGATAACTGTCCTTTCCCTCCTTTCAAGTGCAAAAAGGATGGTATTCCTAGACAACTTAGCAATCCTTAAACTTGGTAAGGTATTACTTTTGATGGAAAAGATGGTATTTTACTTAATACTCCAGGTAACAGTACCTTATACATTCCTTGTCCTTGGGAAGTTATTGTAGATTAAGATATTACTTAGTACTCTTAACTTATAGTCGAAGGTAATTTACGTGTTGATCCAACAAAGGATATTAACGTTAAAGCTGATGGTATGTGGCTAAGAGGTGGTATGTTTATTGCAGAAGGTGCTACCCCTGGTACTCCATATACAAAAAGCCTCACAATTACTCTTACAGGAGATAGAAATTAACTCACTTAGTTTGTTGTTGATTCTTAAATAGATGTTGGAAATAAAGTTATTTTGAATACAGGTAACTTCACTTTACTTGGTAATCCTCCTACAACGACTGCTACCCGCTTATCTGCTTCTGTAAATCCTGGTGTTAACTAAATTACTGTTCTTAGCGCAAGCGGTTGGAATGTAGGCGATGTTATAGCACTTGGACCTACTCAACTAGATGCAACTGAAAATGAAGTTTTCAGTATTTAATCAATTAATGGAAATACCATAACTTTGAATGCAACTGTTTAATTCTATCACTATGGTGCTTCTAGTGTAACTATTACTGAGACTTGGGGTTCTTATACTTAAGAACTTGATCTTCGTGCACAAGTTCTCCATCTTACTCGTAATATTAAAATCGTTGGAGCTCCTGTTAGTTAAGGTATACCTTGGGGTTGCAGAGTTCTAAATCATTATTGGTAAATTGTAGCTGATTCAAATGGAAATCCTCTTCCAGATACAAGATAACTCCATTTACGTGGTATTGCAACTTGGAATGGTGTTGAAATGAGAAACTGTGGTTAAGCGGATACTTCAAGAGGTGGTCTTGATTTCTTGTTTGATGATTCTGACAGCAATAATTAAATTGTAAGTGTTGTCTAAAATTCAGCTTTCCATGATTGTCCAGGTTTCTGTGCTAATATCGAATCATCTTCAAATATCAATTTAATAAACAACAACTTCTTTAGAGGTAAACCCATCTTTATTAGAATCAATCTGTCTACTAAAATTACTTTGACAAACAACTACTTCGTTGCAGCTCTTAAGCGTGATTATGCTTACGATACATAAGGTATGCTTTATGACATGAACACTGCAATCTACTTCTTGTCTACACAAGACCCTATTGCTGATAATATCCTTATCAACAATAACTATGTTTAAGGTTCTTAAGGTCCTTGTGTTGCACTTATTCATACCCCTTGTTCTAGTGTATCTGGTATTTCAAATAAGGTTGGTATCTGGGGTAATTAAGCTTCAACATGCTTAGTAGGTGCACTATTCAAAACCTCGATTGATGGTTGCTAATGGGCTGGTAAAATTGCAGTAGCTCGTTCTACTAAAGGTATGATAGTTAATCCTACTTAACCCAGTCTTATTGTAGAACATGTATTAGCTGCTGAATCTAATCGTTCTGTTGTTCTTCGTTTTGCTCATAACGGATACAGAAATATAGGACAGTTCTAAAACTCAGCAGTTTATGCTGTTGCTATAAATAACGATCCAACTGCTTATGACAATTCTTAAAAGGCTTAAGTCTGTTCAGGTGGTTCAGGTACATAAAATTTAGTTGTTACAGAAGGTGGTGAAGATTACCCTCTCAAGACTTTCCCTCTTTCTTTTGATGTTATTTGTAATTCTGAAGTTTTTGATGCCTCCCTTTATTAAACTAATGTAAAATATGTTAATTTCAAGAAGACTTATACTGATGCTAATTTCAGCAAATGTAGCGATAATCATATGATGGTTACCCATCCTAGTGCTTCAGATCATACTGCTGGTACTTATAACAACAATGTTACATGCGTTAATTGCAGCGAAGAAGCTTATTTCAATTTCATGTCTCCTAACCCTGCCTGGGCCGGTTGGTTTGGTGGTTGTGGTCTCTTTTTATGCACTGGACCAGAAAATGTACTTAACGTTGATTTTACAGGTAGTCTCTTCAATGGTGTACCTACTACAGGTATTTCTCATAATGCAGGAATAGCTTAAGGATGTAAATCTTAACCAAATTGGAATAATGCTTACTCATGCTAAGGTACTAATTATGTTTAACTTGAATGGTAATCAGAAGCTCCTGATCATAATTTGAGATCTACTGCCCCATGTATGCTCACATCACTTGATGGAACTACTTATAGCAATAAGATAAATATGTATAGAGAATGGTAATGGGATGGTAATGAGCCTATGAATTTAAGAGAGAATAGATATTATGCTACTGCCCTTATAAACACTGTTTATAACATTGCATACAATGGTTTAAATCCCTACAACATTATCCATAGAATTTAATAAAGAACAAATGACAACGTTGGAGAACCTAATATTTGGGTGATTTTCATTTCTTAATATTAAATTCCTAATAATCTTGAAGTTTCTATTGATGGCGGCAGTCCTGTAGATCCTTTCATTAATAATGAAGTCCTAACAACTAAAACTAGTATTTGTGGTGCTAATGTTTATGACTGGCGTTCTCGTACTATTCAATTTGTTATCAATGGTGCTGCTAATTGCTTAGTTCGTGTTTAAGTGCTTGATACTGTTCGTATCTAAGTTAAAGTAGTTATCCCTGTTTCACAATTCTTCTAAGGCAATAATAAATTCAGTTTTATTTCAGCTGTAGCCTCCTTCTTAGGTATCACTGATTATTCTTAAGTTAAAGTAGTTGGAGCTACTTCAAGTAGTAGATTTTTACAAGCTGGATCATCAAGTTCTACTTCTTCATCTTCAAGCTAAAGTGGATTTGATCTCACTTTAGATATTGTAGATAGACGTTCATAAACTAGTACAGTAGATCCAAAGACAGTCCACCAAGATTTTGTAAACAAGGTTGCTAAATTACAAGCCGGTCTTTAAAGTAACTCTATTCCAGGAATAGCTCCTAATACATATTCAGTTGTTTCATCTGAAGTATATGTATAAACTAATTCTGACGGTGGTATTTATGGTTAAAATGCTAATCCAAATACTCCTATTGTCAAATAATCATCTTCCGATTCTAACAACACTTTGGCTATCGTACTTGGTGTAGTAATTGGTTTGGTTGTTGTGATTATCGCTGTTGTAGGTTTCTGTGCTTATAAGAGATACCAACTAAGAAAGACAATGTTAAAGGTTCAGCATGCTGATCATGATCACTCTGTAGAAATTGAACCTGAAAAGGAGACAGTTAAGGCTCATGCTCCTTTGGGTTTAGATCCTGCTACTGATTAATTATAAGAAAAAGCTAACAATTCATAAGCTCCTTTCTAATGTTGATTGGAAAATTAAATTTATATATATAAATATAATATTATTAAAGTTCATATTTTTTACTTCATGACCATCTATATTTATGTGTCAGTAATACTAAGTCTAAATAGTGATTCATATTTTTAAAATCTGTCTCATTTCTAATTTTTTAAACATGTTAAATTATTTATTAAAAAAATATATTTATTATCAAAAATACTATTAAATTGTTACTTAAAAACTTTTATTAAAAGTAATAAATATATTTTTTCAACAAACATTTTTAATTAATTTCAATATGTTTAAAAATAAATTTATTTATGTTACTTTATAGTTTTATAATAAGATTTTTCTTTCAAAAAGAAAAAAATATGTTATTTGATTTGATTTTTTCTAAAAAACATTGAAAAAATAACAAAATAAAATCAATATTTCAAAATTTTAAAAAATCATAATATTCTTAATTCTTTTGAGGTAAAAAGAACTGAATGAATAAAATTTTGATATTTTGAACTTCAAACTAAGAATAAAAAAAGAATCAATAATCCTATTAAGTTATTTTAATTTAAAAATAGCTAAAATACAACATTTGAAGCTAAGAGAAAATTTAAAATGTTTAAGATATTTTTTAAAAAAGTTTAAAAAATAAATCCATATTAATTAAAAACTGTATCATTTACTATGTTTATTATTAAGGTATGATTATTAACAAATAGATATAAAAAATTTTCACTCGTTTGTTTTTATTTAAATCACTATTTTTATTCATATAAATTTTTATGAGTTTTGATTGATCTTTATCATTTTTTATACAATTTCTATTTAATCTACAAAATTTATTTTTTAAATATTTTGACATATTCTTTTAAAATTTTAATTTCCTCATTTTAACCTATTAAATTGCTTAAATATTTAGTTATGATTTTATTTACCCATAACAAAATATATTATTTTAAATAATTTATTTCAGAAGGAACTTAATCTTATTGAATAAAAATTATTTAACCTTATTTTAAAAATAATAATATTTTAATAATACTATTTAATAACACATACTTTATAACATTATATCTATTTCATAATTAGCCTAATCAAGTAAAGCAAAATATGGAAGCTAAGTTAATTAAACTAATTTTTTTAGAAAAATATATTTTAACATTAAATAAAATTTTTAACCACAAACAGATTTATGAAAAAAAAGTTATGAAATTTGATTTTAATTATATCATAATTAATCAAATAAAATTTAAAAAATGTAATTTATTTTTGTTAAGCAAATGAATATGTTTCTTATTGTTTATTAAATTATTCACTAAAGTTTTTATGGCTTTTTCCTTAATCCAGTATTATATAATTAATTATTGATTATATGTTAAAAAAGGTAAAAAATTTCATTTTGAAATAAAAGATTAAATATATTTTAAAGGTAAAATCCAAATGACTTACTATTTATATCTGTTTCTAAAAATAAATTAATTGCTGAGTAGCATAAATTGTATTTAAAAATTTGATATTTTTAACATAATTTAAAAAAGAAATGTAATTCAAAATTTTTCATTTAAAATCTTTGGAATTACCATAAAAAATAAAATTTAATTATTTTATACTCAGCAATCTGTTTCTTAATTATAATTATCTATTTAAATTTGCTCTCTAATAAATCTTTGAATAGAGAAAAATTAAGCTTTTCTTAACTTAAATAGATTATAATATTTTTACACCTTTTTAATGTTTTCATAAAAAGAAAACAGACTTAAAATATCCCTTAAATTATTAATTTTAATAATATCATTAGCCTTGAATAATTGGTAAGAAATATAATAATTAAATTAATGTGGCTATAAATTCAAAATTTTGATTTGTATTATCAATATTATTCACAAGAATTGTAAATGTTAAAAATAAATATTTACCTAAATAAATTTTTTGCTCTCAGCTTAGAGATTTTAATAAAAACAATCTATAAATAAAGTTTTTGTTATTTTTTACTATTAAATAGCAATTTAGTAAAAAAAGCTGATGCTGCTATATGCTGCTATGATAAAGATATATATTAAAAATAAAAATTTCAATTCAATTTTTATTTATAATAAAATATTTTTAATTTTAATTTATTTAGTGAATGATTTTAGATTGTATATAAAAAAGCAATATGAATTTTTTTTATTTTATATTATTTAAACAAAATAAATATTATTTTTAACAATATATAAAAAAAATATATATGAATAAATGAATGAAATGTTAATATTATTAGTTAAATTTTAAGTCATTTATTTCTTCTTTTATTTTAAAAAAGAAATAAACTATAATTATTCCATTACATAAAACTAAATTTGTGATGTTTTATTATTCGATAATTGAATTACTTGATTTATTTATAATTTACCTGATTTGCTTTTAAAAGCAATCTCTGATATTAAATGTCGCTCGAGTGGTGTCCAGCTAAAAATATTAAATAGATTAATTTATTTTCTTTTATTACATATTATATGTAATTTATTCATAGTGGTAAAAAACTTAGCTCTTTATTGAAATTAATCTTAAAATTTAGGTTTGTTATTCAATATGAGGTTTACGGCTGAAGTTTTTATTAAAACCTGAATTATTTGAGCATGTGGAGAAAAATTAACTGGGGAGAAGATTTATTTTTAAAAGTAGTAAATTTAATAAAGATATCTTTTCATCAATATGACCTTACAAATTTATTTGATTTTTATTAATAATACCATTCAAATTAAAAGCTTTAAATTTGATTCTTTTTAAAAGTATGTTTCCATCTATCTTTATCATGTATGGTACAAGCAAGTTTTTCTAATTTATCAAAAAACAGATTCTAATATCTGAGTTTGCTATTTTTTTCTCCTAATCATTCAAGCATTTAGATTAAAAATAATTTAATCACATAGTCTCTTTTCTCAAATTTTATATTTTCATCAAGATTAAAAAAAAAGAAATTAATATTTATTTTATTGTAAGGTTTCATTTAGAGTATATTATTTGAAGCGGATAGGAGGATAGGAATTATAAAATTTATGGTTTATATTAAGAGATTTTATCTTATCACTCAAATACTACCAACCACTCATTAATTAATAAATTTAATCTTAAACCTTTTTTAAAATAAAAATAACATTACTTCTCTATTAATTTTTATGAATGGAGGACTTAATAGAAATTCAGAATATATCGCGCTCATATTTTTCTTAATGAGGTGATATGAAAGTATTTAAGGTAAAATTTTTATCCTAAATTATTCTATGAAGAATTTATAGAAGTATCTGTATTCCTACTTATTAATATGAATTTTATAGAAAAAAATATTAATTTCCAGTGTTTCTTTGCTAAGTTTTCTGTGAAATTCGGAAAGACAAGACAATAGAAATAGATATTGTTTCATTCATAGTTATCAAATCAATAAAGTGTAAAAAACTTGCCTCTCAAACTGTCAATTACATTGATGACAATAATCGAAGAGAGAAATTAATTAATTAATTAATTAATTAAATGGTAAATCTAATCAAATAAATATCATATTATCTAAGAAAATACAAAATTGATAAATTCATGCAAAATTTAATCAACTGTAATCCATAAACATACTTTTCCAAATAAAAACTTTAAAATTACCATTGAATTAAATTATTGAAAATCTAGAAGAGCCTATAAAAATATTAGAGGAGCAAGCTGTTGGATAAAAATAAATAATTAATAACAAAATACAATTATAAAAACTACGCGCAAAAAAAACTCAAAAAAATTAGAATAAAACATATAAATATAAGTTTTCTATTTCACTTTTCATAATTACTATAAATCCACTTGCTTATATTCTAATGAGAGTTACTAAAGCTTTTGGACTAATCTTGCTCCTACTTGCAGCTTCATGTATGTTAAGTTTGACTATAATTATTACAAAGCTAACTTTCTACTTAAATTCTTAATCTTAAAATTTTTTCTTTTAGTATTAATATTAAAAATGTTATTTTTAATGAATAGGTTTGGCTGTAGAAATTGGAGCTAACGTTGATTCTGTGAGAATTCTCTCAGTTTCTACTTAGATTGATACAGACAATTTTTAAAGACTAGGCTCTATAAATGGTGGTACTAGACTCTACATAAAAATTGTAGGTCACGATTCTCATAATGCAGCTAATAACTCTATCTTCGTTGGGCCATATCCTTGTGTTGTTCCAGGTAAAGTTTTTAATATTATTTTTATCAGATAAAAATTATGGTTTTTCAATCAATCCAAATTTTGTTTAATTTGAATCTATCCATCTATCTATTATTTCGCTTAACTTACAATACAAATATTTTAAGAAAAAAAAATTTGATGGTTTGTTTTTTTTCAGATTTCAATTTAAAATTATTAATTTTTAAAAATATCATATAGAAATGGGTGTTAATGAAGTTTTTATCACATGTATTACAACTCCTGCCTATGATAATAATAATCAATGGGGTCTTCCAGTTGTTGTTAAAGTACTGAACAGAAGTGACTCTTAATGTGCTTAAAGCGACGCTTCTCTATGTACTTTTTCCTATTCAGGATCTAAGACACCTATCATTGATTTAATTATGCCTCGTTCTATTCTCCCTAAAGTCGATGTGAATTGGTGGGGTAATTTTAGAATTACTAACACAAATTAAATAGATAAAATGCTAATTGGAAACCTACTTTGTGATAGATTTAATTTGGGCTTAAATGAAGACGAACCTTAGAATGGAGATTCATACAGCTCTTTAACTTGTTAAATTGATTACTCTCATCCTGCTGGATTCTATGGCGCTACATTTATTTCAAAGCCTGGTAAAGCCCTCAATAAAAGTAGGCTAACTACAGTACGTTCTACTAAAGTTCCAGCTAATCCTAATCCATATGATGTCTAAATTGTTTCTTAATAAAGTGGTAAAGGAGATCCTTAATCAATTACTTCTTAAGGTGGTATTATTACTATAAATGCCTCTGGTCTTCCATAAGATGGATCTAATGTCTCTGTAACTTGGAACAATTCTGTTTGCTAAATTTAAAGTATTTAAAATTCTTAATTGACTTGTAGATTACCTTCTGGTCTCTCAAACCCCACTACAGATAATACACTCCGCTATGAATCTGGTTCTGGTGTCCGTCTCTAAATATATAATACTGATTAGTGGGATATTAATACTTTAATTAATCTATTCTAATCTAATTCTCCTAAACTTACCATAGCTCAAGATTTAATAATTCCTACTACAGAATATAGCTATGAATTAGACTAAGATGGTCTCAGTAGATAATTCTTTGTTTTTACTGGCTACTTTAACCCCCCTACAACAGGAAATTACTAATTCTAATCATCATCATCATTCACTTCCTAAGTATATCTTTAATTAAGTGGTGATAGCACTGATGAAAAAACTATGACATTAATTAACTAAATAAATGAGTATACAGAGATTAGATCACCTTATTCTGGAAGATATGATTTCTAACAATCTACTTCAGACAACATAACTATCACTTTAAATAAGGGATAAGCCTACTACTTCAAAATATATTCATTATCTAGTAATCCTCAAAGTTTCCACCATAGTACTGGTGTTAGAATACCTACTCCTAAAGACGATAAAAATTCTTATATCAACTCTGTTAGTTAAGTTTCAAGAATAAGAATAGATTACTAATTTACTTAGGAAGTTGTTACTATCACATTCAAAGATAGAAGCAGTGCTAAAAAGACTTATTTCAACATTAACTTTATTGATCCTTTTGGTACTCAATTGAAAACTAAGGCTAAGATATGGACTATTACCTCTGAAAACTATGGAAGAGATACTACTTGTGATTAAATTTCATGGCATTTTAAAAATTATTTTGGAGTGAGAAATACTTGCAAATAAAAGGACATACTTGATGATAGTAAAAACAAGATTGGTTCTATTTGGGAACTTACTTTTACTTAACACCGTAATTAAGTCCAACCTACTTTCAAATATGATTCTTCAACAACAGATTCTCCTGTATTTACTGTTATTACCCCACCTGGGGCTAACTTGGCTGGTACTTTCAGGATTAAGGTAAATGGTAATTATCTTTAAGTTAATAGCAGTCCCGATATTTCTTTTGACATATAAGACTGGGACTTAAACTATGCTTTCTAATAAGCTCTAAATACTACAAATATTGATTCCTCCCGTGTAGGCAATTTCATTGATGGTGCTTAGTGGGTATTTGATTTTTATGGTATCTCATCACCTATATTGATTGAAGCTATCCAAGCTGAATCTAAGTTTGGTGGTGAAATTGGAAAGGCCACTCTTTACGTAGATACTCTTAGATAAGCATCTAACTCTATTTTATATTATCCCACAATTGAAAATGAATTACTAACATAACGCTCCACTTCACCCTATGCTACTCTTAAGATTAATGATGTATTATCTCTTGCTTCTTTGACTAACTAGCAACTTATTGTTAATGTTTTGGCTGATGACAAAGCTATTAGCTTCACAGGTTTTACTGATGATTAGACTTCAACCCTTCAAATAACTGGAATTTCTGCACCTTTCACTCCTTAAATATCAAATTTTTTAGTAACATACAATGGAGTTTAATGCGTCATCACTAATAAATCTACTGATACTTGGGCTAATTAGTTGACATGCAAATATCCCTATAAAGTAGCTGGTTCTTATAAACCAGAAGTTTTCTATCAATCAAATGGCTTTGCTCTCTCCACTTCAGTTAATCCTCAATAAACTACTCCAACTATAAATTCATTAAGTTCAGACACCGTTTATAGTTTTGGTGGAGCTGATGTTACTATTACAGGTAATTTCTTCCCTACTTCCCTAACTTCTGATTTATTGGTTACAGTTGATTCAAAACCTGCTACTATTTTATCTGTTAACAATAAATAAATTATTATCCGTACTCCAGCCAATCTTACTCCTGGAACGGTTAATATTGTAATAACTTATTAAAAAATTTAGTCCACTCCAAAATCTATAAAAGTAGATGACTCAAATGCAATAACAATAACTAATATTGACAAGACTGTTGTTTCTCCTGTAGATAAGACTTTAATTACTGTAACTGGTACTAATTTTGGCAATGACAAAACTAAATTAACAGCATTCTTAGACTAACTTGATGATTCAGGAGTATTATTAGTTTATGCAAAATATCAAGTAAATATTGTAAGTGTAGAAAACACTAAAGTGTAAATCCTTCTTGGAGGTGGTCTACCAGGTAACTATTAACTTAGAGTTGTATAAGTAGGTATTGGTAGCAATAATCCTACTGGAGCTAATAATAAATTAGAATATAACATTATCCTAAGCTCTTTCAGTGTCAATAAAGTCTCTGCTTATGGAGGCGCTCAATTGGTAATAAAAGGTACTAATTTCTCAACAAACAAACCTGATAATTAAGTACTTATTAACTATGGAGCAAATGACTCAGAGTTTTGTTTGATTACTGATGCTACTCCAACTTAACTAACATGCACTCTTCCAAATATGTTCCCTCATTTCCCTAATGGAAGTACTTCATATACTTTCTAAGTTTAAGTTTGGGGCAAGTTACTTGCATAAGCTAAAGTAGATAAAAACACACCATTTAAACCAGAAATACTTTTTGATACTTCTTTAGGTATTGCTGTTAATAGTATAGACAACAAGTATCAAGGCTATACTACTAAATGTACTATAACAGGTACAAATATCCCTACTGCACCAAGTGCCTTTTAGGTAGTATTTATAGGTTATGAAAGTACCTCAGTAACAATAAATTCTGTTACATCAACCACAGTTACTTATACAACTCCTAACTTGCCTTTTGGTACTTACAGTGTTGTCCTTCGTCAATCTACAGGTGATAGTGCACCTTTTACTGTTAATATTTATGAAAAAACTTACAGTTTAAACCCTGCTTCACTTTATACTATTTCTAGTGCTGGTGCTGAAATCACTCTTACAATGTCAGGTAACCTTCCTGATTAAGATCCCGCTTTTAAATTTAATGGAATAAAAGCTGATGTTATTTCTAACAATATCCCTGTTGGCTAAGTTACTATTAGGCTTCCTCCAACTAAGGTTGGTAGTGGTTATAACTTATTTTCAGTTAGAAGCCCCCTTATCCCTCTTTAAAAAGATGGTTCCCTTCCTTGGACTTAACATGGAAATACTTTCTAAGTTGTTTCTGCATAATGGGCAGTAACAAGTATTACTGTTTCAGGAACTGATATCACAATTTAAGGTACTGGAATATCTTCTTTGCAAAAAGCTTATTTATCATATCCTTAAAATACTAAAAGCTAAATTTTTTCAACTAACATTAGCTCTAAGACATCTACAAGTGCTACAATTTCATTTAGTACTGCCCCTGCAGGTACATATAATCTCTACTTATTAGATGCATCTAATAATTATCCAACTATCTCAAATAATCAAGTTGTAATCAAATTGCCAAATCTAACTTCCTCTTAAGTTACCTCTTCTTATGCTGGTGGTTAATCTTTAACTATTTCAGGATCTGGATTTAATACTAATGATTTGGCATAAAACATTGTGACAATTTGTGGAAATTAAGCAAATGTTGTTAGCGCTACTTCCACAACACTCATAGTCACCACACCTCCTGCTTACACTACTTCTTCAAGATAAGATTATAAATTTGTAGCTGATAATAATACACCATTAAATGGTTTCACTACTTTTGGTGATGATCTTTCTGGTAATTCTTAATACCTAAATGATGGAGATCTCCTCTTTTACTATTCAAGTTCAAATGCTGCTTCTTGCTTCGCTGGATTTGATTTTGGTAGTACGTAAGTAGTATTAACTAAATTCTAATTATATCCTAAATCTCAAGGTGTCACAGATGCATCTGCATTCTTTGGTGTTATATTTTAAGGAAGTACAGATGGCTCTAACTGGAAAGATCTACTTACTATTGGAACAGATTTCCATCTCGGTAAAAATATGTACTTAGTTGATAATTTAATTTCAACTACTACAGATAGCACATTACAAAACAATTTGAAAGCAGCCTATAATAAATTTAGAATTTACGATGCCTCAGGTTTATCTAAATGTTAACTAGTAGAAATTGAGCTTTTCGGTTGGAAACAATCTGCTATTACTGAAGTGGGAAATACTTTAACTTGCCCTGTATCTATTTCTGTTAATAATTCCCCTTCAGTTTCTACTAGCTCTAATGTTGTATATGACAAAGATAAAACATTTTTAATTAGTTCTGTAACTCCTAATTATGGTGATGTGAGTGGAGGAAGTATAATCACTATTAATTTAGATAGAAGTCCTTCTCCATCTGCAACTATTAAAGTTTTAATTGATGGTATCGAATGTGGAACTGTTAGTTTATCATCTAGTACTATTACTTGTACTACAGGAAAAAAAACTAATACTGCTGAAAGCTCTTTAGTTGTAACCATTGATTCTTACAATACTGTGAATAATGGAATTTATTACTACTATGGTAATCTTTGGTCTAATCCAGTTACTTGGGGTAATGATTTTGCTCCTATTGATGGCGATTTAGTATATGTTACAAAAGGTAGAAATCTTATTGTTGATGTTCCATATGTAGGTGTTCTCAATACTGTTGTAGTTGATAATGCATCTCTTATCTTTGCAAATGACAAAAACATTCATTTTGAAGCTCATAATATATTAGTATAATAAGGTAGAGTCATTATTGGTACTTAAGCTTCTCCTGTAACTGGTAATATTAGAATTACTATGCATGGTACTTAAGATGAAAAATAATTCCCTACTGTTGGTAATAAAGGTCTCTCTTTATATAATGGTAGCTTGGATATTTAAGGTGCCTTGCGCCCAGTCACCTGGACTGAACTTTCATAGACTGCTAAAATAGGAGACACTAGCATTTAAGTTTTCATTAAAGATCCTGGCTTTGATTGGAAAACTGGTGAAGAAATTGTAATAGCATCAACTGATTTTGCCCATGGCCATGCTGAACGTCGTGTTATAACAAATGTTTAAAAGAGTGGTGATGGAAAATATGTAACCATTTCATTCTCAGATCCTCTTCTTGTATAGCATGTTAGTATTACTGGAGAATCATATCAAGGAGGTAAAAAGTTAGTAAATATGAGAGCTGAAGTAGGTCTTCTTACTCGTAATGTTGTTTATGAAGGTGATGATTCATCTATTTAGACATAGTATGGTGCTCACTTGATGCTTCATGGTTCAAAGACAAGCGCCCGTATTAGATATGCTGAATTCAGGCATACAGGTTAGCCAGCTATTATTGGTAGATATCCAATTCACTTCCACATGGTTGGTGATGTTTCAGGTTCTATTGTCGAAGGTAATGCAGTTCACGACTCATTTGCAAGAGTTCTTACAATTCATGCCACACACTATCTTCATGTTAAGAATAATGTCGGATACAATTGTGCTGGACATAATATTTTCTTAGAAGATGGTATTGAAACTAATAATGTTATTGAAGAAAATCTTATTATTGGTACAAGATAAGTATGGTCAATGCTCTAATCAGATATCACTGCTGCTTCTTATTGGATTACCAATCCCCTCAATACAGTTGTTAATAACAGAGCTGCAGGAGGTGATTTCTATGGTTTCTGGTATGAAATTAAAGAACACCCTGATGGCCCATCTGCTAGAAATGATATTTGCCCTCAAGGTATGGCTCTTGGTAAGTTCGATGGCAATGTTGCTCACTCCTATGATCGTTTTGGTTTGAGAATATTTGTTTTGACTAATCTTAAAAATCCATGCTCTCCCTATAGAGATGATTCTAAGCCTAATCCATTTATTGATAATCCTTCATTTACTATTACCTGGAAAAATTTTGTTTCATACAGAAATCACGAAGATGGTGTCTTAGCTGAAGAAGTAGGTAATATGGTCTTTGATAATTTTTGGTTGTTAGATAATAAGCAATCTGGCTTCAATGTTTATCTTACTAATAGAACAGATGAAGAAGTAATTTTAAGAAATTCTTTAATTGTAGGAAAATCTCTTGGTAATCCTGCTGATGATTCTGACCTTGAAAATACTCGTGGTTTAATTACTCCTCGTACAGATGGCTTTAGGGTTGAAAGTACACACTTTGCTAACTTTGATAAAAAAATGACTGTTTTTAAGTCATGTTCATTCTGCTGGCACTTCAAGAAATGGGTATAAGGTGGTAAACTTACCAAATTTATTGATATATCTTATGCTAATATTAATTCTAATAAAATCTTTTGGGAAAATTGGCGCAGAGAAATCTATTAAGATCTTGATGGTAGTTTATCAGGAAGAGGAAAACCTTCATGGATTACACCTTCAGGTCCTCATCTCAAATCTTAAACTTCTTGTGCTACTACAAGTGATGAGAATAACTAATGGGATGATGGTGTTATTTGTACCTAATAAGTAGTAAGAATAGAATTTTCAAACCCTGAAAAATTCGATGAACTTTATACTAAAGCTCTTTATGTTAAACCATGCGACTCAAACGGAAATCCTTTGGGTGGAAATACAGACACTGATTATTATGTATCTAAGACTGTAAAGATTAAAAACCATGCTCATGATCTTTAGTTTGGTTTTGTAGGTACATTCCTTACAGGTCAAATCTTTTCAGTTTAATGGGAATTATCATAGATAGATTTTACTCATTTCTCTGTTTAACTTTCTCCATACCACACAGGCACAGGAGCATCTGATACAGTTTTATTAAGATTCCCTTACTCAGATTTTAGAGAAACATGGGAAATTTTCTCAATGGTTGCTAATAAAAATGGCTCACCTTACAAAAATGTTACAGATGATTAAAATACTACTAAATTAGATACTCTTAAGAAGTTAAACTGTTAGCATGGAGATTGGTACAACGACGTTGCTGGTAAAGCTATGTACCTCTGTTTAAATGGTAATGGTAGAACTAAAACTACTACAAATTAATACTTAGAACGTACAGATGTTAATGCACTTAAGTGTAAGATTGGATGTCCTTTACCTCCTGGATAATGCATAAAAGATGGTTAACCTAGAAAACTTAGTGATATTAAATCGTGGTAAGGCATAAAGGTTGATGGTATTAATGGTGATATTGTTAATGCAGTAGGAGCAACAACTTTAGTTATTCCTTGTCCTTGGGAACTTTTAGTTGATTAAGATTTGACTCAATTCAGCTAAATTATTGTTTAAGGTAATCTGCGTATTGATAATACTTAAAATATTAACGTATCTGCTGATTCAATATGGTTAAAGGGTGGTCTTTTTATTGCAGAAGGTGCTACTGCTGGAAGTCCTTACACTAAAAAATTGACTATAACCCTAACAGGTAATAGAGATTAATAGACTTAATTCCTTGTTGATAATACAATCGAAGTTGGTAATAAGGTTATTCTTAATACTGGTAACTTTACTTTGCGTGGTAATCCTCCCACTTCTACAGTAGCTCGTTTAACTAATCCTCTTAACCCAGGTTCCACTACAATTAATGTTTCAGATGCTACTGGTTGGTAAGTTGGAGATAAAATTGCTATTGCCCCTACCTAATTGGATGGTACTTAGAATGAAGAGTTTACTATTACTGCTGTTACTGGTAACAAAGTAACTTTGAATGCTCCTGCAAAGTACTATCACTATGGTGCAAGTGGTGTAACTCTTTCTGAAACATGGGACTCTTATACTTAATAATTAGATCTCCGTGCTCAAGTTGTTTACTTATCACGTAATATTAGAATCATTGGTTCTACACCTACTTCTGGAATAGCATGGGGATGTCGAGTTCTCAACTTTTACTGGTAGATTGTTGCAGACAAAAATGGTAACGCACTTCCAGATGATTAATAACTTCATATGAGAGGTATCTTAAACTGGAATGGTGTAGAAATGGATAACTGTGGTCAAGCTGATACAGTTCGTGGTGCACTTGATTTCTAAAAATTAGGTTCTGATGATAATAATTAGATTGTTAGCACAGTAACTAATTCTGCAATTCACAATTGTCCTGGTTATTGCGCTAATATAGAAGACTCTTCATATATTCAAATTACAAATACAAGTTTCTACAATGGTCGTCCCATTTTAATGAGAATTAAGAATGTTAATAATATAGCTATTTCTAACAATAGCTTCGTTGCTGCACGCAAACGTGACTATCCTTATGATATTACAGGAATGTTATATGATATGAATGCCGCTATATACTTCTTATCTCCACAAGATCCAACTGTTGATAATATTTTGATAAACAACAACCAAATTTAAGGTTCTGAAGGTCCTTGTGCTGTTTTACCTCATACTAGCTGTGATAATGCAAGTAAAATCACAACAAAGGTAGGTGTCTTTGGAAACTAAGTATAAACATGCTTAATAGGAGCTATGTTCAAAAGAAATGATTTAGGTTGCTAATGGGCTGGTAAAATAGCAGTTGCTCGTTCAACAAAAGGTATTATGGTTAATCCAACTAATCCTGGTATTATTGTTGAACATGTTTTAGGTGCTGAATCTGATCGTTCAGTAATTTTACGTTTTGCTAACGAAGGTTATCATAATGTAGGTTAATTCAAAAACTCAGTATTATATGGTGTGGCTATTACTAATGATCCAACTGCATATGATAGTAAAGATAAAGCTTAAGTATGCTCAAATGGTACAGGTACTCAAAATTTAGTTGTTACTAGAGGTGGTGAAGACTTCCCTCTTAAGGTAATGCCTCTTGCCTTCGATGTTATTTGTAATTCAGAAGTTTTTGATGCCGCCTTATTCCAAACAAATGTTAAATATGTCAACTTTAAGAAAACATATGCTGATGCTAACTTATCAAATTGTGGTAATAATTTCATGATGGCTACTCATCCTAGTGCTTCTGATGCTACTGCTGGTACTTATAATAACAATGTCTCATGTGTTAATTGTGATACAGAAGCTTACTTTAATTTCATGTCACCTAATCCTGCTTGGAATGGATGGTTTGGTGGTTGTGGTCTTTTCTTATGTACTGGACCTGAAAATGTTCTTAATGTTGATTTTACTGGAAGCTTGTTCAAGGGTACTCCTTCTACAGCTATTTCCCACAATGATGGAATAGCAACAAATAAGTGTCAACTCTAGAAAAATTGGAATAATGCTTATTCTTGCTCAGGTACAGAATATGTCTAATTAGAATGGGAATCACAAGCTCCAGATCACAATAAAAGATCTACTGCTCCTGTATATGTAACTTCTCTTGATGGTACTTACAAGAATAAGATCAACATGTTTAGAGAATGGGAATGGGATGGTAATGAGCCAATGAATTTGAGAGATAATAGATATCTTGCTACTGCTCTTGTTGGAACTACATACAAGGTTGAATATAACGGACTTAATCCTTATAATATCTTCCATAGAATTCAACAAAGAACCAATGATAATGCAGGTGAAGCTGATAAATGGGTAGTTTTTACTTACACATATCAAATTCCTATGAACATTGAAGTTTCTATAGATGGTGGAAAGGTAGTTGATCCTTACTTAGTATCTGACAACGTTGACCTCACCAAGAAGGCTGACATATGTGGTGCAAATATTTATGATTGGTAAACACGTACTGTATAATTTGTAATTAATGGTAGAGCTGATTGTCTTGTACGTGTCTAAGTATTAGATACTGTACGTATTCACGTTAAGGTAGTCTTAAAGGTTGAAGAATTTTTCTCTGAAACTAATAAGGCTAGCTTTATTTCAAAGGTTGCATCCTTCTTAGGAATAGCTGATTACTCTCGTATCAAAGTTGTTGGTGCTAATACTTAACAAAATAGATTCCTTTAAGGTTCTAACCCAGCTAATACTCAATCTTCATTTGAAATAATACTTGATATTACAAATAAACCAACTGGTTCAGCCACTAAAGATGCAACATCTGTCTTCAAAGATCTCACTGACAAGGCCAATAAGCTTAAGGCAGCTTTGGATTCTAATTCAGTTCCTGGACTTAATCCAAACACTTATTATGTCACAAATTCTGAAGTCATGGTTTCCACAGATTCAAATGGAGGTATTTATGGAAAAAATACTAATCCTGACTAGCCAATTGTCTAATAATCTTCTTCTAATTCAAATAACACTCTTGCTATTGTTCTTGGTGTTGTTATTGGATTAGTTGTTGTAGCTATAGCAGTTGTTGGTTTCTTTGCTTATAAGAGATACCAAAAAAGAAAGGCTTTATCAGTATAAAGTGCTGAAATTGATCACTCAGTAGATCAAGCAGCTCCACAAAGAGAGACTGCTAAAGTTCATCCCATAACTTTGGATCCTTCTCATGATTAATTATAAGAAAAGGCTAATAATTCAGCAGCTCCTTTCTAATATTGATTATATAATTTTATACTTAACTGAAATTTTATAAATTAATAATACATTTTTTTATTTTTGAGTAAACTAATAATATTTTTGATTACTTTTTAATTGAAATTTTATAAACTTTAATTTAAATTAATTTATTATATTTAAAAATTTAATAAATGGTTAAATACTTTTATTTTCGTTCAGTCTTATTAAAAAAGATTGATAAAATTAAGTAGATATCTATTTAATTTCTACATTATTATATTAATTTTCATTTCCTATTTAATATATATTTAATTTAACAATAAATCTTTATTTTTAATTTACAATACATTTTTTTTCAGTAAAACAATTATATTTTGATATTTTTGAATTAGTTAATTGAATTTGATAAATTTTAAATAAAAGACTGACAAAATTAAGTAAATATTTTTCTATTTTATTTTATTAAATTATCACTATTAAATAAAATTAATACAAAAATAACAATATATATTATTAAATTCTTTTTTTTAATTTATTTAAATTATTCTAAAACATAGTAAATTAAAAAAATATTATCTTCAATTTTATTTTTTATTAACTATTTCGTTAATAACAATATTTTTTAAAAAACAATATTTATTGTATTTTAAGATAATATTGATATAATCTGATTTAATTAAAAATAATATTTTTTAAGATAATCAAAATAACGTTTTATTAGTTTTAAATGAAAAAAATTGTAGATTTCAGAAAACTATTACTCTCGTTAATCATTTCTCATCTTCAAATCCTAAAATATAGAGGATGAAATTCAACAAACTTTTTTATTAATTAAGAGATTTAGCCAAATCAATTAGGTTATATTTATATTATAAATATCACTGAGAATTATGACAGCATGAAATTTAAAAAGGAACACAAATTCAGTAAATTTTATAAATTTTTTAGAAATTTTAAAAATAGATTTTCCTTTTAGTACCTCAATTTTCCACATAAATCTCATTATCCAATACATTTTTAAAACTGTATCCTAATACACTGATTTACCAATATTTTTTAAAACACACTTCTAATATCAAAAAACAAAATTTCCTTGTTCACTAAAAAATCCAATTAGAAATCTACCCCCTAAACATTATATTTAAACACTACTCTATATTATTTATTCTTTTAAATAAGAAAGAGGGTGTTTATTTATACAAAAAATTTAAATTCAAATCATAACACTCAAATATTAATTTAATTTTTAGGCGAGATATGAATTATGGAACAATCTATATTTTTGCTAATTCTTTAAAAAATTTAAAGAATTATATTTAATAAATAATAAAATTTATTATTTTAAATTACTCATTTATTTTTAAAATGAAATTCTATTTAATTCAATAAATATCATTTACCATATTTACAAAATAAAAATATGCATTAAAACGTTTTTAATAATAGATATTTAAAAAAAATATTCATTTAAGAAAATATGTAATGATAAAAAGAAATAAACAAATTTTTAGGAAAAAATATAATTATAAACAATATAAAAATATTTACCACAAATCTATTAGTAAAAGAAAGTACGTGAAATTTGATTTATATTGTATCATAATTAATCAAAATAATTATATGGTATTTCCTAAATGTTAAGCAAATGTATCAATTCCCTATTACTTATTTAATTATAGACTTAATTTTTAAGGTTTTTTTCCCCAAAATCATCATCGTATAATTAATTCTTTTTCAAAAAGCTGAATGATTAATCATTTATTTGGGAAAAAGTTAAATTTTGAAATAAAAGATTAAATATATTTTAAAGATAAAATCTAAATGACTTACACTTAAACTTGTTCATTTAGATAAAATAATAGTTATATAGCATAAATTATATTTAAAAGTTTGATATTTTTAATTTTTATTATAATAGAAATGTAAAACTAAATTTTTCATTTAAGAAGCTTAAAAATATTTCAATAATAAAATTTAATTATTTTATGCTCATCAATCTCTCTCATTATTGTAATAATCTATTTAAATATTATTTTTAATGCATCATTGAGCAGATAAAAAATTGACCACACTTATAAGATTATAATATTCATATTTCCTTTTTCAGTGTTTTCAAAAAGTTAGCAGTATTAAAATATCAATTATTTTATTAATGGTAATTATATCTCTAACTGTGAATTGATAAAATATAATACTTAAATTAATGTGGCTAATAATTGAAAATTTTGATTTGTCTTAAGATTATCATTCAACAAGAACTGTAAATGACTAATATAAATATTTACCTTATTTAAATCTTTCTACACTTTACTTTTGAAATCATAGTTTTTAGAGATTTCAATAAGAACAAGGTTTTATAAAGTTTGAGTTATGTTTTTGATATGAATTAACAACTAAATTAAAAAAAGACAAAGTTAAAATATTTTTTTATTCACTCGACATATTATAATTATAGGAAAATATATTTAAATTTTTATTTACTTTTTTTTGTAAAATATATTTAAATTTAAATAATGTAATAATCAAACAATATAGCATGTATGGTAAAGAAATCTCCATAATTTTTTTATTTTATGTTTCTTAACCAAAAGGAATATTATCTACATCATTTCATAAAACAATTTAGGTGAATTCATGAATAAAACATTAATTTTTTTAGCTTAAATTTCATGTTATTTCTTCATTTATTCTTTAAGAGAAATAAACTGTAACTCTTCCATATGGCTAATTTAGTGATGTTTTAGTATTTTGTAATTTTAATTACTTGGTTTATTCAAAATTCACCTGACTTACTATCTAAAACAATCTCTAATATTTAATTGTCACTTGAGAGGCATCCAGCTAAAAATATTAAATAGATTATTTTATTTACTTTTATTACAGATTACGTGTAATTATTCATAGTGGCTAAAACTCAATTCTTTATGAACTAATCTTAAAATTTAGGTTTATGATTATAATATTAGGTTTAGAGCTGAAGTTTTTACTAAAACCTGAATTATTTTAATATGTGGAAAATATTTAATTGGGGAGAAAATTTATCATTAAAAGTGGTAAATTTAATTTAATTATCTTTTAATCAATATGATTTTACTAATTTACTTGATTTTTTTAATACCATTCAAATATAAGTATTGGTATTTGATACTTGCTCTCTTAAAAATATATTTTCTTCTATATTTCATGTATGTTTGACAAGTAGATTTTTCTAATTTACTAAGAAACAGATTTGCTAATCTGAGTTTGCTATTTTTTTTTTTTTACTATTAGCTCAAGCATAGATTAGATGGAATTTAATCACATAATCAATTTTCTCTAATATTTCATCCTCAATGAATTTCACATTTATTTTAATGTAAGGTTTCCTTTAATATATTATTTAAAGTGGAAAGGGATTATTAAACTCGATGGTATATATTAAGGTATTTTGTCTAACAACTCAAATAATTCAAATATTACCAATCACTCTTTAATTAATTTTATCATAAACCAATTTCAAAATAAGAATATAAAATTACTTTGCTACTAATTTTTATCAATGGAAGGCTTAACAATAATACAGAATATCACATATTTTTTATCTTTATGATAATTAATGAAATATTATTAAAGATAGGTTTTTCTCTTAAATTAATATATGTTAAATTTATGGAAATATTTCTATAAAAATTTAATAATATGAATTTTATTAAAACATATTCATTTCCAGTGAGCTTTACAAATTTTTCTGTGAAATTCGGAAATAAAAGTGAATAGAAATAGACAATTTTTAATTCCTATTTGTCGAATCAATAAAGTGTAAAAAACCTGCCTCTCGAATCATGAATTACATTTGTTATAAAAATCAAAACTAAATAAGTAAAGAGAAGTAAATTAGATAGGAAATCCAATCAACAGAATTGGATATATGATCTAAGCAAATAAATTCATAACTAAATTTTATCAACTGTAATCCATAAACATTAATAATTTAAAATTACCATTGAATTTAATAATTGAAACTTTAGAAAAAACTATAAAAACATTAAGTGAAGATGTTGGATATAAATAAATAATTAATGATAAAAAGTAATTATAAAAACTTTGAATAAAAAAAACACTGAAAATTAAAAATAACACTTATAAATTATAAGTTTTATATTACACTATTCATAACTACTATAAATCCACTGCTTGTATTCTAATGAGAGTTACAAAAGCTTTTGGACTCATCTTGCTCATACTTGCAACTTCATGTAAATTAACTTTGACTAAAATTAAGGAATATGATTGTGTAGCAAGCTGTCTACTTTAATTCTTCTATTTTAAGTTTTTCTTATAATTCTAATATTAAAAATATTATTTTATTTGAAAAGGTATGGCTATTGAAATTGGAGCTAATGTTGACTCTGTGAGAATTCTCTCAGTTTCCACTTAAATTGATGCAGAAAATTTTTAAAGACTAGGCTCAATTAATGGTGGTACTAGACTTTACATAAAAATTGTTGGCCATGATTCACATAACGCAGCTAATAATTCCATCTTCGTTGGACCATATCCTTGTGTTGTACCAGGTAGAATTTTAAAATATTTTTTTATTAAATAAAATTTATTATATCAATTTATCTAAACTTAATTTAATTTGAAATATTTTTTTTTCAATTATTTCAATTATATTACAATTAAATATTCTAAGAAAAATAATTAATTAGTTCTTTGATTTGTTCTTAATTTTTCAATTTAAAAAATTAAACCTATTTATTATTTTTAAAGTTTTTTTGTATTAATACTTTTTTTTTAACTAATTTAAATTTTATAAAAAAATAACTTATAGAAATGGGTGTCAACGAAGTTTTTATCACTTGTATTACAACTCCTGCCTATGATAGTACTAAACAATTGAGTCTTCCTGTTGTAGTTAAGGTATTGAATAGAAGTGATTCACAATGTGCATAAAGCGATGCTTCTCTATGTACTTTTTCTTATTCAGGATCTAAGACACCTATTGTTGATTTAATCATACCTCGTTCTATTCTCCCTAAAGTTGATGTTAATTGGTGGGGTAATTTTAAAATTGCAAACACAAATTAAATAGATAAAATGCTTATTGGAAGCTTACTTTGTGATAGATTTAATTTGGGTCTCAATGAAGATGAACCTTATAGTGGAGATTCATACAGCTCATTGACATGCTAAATAGATTACTCTCACCCAGCTGGATTCTATGGAACTACATTTATTTCAAAGCCTGGAAAAGCCTTCAATAGAAGTAGATTAACAACAGTGCGTTCTACTAAAATTCCAACTAATCCTAATCCTTATGACGTATAAATTGTTTCTTAATAAAATGGTAAGAGAGATCCTTAATCAATTACTTCTTAAGGTGGTATTATAACTATAAATGCCTCCGGTCTCCCATTAGAAGGATCTAACGTCTCTGTAACTTGGAACAATTCTGTATGCTAAATTTAAAGCATTTAAAATTCTTAATTGACTTGTAAGTTACCTCCAGGTCTCTCAAACCCCACTGTTGATAATACACTCCGCTATGAATCTGGTTCTGGTGTCCGTCTCTAAATTTATAACACTGATAGTTGGGATATTAATGTTTTAATTAATCAACTGAAAACTAATCCTTCCTCGCTTAACTTAGCTCAAGATTTAATAATTCCTACTACAGAATATAATTAACAATCAGACTAAGATGATCAAAGTAGATAATTCTTTGTTTTTACTGGCTACTTTAACCCCCCTAGAGATGGAAATTACTAATTCTAATAATCATCATCATACACATCTTACTTCTATCTTTAATTAAGCGGTGACAGCACTGATGAAAAAACAATGACTTTAGTAACCTAAATAAAGTAATATACATCAATTAGATCACCTTACTCTGGAAGATACGATTCCTAACAATCTACTTCAGACAATCTTACTATCCCTTTAAAATAAGGATAAGCCTACTATTTCAAAATATATGCATTATCTAGTAATCCTAAAAGTTTCCATCATAGCACTGGAGTAAGAATACCTACACCTAAAGGAGATAATAATTCTTATATCAACTCAGTCAGTTAAGTTTCAAGAATAAGGATTGATTACTAATATACTAAAGAAGTTGTTACCATCACTTTCAAAGATAGAAGTATCGCTAAAAAGACTTATTTCAGCATAAACTTTATCGATCCTTTCGGTGCTCAATTGAAAAGTAAGGCCAAGTCATGGGTTGTTACTAATGAATAGTATGGAAGAGATACTACTTGTAATTAGATATAATGGCATTTTTCAAATTATAACGCAGTCAGAACTACATGCGTCTAAAAGGACATACTTGATGGCAGCAAAAACAAGATTGGTTCTATTTGGGAACTTACTTTTATAGAACACCGTAATTAAGTCTAACCTACTTTCAAATTTGATCCTTCAACTACAGATTCTCCTGTATTTACTGTTATTACCTCACCTGGAGGTAGCTTATCAGGTACTTTCAGAATTAAGGTGAATGGTAATTATCTTTAAGTAAACAAAAGCCCTGATATTCCTTTTGACATACAAGATTGGGACTTAAACTATGCTTTCTAATAAGCTCTCAATACTACAAATATTGATTCCTCTCGTACAGGTAATTTTGCTGATGGCGCTTAGTGGGTATTAGATTTTTATGGAATCTAAACTCCAATATTGATTGAACCCATCCAAGCTGAATCTAAGTTTGGTGGTGAAATTGGAAAGGCAACTCTTTATGTAGATACTCTTAGATAAGCATCTAACTCTATTTTATATTATCCTGCAATTGAAAATGAATTGCTAACATAACGTTCCACTTAGCCTTATGCTGCTCTTAAGATTAATGATGTCTTAACTCTTGCTTCTTTGACTAACTAGCAACTTATTGTTAATGTTTTGGCTGATGACAAAGCTATTAGCTTTACAGGTTTTACTGATGATTAGACTTCAACCCTTCAAATAACTGGAATTTCTGCACCTTTCACTCCTTAAATATCAAATTTTGTAGTAACATACAATGGAGTTTAATGTGCCATCACTAATAAATCTACTGATGTTTGGGCAAATTAGTTGACATGCAAATATCCTTATAAAGTAGCTGGTTCTTACAAACCAGAAGTTTTCTATCAATCAAATGGTTTTGCTCTCTCTACTTCAGTTAGTCCTCAATAAACTACTCCAATTATAGAATCATTAAGTTCAGACACCGTTTATAGTTTTGGTGGAGCTGATGTAACTATTGCAGGTAATTTCTTCCCTACTTCCCTAACTTCTGATTTATTGGTTACAGTTGATTCAAAACCTGCTACAATATTATCAGTTAACAATAAATAAATTGTTATTCGTACTCCAGGCAAACTTACTCCTGGCACAGTTAATGTTGTTGTAACTTATTAAAAAATATAATCAACTCCAAAAACTATAAAAGTAGATGACTCAAATGCAATAACAATAACTAATATTGACAAGACTGTTGTTTCTCCTGTAGATAAGACTTTAATTACTGTAACTGGTACTAATTTTGGTACTGACAAGACTAAATTAGTAGCTTTCTTAGATTAATTTGATGATTCAGGAGTATTATTAGTTTATGCAAAATATCAAGTAAATATTGTAAGTGTAGAAAACACTAAAGTGTAAATCCTTCTTGGAGGTGGTATACCCGGTAACTACTAACTTAGAGTTGTATAAGTAGGCATTGGTAGCAATAATCCTACTGGAGCTAATAATAAATTAGAATATAACATTATCATAAGCTCTTTCAGTATCAATAAAGTATCTGCTTTTGGAGGTGCTCAATTAGTAATAAAAGGTACTAATTTCTCAACAAATAAACCAGATAATTAAGTACTAATTAACTATGGAGCTGGAAATGACTCAGAGTTTTGTCTCATTACAGATGCTACTCCAAATCAAATAACATGCACTCTTCCAAATATGTTCCCTCATTTCCCTAATGGAAGCACTTCATCTACTTTCTAAGTTTAAGTTTGGGGTAAGTTACTGGCATAGGCTAAAGTAGATAAAAACACACCATTTAAACCGGAATTACTTTTTGATACTTCTTTAGGTATAGCTGTAACAAGTATAGACAACAATAATCAAGGTTATAATTCTTAATATACTATCTCAGGTACAAATATCCCTACTATGCCAAATGCCTTTTAGATAGTATTTATAGGATATGAAAGTACCTCAGTAACAATAAATTCTGTTACATCAACCGCAGTTACTTATACAACTCCTAACTTGCCTTTTGGTACTTACAGTGTTGTCCTTCGTCAATCTACAGGTGATAGTTCACCTTTTACTGTTAATATTTATGAAAAAACTTACAGTTTGAGCCCTGCCTCACTATATACTGTTTCTAGTGCAGGTGCTGAAATCTCGCTTACAATGTCAGGTAACCTTCCTGATTAAGACCCAGCTTTTAAATTTAATGGAATAAAAGCTGAAGTTATTTCTAACAATATCCCTGCTGGCTAAGTTACTATTAGGCTTCCTCCAACTAAAGTTGGTAGTGGATATAACTTATTTTCAGTTAGAAGCCCCCTTATCCCTCTTTAAAAAGATGGTTCCCTTCCTTGGATTTAACATGAAAATACTTTCTAAGTTGTTTCTGCATAATGGGCAGTAACAAGTATTACTGTTTCAGGAACTGATATCACAATTTAAGGTACTGGAATATCTTCTTTGCAAAAAGCTTATTTATCATATCCTTAAAATACTAAAAGCTAAATTCTTTCAACTAACATTAGCTCTAAGACGTCAACAAGCGCTACAATTTCATTTAGTATTGCCCCTGCAGGTACATATAATCTCTACTTATTAGATGCATCTAATAATTATCCAACTATCTCAAATAATCAAGTTGTAATCAAATTGCCAAATCTAACTTCCACTTAAGTTACCTCTTCTTATGCAGGTGGTTAATCTTTAACTATTTAAGGATCTGGATTTAATACTAATGATTTGGCATAAAACATTGTGACAATTTGTGGAAATTAAGCAAATGTTGTTAGCGCTACTTCCACAACACTCATAGTCACCACACCTGCTGCTTTCACTACTTCTTCAAGACAAGATTATAAATTTGTAGCTGATAATAATACACCATTAAATGGTTTCACTACTTTTGGTGATGATCCTGTAGGCAATGCTTAATACCTAAATGATGGAGACCTCCTCTTTTATTATTCAAGTTCAAATTCTGCTTCTTGCTTTGCTGGATTTGATTTTGGTAGTACATAAGTAGTATTAACTAAATTCTAATTATATCCTAAATCTCAAGGTGTTATAGATGCATCTGCATTCTTTGGTGTTATATTTTAAGGAAGTACAGATGGCTCTAACTGGAAAGATCTACTTACTATTGGAACAGATTTCCATCTTGGTAAAAATATGTACTTAGTTGATAATTTAATTTCAACTACTACAGATAGCACATTACAAAACAATTTGAAAGCAGCCTATAATAAATTTAGAATTTATGATGCATCAGGTTTATCTAAATGTTAACTAGTTGAAATTGAGCTTTTCGGTTGGAAGCAAGCTGCTATTACTGAAGTGGGAAATACTTTAACTTGTCCTGTATCTATTTCTGTTAATAATTCCCCTTCAGTTTCTGCTAGCTCTAATGTTGTATATGACAAAGATAAAACATTTTTAATTAATTCTGTAACACCAAATTATGGCGATGTAAGTGGAGGAAAATAGATCACTATTAATTTAGATAGAAGTCCTTCTCCATCTGCAACTATTAAAGTCTTAATTGATGGTATCGAATGTGGAACTGTTAGTTTATCATCTAGTACTATTACTTGTACTACAGGAAAAAAAACTAATACTGCTGAAAGCTCTTTAGTTGTAACCATTGATTCCTACTCTGCTGTTAATAATGGAATTTATTATTACTATGGTAATCTTTGGTCTAATCCAGTTACTTGGGGTAATGATTTTGCTCCTATTGATGGCGATTTAGTATATGTTACAAAAGGTAGAAATCTTATTGTTGATGTTCCATATGTAGGTGTTCTCAATACTGTTGTAGTTGATAATGCATCTCTTATCTTTGCAAATGACAAAAACATTCATTTTGAAGCTCATAATATATTAGTATAATAAGGTAGAGTCATTATTGGTACTTAAGCTTCTCCTGTAACTGGTAATATTAGAATTACTATGCATGGTACTTAAGATGAAAAATAATTCCCTACTGTTGGTAATAAAGGTCTCTCTTTATATAATGGTAGCTTGGATATTTAAGGTGCCTTGCGCCCAGTCACCTGGACTGAACTTTCATAGACTGCTAAAATAGGAGACACTAGCATTTAAGTTTTCATTAAAGATCCTGGCTTTGATTGGAAAATTGGAGAAGAAATTGTTATAGCATCAACTGATTTTGCTCATAGCCATGCTGAACGTCGTGTTATAACAAATGTTTAAAAGAGTGGTGATGGAAAATATGTTACCATCTCATTCTTAGATCCTCTTCTTTCATAGCACATCAGCATTACTGGAGAGTCCTATCAAGGAGGTAGAAAATTAGTAAATATGAGAGCTGAAGTTGGTCTTCTTACTCGTAATGTTGTTTATGAAGGTGATGATTCATCTATTTAGACATAGTATGGTGCTCACTTAATGCTTCATGGTTCTAAGGCAAGTGCCCGTATTAGACACACTGAATTCAGACATACAGGTTAGCCAGCTATTATTGGTAGATATCCAATTCACTTCCACATGGTTGGTGATGTTTCAGGTTCTATTGTCGAAGGTAATGCAGTTCACGACTCATTTGCAAGAGTTCTTACAATTCATGCCACACACTATCTTCATGTTAAGAATAATGTCGGATACAATTGTGCTGGACATAATATTTTCTTAGAAGATGGTATTGAAACTAATAATGTAATTGAAGAAAATCTTATTATTGGTACAAGATAAGTATGGTCAATGCTCTAATCAGATATCACTGCTGCTTCTTATTGGATTACCAATCCTCTCAATACAGTTGTTAATAACAGAGCTGCAGGAGGTGATTTCTATGGTTTCTGGTATGAAATTAAAGAACACCCTGATGGCCCATCTGCTAGAAATGATATTTGCCCTCAAGGTATGGCTCTTGGTAAGTTCGATGGTAATGTTGCTCACTCCTATGATCGTTTTGGTTTGAGAATATTTGTTTTGACTAATCTTAAAAATCCATGCTCTCCATATAGAGATGATTCAAAACCTAATCCATTCGTTGATAACCCTTCATTCACTATCACATGGAAAAATTTTGTTTCATACAGAAATCATGAAGACGGTGTCTTAGCTGAAGAAGTAGGAAATATGATCTTTGATAATTTCTCTTTACTGGATAATAAATAATCTGGCTTCAATGTTTATCTTACTAATAGAACAGATGAGGAAGTAATTTTAAGAAACTCCTTAATTGTAGGAAAATCACTTGGTAATCCTGCTGATGATTCTGACCTTGAAAATACTCGTGGTTTAATTACTCCTCGTACAGATGGCTTTAGAGTTGAAAGTACACACTTTGCTAACTTTGATAAAAAAATGACTGTTTTCTAATCTTGTTCATTCTGCTGGAACTTCAAGAAATGGGTATAAGGTGGTAAACTTACCAAATTTATTGATATATCTTATGCTAATATTAACTCTAATAAAATCTTTTGGGAAAATTGGCGCAGAGAAATCTATTAAGATCTTGATGGCAGTTTATCAGGAAGAGGAAAACCTTCATGGATTACACCTTCAGGTCCCCATCTCAAATCTTAAATTGCATGTGCTACTACAAGTGATGAGAATAACTAATGGGATGATGGTGTTATTTGTACCTAATAAGTAGTAAGAATAGAATTTTCAAACCCTGAAAAATTAGATGATCTTTTAACTAAATCTCTTTATGTTAAACCATGCGACTCAAACGGAAATCCTTTGGGTGGAAATACAGATGCTGATTACTATATATCTAAGACTGTAAATATTAAAAATCATGCTAATGATCTGTCACATGGTTTTGTTGGTACTTTCCTTACAGGTCAAATCTTTTCAGTTTAATGGGAATTATCATAGATAGATTTTACTCATTTCTCTGTTTAACTTTCTCCATACCACACAGGCACAGGAGCATCTGATACAGTTTTATTAAGATTCCCTTACTCAGATTTTAGAGAAACGTGGGAAATATTCTCAATGGTTGCTAATAAGAATGGTTCTCCTTACAAAAATATTACAAATGATTAAAATACTGCTAAATTAGATACTCTTAAGAAATTAAACTGTTAGCATGGAGATTGGTACAACGATGTTACTGGTAAAGCTATGTACCTCTGTTTAAATGGTAATGGTAGAACTAAAGCTACTACAAATTAATACTTAGAACGTACAGATGTTAATGCACTTAAGTGTAAGGTTGGATGTCCTTTACCTCCTGGATAATGCATAAAAGATGGTTAACCTAGAAAAATTAGTGATGTTAAATCTTGGTAAGGCATAAAGGTGGATGGTATTAATGGTGATATTGTTAATGCAGTAGGAGCAACAACTTTAGTTATTCCTTGCCCTTGGGAAATTTTAGTTGATTAAGATTTGACTCAATTCAGCTAAATTATTGTTTAAGGTAATTTGCGTATTGATTATACTTAAAATATTAATATATCTGCTGATGCAATATGGTTAAAGGGTGGTCTTTTTATTGCAGAAGGTGCCACTGCTGGAAGTCCTTACACTAAAAAATTGACAATAAAACTTACAGGGAATAGAGATTAATAGACTCAATTCATTGTTGATAACACAATCGAAGTTGGTAATAAGGTCATTCTTAATACTGGTAACTTTACTTTGCTTGGTAATCCTCCCGCTTCTACAGTAGCTCGTTTAACTAATCCTCTTAACCCAGGTTCTACCACAATTAATGTTTCAGATACTACTGGTTGGTAAGTTGGTGATAAAATTGCTATAGCTCCTACTTAATTGGATGGTACTTAGAATGAAGAGTTTACTATTACTGCTGTTTCTGGTAACACAGTAACTTTGAGTGCTCCTTCAAAGTACTATCACTATGGTGCAAGTGGTGTAACTCTTTCTGAAACATGGGGCTCTTATACTTAATAATTAGATCTCCGTGCTCAAGTTGTTTACTTATCTCGTAACATTAGAATTATAGGTTCTACTCCTACTTAAGGAATAGCATGGGGATGTCGAGTTCTCAATTTTTATTGGTAGATTGTTGCAGACAAAAATGGTAACGCACTTCCAGATGATTAATAACTTCATATGAGAGGTATCTTAAATTGGAATGGTGTAGAAATGGATAACTGTGGTCAAGCTGATTCAGTTCGAGGTGGTCTTGATTTCTAAAAATTAGGTTCTGATGATAAAAATTAAATTGTGAGCAAAGTAAATAATTCTGCTATTCACAATTGTCCTGGCTATTGTGTTAATATTGAAGAATCTTCATATGTTCAAATTATAAATACAAGTTTATATAATGGCCGTCCCATTTTAATGAGAATTAAGAATGTTAATAATATAGCTGTTTCTAATAATAGTTTTGTTGCTGCACGTAAACGTGACTATCCTTATGATGTTATAGGAATGTTATATGATATGAATACTGCGATCTACTTCTTATCTCCATAAGATCCAATAGTTGATAATATTTTAATTAACAATAACCAGATTTAAGGTTCTGAAGGTCCTTGTGCTGTTTTACCTCATACTAGCTGTGATAATGCTGGTAAAATTACAACAAGGGTAGGTGTCTATGGAAACTAAGTATAAACATGTTTAGTGGGTGCCATGTTCAAAAGAAATAATTTAGGTTGCTAATGGGCTGGTAAAATAGCAGTTGCTCGTTCAACAAAAGGTGTATTGGTTAATCCAGAAAATCCTGGAATTGTCATTGAACATGTTCTTGGTGTTGAATCGGATCGTTCTGTAATTTTACGTTTTGCTAATGAAGGTTAACATAATGTAGGCCAATTTAAAAACTCAGCATTATATGGTGTGGCTATTACTAATGATCCAACTGCATATGATAGTAAAGAAAAAGCTTAAGTATGCTCAAATGGCACTGGTGCTCAAAATTTGGTTGTTACTAAGGGTGGTGAAGATTTCCCTCTCAAGATTATGCCTCTTGCGTTTGATGTTATTTGTAATTCAGAAGTTTTTGATGCCTCCTTGTACCAAACAAATGTTAAATATGTCAACTTTAAGAAGACATATACTGATGCTAACTTATCAAATTGTAGTAATAACTTTATGATGGCTACTCATCCAGGTGCCTCCGATGCTACTGCTGGTACTTATAATACTAATGTCTCTTGCGTTAATTGTGATACAGAAGCTTACTTTAATTTCTTGTCTCCTAATCCTGCTTGGAATGGTTGGTTTGGTGGTTGTGGTCTTTTCTTGTGTACTGGACCTGAAAATGTTCTTAATGTTGATTTTACTGGAAGCTTATTCAAGGGTATTCCTTCTACAGCTATTTCCCATAATGATGGAATAACAACAAATAAGTGTCAACTCTAGAAAAATTGGAATAATGCTTATTCTTGCTCAGGTACAGAATATGTCTAATTAGAATGGGAATCATAAGCTCCAGATCACAATAAAAGATCTACTGCTCCTGTTTATGTAACTTCTCTTGATGGCACTTACAAGAATAAGATTAATTTGTTTAGAGAATGGACATGGGATGGTAACGAGCCTATGAATTTGAGAGATAATAGATATCTTGCAACAGCTCTTGTTGGTACTATATATAAGGTTGAGTATAACGGACTTAATCCTTATAATATCTTCCACAGAATTTAATAAAGAACAAATGACAATATAGGTGAAGCTGATAAATGGGTAATTTTTACATACACATACCAAGTTCCTATGAACATCGAAGTTTCTATAGATGGTGGAAAGGTAGTTGATCCTTACTTAGTATCTGACAATGTTGACCTCTCCAAAAAGGCTGATATATGTGGTGCTAATATTTATGACTGGTAAACTCATACTGTATAATTTGTAATCAATGGTAGAGCTGATTGTCTTGTACGTGTCTAAGTATTAGATACTGTTCGTATTCGTGTTAAGGTAGTCTTAAAAGTTGAAGAATTCTTCTCTGAAACTAATAAGGCTAGCTTTATTTCTAAGGTTGCGGCCTTTTTAGGAATAGCTGATTACTCGCGAATCAAAGTTGTTGGTGCTAATACTTAACAAAATAGATTCCTTTAAGGTTCTAACCCAGCTAATACACAATCCTCATTTGAAATAATACTTGATATTACAAATAAACCTACTGATTCAGTTTCTAAGGATGCTGCAACTGTCTTTAAGGACCTTAATGATAGGGCTAATAAGCTTAAGGCAGCTTTGGATTCTAATTCAGTTCCTGGACTTAATCCAAACACCTATTATGTAACAGCTTCAGAAGTTATGGTATCCACAGATTCAAATGGAGGTATTTATGGAAAAAATAGTAACCCAGACTAAGCAATTGTCTAATAATCTTCTTCTTCTAGTTCAAATAACACTCTTGCTATTATTCTTGGAGTTATTATTGGTCTAGTTGTTGTAGCTATAACAGTTGTTGGCTTCTTTGCTTATAAGAGATACCAAAAAAGAAAGGCTTTATCAGTACAAAGCGCTGAAATTGATCACTCTGTAGATCAAGCTGCTCCACAAAGAGAGACTGCAAAGGTTCATCCTGCAGCTTTGGACCCTTCTCATGATTAATTACAAGACAAGGTTAATAATTCAGCAGCTCCTTTCTAATCATGATTATAAATATATAATTTTACATTATATTAAAATTTTATAAATATATAATACATTTTTTTTATTTCAGTAAAACATAAATATCTTGATTAATTTTATATTATCAATTGATATTTTATAAACTTTAAAATTAATTAAATATGTTTAAAATTGATAAAAATAAGTAAATATTAGTTGCATTTCTATTTTCTATTATGAAAATATTCAATAAAATCCTTTATGAAATAATTATATAAATAATTTAACAATAAATTTAAACTTGTAAAATTTAATATTCATATATCTTAATACTGATAAATTTTTAATATATTTGAAATTATAAAAATTAATTTGTTCATTTAAAAAAATAAATTATTATTAAATATAATTATTTTCATTTAGTTTATTCATTTCTCCGTCATTTCTAATATTCATTAAAAAATAAATTTAATTGAACATTAAATTTTAATAATTTA
Organism: Tetrahymena thermophila SB210; assembly: GCF_000189635.1. Taxonomy (NCBI): domain Eukaryota; phylum Ciliophora; class Oligohymenophorea; order Hymenostomatida; family Tetrahymenidae; genus Tetrahymena; species Tetrahymena thermophila. The sequence continues at coordinate 90,027 of NW_002476353.1, forward strand.
TATTAGATTTTTTTTTGAGATTAATTTATTGATTAATTTTAAATTTTATTGAGTTTGATAAACTTAATTATAAAATTTAAAACCATCAAATATTCTTATTTTTATTAAATTTTATTTTTAAAAAATGATAAAATTAAGTAGATGTTGGCCTAATTTCTATTTTATTAAATTAAATCTTTACTACTAGATAAAATAAACACAAAAACAAAAATTTAAAATCTTTTTTTATATTTTATATGAATGCAAATAAACATTTTATTTGATTTTTTATGGGTAATTATTCTAAATCAAAATAATATTAAAAAATTATATCAAAAATTTTTGTTTGTTATTCATTGTTTAGCTAATCAAAAATTATTTTGAGAAGCTATATTGATTGTATTTTACCATAATATTGATATAATCTGATTTAATTAAAAAATAATATTTCTTATTATTTTCAAAGTAAAGAGTTTTATTTATTTTAAATGAAAAAAATTGTAGATTAACCTTCAGAAAACTATTACTCTCCTTATAGTCATAACTCATCACCAACTCCAAAAATAGAGAGGATAAAACTAAATACACTTTTGCAAAATTAAGACAATTAGCCAACTCCAATTAATTAGATTGGCCTTATATAATAAATATCACAACATTCGCAGACATAATTTTAACATAAATAAAATTAAAACTATCCTAATCTCTTGGACGATTTACTTTAAAGCGCTAATTTAGGAGGTGTTGTATTAAATTTTGAGAATCCTATCGTATTCAATGATACTATTAATGAAGAGAACTCTAAAATGATAGGGACAGGATAAATCTAGTCACCAAATGGAACAATTTACAAATAAAGTTTAAAAGATTATAGAATAAAGTAGCACTAACTCAAGAAAAGTAATCAAATGGCTAAAAGAATACAAAAGAAATTTGATAATAGGGTATTTTACTTAAAATAAATTTTAAAAAGTTTATTATCTTTAAAAATGTATTAATTCAAATTTAATTTTAAAGCCAAAAATATTTGTGAATAAATCCACTGATACAACTGAAGATTTGAGGATTGCAAGATTATAATATGATAGAATTGAGAAAGAAAATATGTTGAGCTAAATATAAAAAGAAACAGAAGAAAACATATAAGAAATAACAAAGTATCTGAAATCAACAACAGAAATAAAACTTAACTTTTCAGGGGTGTCTTCTTCAATTAAAGAAGTTGCAAAAGCATTATAAAAGAAAAAATTTGACACAGATTAAATGCTTGCTCGTAAATATATTAATTTCCTTAAACAAGAAAATACTCTTAAAATTTTTGTTTGATAATTAATCTACTAATTATAAATAAGCAAATTGTGATTTAAGATTACATAAATTTTATAAATTTACTGGATAAAAATATTTAATTAAAAGGAGAAAATGTGAGAGATGAGGAGCTTGGAGACCTTGAAGAAGAATTAAATTAAATAAAAGAATATTTAGAGTCTGAGTTTGTAGATGTTTAGAAAGAAACCGCTCATAAAATTTTAGAGTTTGTCAACCGTGTGCTTAAAGAAAGAAAAGCAATACCCGAAAAAACTTCTAATGTATTTATATTAAAAATTACTTGATCATTTGGTTCAAAACATTTTTTTAAGAGTAAAAAATAAAAGGGAAATAAAGAAAAGACATAAGTTAAAAAAGATTAAGAGATATAATCTCTGAGAGAAAGAGTAGGATATCTTGAAAATAAAGTAGAAGAAAATATAAATGAGCTAGATAAAAAATAAGATGAGGTAAAAGATCTAAAATTTTAAGTTGACTTTAAAGATAAGGACATTAATAAGTTGAATAATGAAATCAATTACACAAAGGATGAACTGAATAAGGCTGAAGTTGATAAGAAGTCATTATATACTTAAATTGAAAAATCGAAGAATCAACAAGATAAGCTAGCTGAATAAAAAATTTAAGAAGAGAAGTAGAGAGAAAAGATATAACAAAAACTCAAAAAAACTGAAGATAGAGTTATTGATATTGAAAGAGAAAACTAGTAATAATTGCTTTCTAATAAAAATTAACACTTTTTAAATTTGGTTGTTCATGAATTTATTTTAATAAAATTAAGCATGCTTAGAGATGAAATAATGAGGATATCTTAGCTTACAAAAAATGTTGATGAATAAGAAAAAATGAATATGTAGGTTCTTTGTCAGATGGTTATGGATTCTGGTATGTCTGCTGAAGACTAAAAAAGAGCTTTAATGAAAATTTAATAACTATATTTAGAATCATCAAATGGAAATGGTGAAATTAATTAAGAAAGGTAGCGATATATCCAATAAATGATGAATCAATTTAAATCTAATAATGTTAAGACTTTTGAAGAGTTAGAATAAATGAACTAAAGAAGTAAATAATCTTTGTCTAAATTATCTTAATGTAATTTTTAGCAACTTTGAAATATATTTCTTATTTTAATATATTTTAACAGAGGAAATAAGTGATAAAGAGAATCCAAATCAAAAAAATAAAAAAGCTGCTAAACTTTCTAACAAATCTAGCTTAACAAATATAGAAGAAGAATAAACTGAAGTCACATATAGAAAAGAGAAGAGGATTGTAAAATAAAAAGTCATTAAAACTGTTATGCAAAAAAAGAAAATCATAGATGAAAATGGATAAGAAATCGAAATAGAAGTAATTCAATTTTTAATTAATAATTTTAGTTTTTAAATTTATGTAAAATGATAATAAATAAAGGAGCCCATTTAAGTTGAAAGTGAAGAAGAAGTAGAAATTGAAGTCGATATTCCAGTAGTCAAGTAGAAAAATTAAAAAAATTAAAACAGTAATGCTACAGCCAGCAATAAAAATGACTAGAAAAAAACGGATAAAGTAACTAAAAATACTTCTAATAATTAAAGTAATGCTCCTAGTGCAAGCGATAGTAGAAGACCATCCAACAGAGGATAAATAAATTTAAACAATTAAATAAATTAAAAAAATATGGCAATAAATAATAATAGCAATAGTAGTCTAAATACTCCTAAAAAGAAATAATTTTAGAGTGGGAGAAATAGTTTTGCAGTTGAAGAAAAAATAGCTGAAAATCAGTTAATAAATAAATAAAACCCTTAATAAAAAGAAATTTAGAAAAGTGATTCAGTCTAATTATCGAATAGAGAAAAACCAAAACCAGTTGTTCTTAAACTATTTGAAGGTAATTAACAGTTAGGAGATAATGTTTTTATGAATGAAGACGACTTTTTTGAAGAAGTTGAAAAAGAAGTAATTAAGAAATATAATATTTAATAAAATAAATAGTTATTCATTATAAATAAAGATAGAAGAGTAAGATGGTTTTGAGGAAATTGAAGAGTAGGTTGTTGATGAACATGGAAATGTTATGGTTGTTAAAAAGACAGTTCCTAAAATGGTTAAAAAAACTATAAAGATCAAAAAGAAATTATCAAATGTAGATGACCTAGAAGTTGTAGAATAAGAACATGAAATAGAAGAAACTGTTGTTGATCCTATAACAGGATAATAGAAAATTATTAAAAAAAAGGTATTTTTAATTTATTTATATGAGTAAATACTTATTTTTTATAAAAGGTTTTGAGAAAAGTTGCAGTACCTAAAAGTAAATTAGACTAAAATTATGAATTTGTTGACTAAGAGCAAACAGTTGAGGAATTAGTTTTTGATCCAGAAACTGGCTAATCTAAAGTTATTTAGAAAAAAGTAAAATTTAAAAATAAAATATGAAATACTGTATTAAAAATTTCACTGATAAAAAAGATAACAAAGAAAATAGCTATCCCTAAAACATAATTAGACAATTATAAAATTTAAGAAAAGGAAGTCGAAATCGAAGAAACCATTATTAATCCTGAAACTGGTTAACCTTAAGTAGTGAAAAAAAAGGTATATTTAGAAAAGTTATTTGTAAAAATTTTAAACTTTTATTAATAAAATAGGTAATCTAAAAAATAGCATAAAGAATAGATGATGAAAATATTTTAAACAACTCATTTGGATAAAACAGTAATAGAGATACTCCTTAAAACGGTTAAATGAAACCAAAGAAAAAATAAATTAGATAAGTTATGGTAGAACAAGAAATCGAAGTGCTTGAAGAAGAAGAAATAATTGATGAAAATGGTAATAAATAAAAAGTTTAAAGAGTTGTAAAAAAAAAATAAATGGTTCCAAAGTTTGAGGAGATTGAGGTAGATGATTTTGAAGATACAAACAATCCACAAAAAAGTAGAACAAACTTAAGTATATTTATTAGTTTTTTAATTTGAAAATCATAAATTAGTCATTTTGCTTAGATGAAATTTAAAATATATTAATTAATAGATTCAAATAAGAATAATAATGCTCATGATTTTAGTGTATAATCAACTTAAACAGACTAATTTTTATTGTGGCCAATAGTTGAGGCACTTCTTTATGAACTAGATGTAGACCCTTCTAAGATTGAAGGTATATAATAAAAATACTTTAATGAAAACTCCCCTTAAGGAGCTAATGGAATCAGCTTAAATTTAATGGATTTAGCTAACCAATTGTAGGAGAGAAAACAGTAATTTTAATAAAGGCAAAAGGAAAAATAAGAATAAGAGTAAGAACTAGAAAGAGTATAAAAATAATAATATGAATTGAGCTAAAAGCAAAATTAAGCTAGCTAAGATATGTTTAATAGAAACGAAGATGAGTTGTTGATGTAAGCATTTTAATTAGTTTTTTAATAGTTTATTTATAATTATCAACTTAGGCTTAATGAAATTTCTCCTATAAAATATGATAAAAATGGGAAGATATTAGAAGATGATGACGAAATAGATGAAAAGTAAATCGAAATATTGGATGATAAACATCTTTTAGCAGAGTCGACAATCAAAAAAATATTTTTAAAACTTTAACAAAGAGATAATAAGGTTTTTTATTTTATTTTTTTAATAATTTTCATTTTGATAATAATTCAAATAAATTTTAGGGAGCTCTTCAAATTAAAGAATTAATCCGCAAATACTACAATAAGCCTAAAAACTCATAAATTTCATATGATGAGTTCAAACATTTCTATATAAAAGTGTTAACCATTCATCAGAGATGCGGAGATTAGTGTCCACATTTAGCAAGATTTTTTAGTAAAATAGGATTCAAAACAAATAAATATGGAAATCGAAGAGAAATAAAGCCAACAAAACAAAAATTAAATCCTTTCATAGAGCAATAAAATAAAAGTTCTAGTGCAACCCCTTAGAATAAAACTGCAATTGGAAATTCAAATTCAAACTCTATTTCCAAAAACAGTTTTTCACAAGCAATTTAAAATAAAACTTCACCAAACCATTATATGACGGATTCCCCAAAAACTCCATATAGATCTTAAAACTAGAATAGTGTTAATAATTTAACAGGTAGTACGACTAAATTACCTAAGATAAGCAAAGATTCAGTTATTTCTAGCTATTCTGGATTTAAGCAGAATTCAATATTTTGAAAAAACTAAAATTAATTGTTAAATTGGTTAAAATATAAAATTTGTGTTACATTATTTTTATTTGTTTAAATCAAATAAATATTTTCTTAAATATTTTATTATTTATGTTTTAGTATCTGTGATAGTATCATTTAATGCTAAAATAAGCTAATTAACAATACTTATCCATCACAAAATTTATTATAATTTATGATTTTTCAAAAATAACTTCAGCTTACTTAATAATTATAAAAAAATTAGATATTTAGCGAACTATTTGTATGGCTGAAATTAAAAATGATTTATAAAATGAATAAACTTAAGTAAAATAAACTCCATAGTTGAGACGGAGAAGGGGTTCAAACTCTGTTACTAATATATTGTAAGCTAGTAACTCATAATTATTAAACTCTGCTTCATAAGCAGATAATAACTAATAAATACTTAAAAATGATAAATAAATAAAAACTATTAAATTCAAACGTAGCTATTCTTAAATACTAAAAGAAATAGAATAACTAAAGCCACAAAAGTAATAATTCAATATTACTAAATTGAAGTAAAATTACATGGAGATGAAATCTAATAAATCACAAAGATAAAGAGTAGATGAGTTATACAATTAGCTAAGCTAGAAGTATAGACTTTAAAAAGTGAGTAAAGAAGAGCTATTTTAGAAAAATATATCCGAATTCAAGGGACTAAAGACTTTTGTTGATCTTAAGCAATAAATTTAAGAAATGAATATAATGGAGAACAAAGATTTTAAAAAGAATTTAGAGATTCTGAAAATAAGAGAAAGAGTAAGCTAGCTTAATGAGGAGTTAAATAAAAATAATTATTTGGAAGATGAAGATGGGGTTTAATAGTTAAAGTTTAAAGAAAATATGCTAAATTCTATAAAAAAAAATTATGACACTAGCTAAATTAAAAATTAGAGACAATTTTTCTTTAAGAAGTTGACAAGTTTTCTAAATAACGATACCAAAATAGAAGTTATGGATGAAAATTGTTTGGAGTGGAGTAAATTGCCTGGTCCTTTGCATTCTTACCTAAAAAATCTTATGATTAAATAAAAAAAATCTAAAGCTATGAAAATAAGGGAAGAAGAAATTAAATAAAATATTATTGAATCTTAAAAGGAATAGGAATTCAGATAAAAAATTTTGGAATCATAATACGATATTAATGGATAAAGCTAATAGAAATTCCCTCAAAATTAATATTATGAAACTTTTAAGAGAAAAACTGATTAAATTATTCTAGATTCTAAAAAGCAAATAACTAAAGAATTCAGAAAATCTTTTCTTCTAACGAATTCAAATATATCTAATAATTAATCTAGACAAGGAGCTCCTTTATCTCCAACTGCTAAGGAAACCAAAAACCAAAATAGTAATTTGGTATCAAATGAAAACTTTTTTCTAACAGAAAATATTAATGGGAATAGTAACTCAAACAAGATATTACCATTATCAAAAATATAATCATAAAGCAATTCTTCTTAAGGCTCAGTGGTTTCTTCAATAGTAGGTACTCCACGTCATTATCAAGCTTATATCTAACATTAATAAGTACCTGAAATAAAATCAAAGTTTATAGATTTCAAAAAAAAAGCTAGATCCTCAACAGTGGATGATGTAAAATCTTTAGCAGCAGTTGCATCAAGCGAATTAAGAAGCAAGTTGTATCAAAGTAAATTAAAATTAAAATATTTTTTCTCATTTTTTACTAAATGAATATATAGATACAGATTCACAGAGTTCCATAACTAGAAAACCATAAAACAGCTTAGAAAAGATTTCAAGATAAGTTAGTAAAATATTGTGTTCTTATAAAGAAGATGTATAGAAAATATAAGAAGAAAGAGAAAGAAGGGAGTAAGAAGGGTTTAATAGTAGTTCAATTTTAAATGGCTCATTATAAGCAAAATATATTCCAAAAAATGATAAATTAGATTAATCAATCTAAAACATATAAAATAATTCATTAAGATCTAATTCACATAATACCTTCTTTAGGTAAGTTCTTAAATATTTTTTTTATTAAAGATTGTTTACTTAAAAAAAGATAAAAATCTGATCATATTCTTACTGTTTAAAGAGGAGTAATGAAGAAATTTCTTCAGTAAGTAGAATAAGCAGGAGACTGTTATCAAGTAGAAAAATCAGAAATAAATAATGATTTAAAAGTAATTTAAGAAGAATAAGATAAGCATGCAAAACAAATAAATGAGGTAATATATTAATTTATTTGGGTAGAAAAATTAATTTTTTAACATATTTAGGCTAATTAATTTAATTGGGAGGGCTTTACAAAAGAAGAACTTTCTAACTAAGTTGTTAATCATTATTTGTTTAGTAGACTTAGATAAAGAAGAATCAAATCTTAATAAGAATTTCTTAGGTAATCTAAAATATCTAAAGCTACAAATTGAAGTGTATTAAAAAGTAAAAAAATTGCATTTGTAATTAATGATTTTTCTCAGAAACTATTTCTAGTTACTCTATTAAAATTATCAATAAATTTTATAATTTATTGTCTTTTTGAATGAGGAAATTTAACTTTATATTAAAATAAAAACACTCTTTAATATGTTTTTTAAAAAATCACTTTAACAAAATTATTTTAATTGTAACTATTGCTTAAAAATTTTAATATTTATGTTTAAGATATTATATTATTCAACTATTTATATAGTAAGGAAACATTGATATAAAGCTATAAAAAAAATATTTATTTAGTAATCTTGAAAAAATTTTTTTGTTTTTATTAATTTTATTTTATTTTTATAAAATTTTATGATTATAAATTTAAACAAAATTAATGAAATATTTATTTACTCTCTTTTTTATTTTCTATCCAACCAATTAATTAAATTTTATTTTTTAATTAAATGAAACTTCAAATTTTTAATAAAAAACATTTAATGTTTTTAATTTAAAAATATTATTCTAAAAAAAGTTGGCTATTTATAATCTCATAAAATAATTTTAAAATTATACAAATCCAAAATTTAAAGATGTCATAATCTTCCTTAATTAGAAACAGGTTTAATTAACACCAAAATTTAGGAAGTTTAAACCTAAATTGTAGTATAAAATTTGTAATAGGGGAAGGGGTCACCTCACCCTGCAATAATAATGTTTGATTATTCAATGGCAATATAATAATTTTTTTTTAAACCATCTTAAATTATAAGTTTTATTAATTTTAATAAGATGAAAATCAAAATATAATAAGAATAATATTTATTTATGATTTTATATTTTATATTTTAAGAAAAGTTCCTATTAATTAGTTATTTATAATGTAAATTAATTTTATGGCTACTAAAGTAAGATTAGCTATATTATCTTTATTGCAACTTTTCAAAAAATAAATGAATATTAAATTTTAAAATAAAATAGTGATTTTTAATTCAAATTTTAATGAAATAAACTGAATACTTTTTTTAGTATCAATATTAATATGATTGATAATATTAAATTTAAAATTTATTATTATCTCTATATTTATCTAATTAAAGATAGTAAAAATTATTATTTATAATCCCATAAAAAACAATTTATTAAAAAAATGATATTTAAATCCAATTTGATTTTCTGTGATTATTATATGCTATGTAGATTATTTAATAAATATAATTTAATTGAGATGCTAGAACTATAAATACAGTATTAACTCACAGTATTTATAAGTATTTAGTAATATTTATAAAAATAATCTGCAAAAAATGTTATTAAGTTAGATTGAATGAATTCTAATTTTGAATTTTATTAATAGCAAAGAATATTTGTAAATTTTTAATTGAATATTTATATTTTTAAAAATAGTGCTCCTTTAAATAAGTAAAAGATTAAGATTCAGAAGTAATTTTATCAAATTAATAACATTTATTATCAAATAACAATATCTATTCTTTATTTTTTAAGAAATAGTTTAAACAAAGGACTATTTAACAACTTAAAACAAAAGTTAAATAGATACCCATATTAATTTGAAACAATTATTTAAATACAAAGATGGATTTGCAAAAAAGCTTTGAAAACAATCAAAACGATTATAAAAGTTTAAAGGGATAAACAAATTATGATTTTGGTGCTTAAAAAAATTTTATTTAAGATAAAAATGAAGCTCAAAAATATTTGAGATTTGGTGATTATATCCTTCTCTAATCAACAGAAGGTGCTACAAGATTTCTTTCAGCTAGAAGTTTATATGAACAAAGCGTTTTTATGATTCAATCAGATGATCATCCGTTTATGGAATATCCTAATCTCTCAGAATTAATATTTTGTATACATCCTAAAATAATGTATGAAGCTGCTTAAAAATTTTAAAAATTTATCAGTGAAGGAGATATATAAAATGAAGTTAAGTTAAATATGCTTTAAAGAAGAGTAGAAGCTGAAAATGATGTAAATCAAAGGAGAATGCAAAAGTATTTAGGTGAAATAGTTACGATTGGTTAAGAAATACAATTGTAATATTTTTAATTGTTTGTTAATTAGTTAGTAATGTTTTTAAAGAATTGTAATTATATCTTCCAAAATATTTTTAAAAATTAATAAAAGAAATCAATCAAATTATACAAAATTATTTTTTGGAAAAATAGATAAAAAAGAAAATAGTTTTATGAAATTTTTTAACACAATAATAGAAAAGATTTTTATATTATTTGTGATTATTTAAAGAGATTCTTAAACGACTAACTAGAATTTACTGGTTATTTTAATTAAATAGATATCACATTCATTCTAAGGCATATGTCAAAGCAACAAGAGGAAAAAATTCAAAAAGTTCTAATCTATTTTTTTTGAAATTAAGTGATAAATCTTCTTCTGGAACTCATTTTAATATCAAGATAAATCCATTTCTCAACTTTAAAAAAGAGGGTGAAAAAATAACTTTCGAAGACTCCTTTTACTTTGAAAATATTAAGTTTAAAAGTATAATAACTAACATAGAGTTGCCATTGGTTTATGGTATTTAGTAAAACGACAAAACACTTAACTCTATCAACGAGATTGGTAAATTCAATAAGAAATTGTTTTTAAATTTACAGCTTTGTTAATATATATTTAACTTTTTAATTAGGAAAAATAGTTAGTGCTAATCAAATAAATACTACAGAACTAGCAAATGGAAAAAAGTTTATTTTGGATATTCCTCTTGATGTTCCTCCAACTCTAGAAAAAGTATAGAGTTTTATATAATATGATGCAGGACATAGAAGAGATGAGATTAGTCCTTTTAAAGCTTTATTACATACTGCATACGTTTCAACAGTTTAGCTAGTAAAGCAGAGATAACTAGTTTGGGGAGATTATGTTAGGATATCTCATATTTTGCAAAAAGATAAAAAATCTGGTGTTTTATTTTCTGAAAATAATGTTTCAGGTACAAGTCAAGAAATATTGATGGAAACTCATAGTGTTGATATTTTGAGTTCACCTGAAAACTTCTCCAGCATATTTTAAATACTTCCGCCATCGTCTGATTTAATAGGAAAACCATTAAATTTAGAAATCAGTAGTGAATTTAAATATTAGAAAATAAGGTAGATTTATTCCATCATTTAATGCAATTAAAAAACAAATTCAATTATTATAGATTGAGACATGCTTTAAGTGGCAGATATGTTAAATTTAATGAAGAAGATTAACTCATAATAGGCTAAAATTATGATGAATACTAAATTTTCAAATAAAAATAGCAAATACTACTCAAGAAATAATAATAGCTTTAATAATTGTAGTATTAGCAATAGCAATAATAACAATAAAACTCTACATCAAATCAAATTTCATCAAAAAGTAAAATTGGGTCTCAGGTTTTAGAGTAGAATCAAGAATAAAAGAAAGAATAAGTAACAAATGACTAAAAAGGAGCTCAAAAATCAGTTTTTGATTCTATATCAAATATATTTTCAACTAATAAAAATACAAAATAAAATGAAATTTAAAACTAGAATTAATAACAAAGTGGGAAATAAAATTAAAATAACAATAAAGATGGTAAAAATTAAGATTAATAAATTTAAATTTTTGATTAAATGGGTAATTCAAGCTATCCAAATTACATCGTCACTTTAGCAAATGAAGGCATATAAGGTAAATTGACATTTAATTATAAAATAATATTCTTAATCTACTTTACTTAATAAAAACAAGATACAATAGAAGATGATAAATATAATATCAAGCAAAGCATATTTTATGAAAACGGTAATACAGCAAATAAATAAGCTCCTAGTGATCTAATAGAGTAGTATTCTTTTATAATATGCTCAAATAGTAGTGAGGAGAATATACTTACAACAACTTGTGTTTTTTCAATATAAAACCAATTCAATCATAAAAAATTAATTATTGATTATAATGATGATCCTTTACTACTCATCAACCCTGAGCTAGTTTAGAAAGACGGTAATATTTCTTTCTTTTAATGACTGAACCCTTTTACTGATAATATTTTTTTTTAGGAAACTACTTTATAAACAGCGATAATTTTTAAGGTGTTTTTTAGCCAATGAATAGTTTATCCAGACATGTTTACAAACTCAAAGCATAATTTACAAAGAAGCCTGATTATTTCTTCTTTTAAAAGGTGAATTAAAAAGAAATTAATGATATAATGTCAGTTCATAGCAAAATATCTTAGATCTTGCTAATCAGTGATGATTCTTATTTAAACATAGAAACTTAATAACTATTTTAAAAAGCAGAAGATGACCTTTATGGTAAAACTTATCTAGATTATATTATTTAAAATATATTCAATTAAATTATTTAGGATTGGCTTAATGGATGTGTAACAATAATGTAATTGATGATCAAAGAAAGTAATAAATAAAACAATAAATTAAATAACCTTTAAAATAAAGATAAAACTTGTTGAGAGAGCTTGGAATAATAGATTTAATAGTAAAAATTATATGTAATATTTTTAATCAGTAGTGGATGACAAGTGACTTAATGAAAAAAAACTATTATCTTAGAACATTCATAAATTCTACCATTAAAATATTGGAATTAGCTTGTTATGAAAACTATCCTAATTCTGTATATACTTATCAATGGTATTTTTTATTTAAGTAAATCATCTTAGACATTAATGTTTACGAAGATTTCAGATTCGATATTCTAATTAATTAATTATTTTAAGTAAAATATTTTCATAAAATTTAAAATTTGTAAACTTTCTTTTTTTTTAGATAACTCTTCTGAATGTTGGGTTAAAAGCTGATTTAAATTAAATTATTGAATCAGTAAACTTTGAAGACTATAATTTAAAAGCTTTAAATCTTATGACGGCTTTTTGCTAATACAACACTTATCGTGAAAAGTAGGAATAAGAATAGATTATTGAAACTCTTTTTGAAAATATAGAAAATAGGTATGAAGTTAATTGAATTTTTAATGGAGAGAAACTTTTTAATGTTTAATTGTTTAAATAGAGAGCAACTTTTTAAGAGACTCATTGAAAATGATAAGGGAGAAGTTTGCTTAGAAATTAAAAAAGACGAGAACTACTTAGAATTAAAATAGAAAAATTTTGATAACAATTCAAACATTATTTAGCTACAATATATTGTTGGAATTATTTAGCTATTCATTTAGCTTTGTAGAGGTGGAGTGTGGCTTATAGATACTTATATTAATGAATTATTTCCTTAAAGCTATGTAATTTTTTTATTCGAAAGCTAGCAAGTCTCTATGAGAATAAGAAGTGCTTTCCTTGATTTATTTCGAGAGTCCTACATAATGAGAGACTTTTAGTAACATTACATTACAATTAAAAATTTAAAATTCTTATTATTTTTCAAAGAAATATATAAGAAATAAAAATTCCAACATTGATCCACACTGCAAATGATATTTGTATCGAAAGTAAAAGTTTATAGAAATTGTAGGATTTAAGATAAAATTTAACTACAAGATATTTTAATGATAGCTCATTTGGTGATGCATCTCCTTTAAGTCCTATAAGAAGGAGTTATAATATAAATTTGAAACAAATTGTTATTGTATTTTTAAAAGAATTTTAAAACAGAGTTTAAAATGAATATAAATACTGTGAATCTGGCGTTGACCATCAAAAATTTTTAATTTCAAATGTTTTCACTAAAAATAATCACTCTTCCCTTCTTTTGTTGTCTGTACTCAAACTAACATAATATATAATTAAGAGGGATTTTTATACGAGTTTAGAAATAGACTAACTCAATGATTAAATAGTTTAGATTTTAATAAAATCCTTAGAACTGGTTTAGCTTATTAAAAAGTATGACAAAAAAATTGCAAGCTCTAATAATACAGTAGAGAGTGAGAATTTTACAATAGAGAATTTTGAATGGATTAATTTCTGCATAACTTTATTGAAGGATATATGTTAATATAAACAAAATTAATTTTTAAATCAGTTTTATTTAGCTAAGCCAGATTTGGTAAATATTTATTTTTAAATAAACAGTAAAAATAAATACTAATTAATTTTAGGCTTATCAAGCAAAAAGAAAAGAGGAAATTAAGGAGGAATTGGATATAAAAAACGCTGAAAAAAGGACAAATAGAAAGAAAAACAGTAATGGTATGTTATATTTAAAAAGAATGTAGCAACTTATGATAGATAAAATTCTTCTAAAGGAGCACTCTATTAATTTCATGACAAATAATAGCACTCCGCTGAGTGAAGAATTTATAATGTTGTTGCACTTGTGGATGAATTTAGGGCATTAAGAACTGAATACAAACATTATGAATTTAGTTTTGATGTTAAACTCTTCAGATAAAATATATTTGCAATCTATTAACGACTCTCTTACTATTAATAACTAAAATTTTAGCAAATATGAAATGTATTTATTTATTTAATCACAATAAGTAAATTTTTCTTTATAAATTTTTATTTTTATAGGTTTTTAGATTTATATTACGATCTTAATTTTGAAATTACTGACTATTAAAGAGTTAAATCAAACGAAATAGAGAGAGAAGAAGCTTAAATCAAAAAAATGAGCTAGAGGATATAGGAATTAATTAAGGAAGTGTTTGCTATTAATGTAAAATATGAAGAAATCGTTGCAATGGGTGAGAATTTAAGGGAATAAGATATAAATTAAAAAAAAAATTAACCACTAAGTAATGGAACTACTGTCATTTAAGATAGAGGTTATAACAGTAATAGAGATAGTGCTGCTAGAGGCCTTCATGATGTTATAGAAACATATAAAGAACACGAAAATTCAATAAACGAAAACGATTAGAGAAAGTTTAGAGTTCAATCTACTTAATCAAAGCAAGAAAATGGAATTTTAAATTGTAATTTTTAGATATATGTTCATTAATTTATTTGTCTTTTGTTTTCTTTTAGATCTATATTAGTAAAAATCTTCAACTGGAGGAGAAGTAAATGGGGTGGGATCTGAAAATGGTGAAGACATTGTAGAGTCATCTTAGGCTTCAGGTGATTTAAAAATAGTGAATTGTATATCTCCAAGAGATATAAATAATTACTTTTCTTCTCCTGAACTAAAAGAAGAATTGAAACATCTCTCAATCTTCAGCTAATCAAACTAACTAAATGAATATTCATAGAATTTTACTTCAAGATACAAATTTAATTAAAATGGTGAATAAATCTAACCTTTTTTTGGGAATAATAAGGAAAATTAAAATGAAAATTAACTAGGTCCAAATTAAATTAATTTTAGAAATAGTCAGAAAGAATTAAGTTCTAAATAAGACTTTGACAGTAGTAATCCAGGATCACCATTAAGAAATTCAAAGCCTGTATATTATTAGCTATATTAAGGATACATACTTGACATTAACATACTGATGAATTCTCAGAAGATGATGAATTGTATAGGGATTTAAAATTAGCTGATTGAAATATTAATTTAAATTTCTTAAGCCACAACAATAGGAAAGAAAGATAATAAAAATCAACTAATTTATGATTGTTTGGCATTATTAAATTATTTTATCTTAAAGAATAATAACAACCAAAGCTTTCTATTAAAGAGCTAGTAGTTTCTTGAAGAGCAAAATGGATTGCTAAAAAAGCTTATTTAACATTCAGATGTTTAAATTATAGAGTTAACATTCCTTTTATTAAAAAACATATATTCAGACAATTATTAAATATTGTTGTAAATTGACAAAAAGGAGTAGCATGACTTGATTTAAAGATTGAGTAAAAAGTTTCAAGAAAATTTCAAAAAAAAATCAAACTTATTCTGCATACTTTTTATTTAATTTCTTCCTTATCTATTTTTACTTTAAGGCAAATCTTTGATTTAAAACTAATCATTTGTAATTAAGTAACTGAATGAGAATTAATTAGATATGAACTAATATATATTTTATTTTGCCAATAAAGCTTTGGAATCCAAAATTCCAAAATCAGATTGGTATTTAGATGGAGGTTTTAATATACACAGTACTCCTCCTTCTAACAAAAATTTAGTTACTCAAGTCAAGGATTTTGATCCAAACTCACCTTAAAATAGAATTTTTTAGGAACCATAAGTTAAGGTTATCTAAATTACAGAGGATATATTATTTTTGATTAGTTTTTTGAGAACTTTCAGATAAATAGCTAAAAATAGTAGCTCCTATGTAAATAACTATATTCGCTCATTGTTTACTATAAAATAAATCAGCAATTTAATTCAAGAGTTAGATGATTGGTGGCTTCTAAAACTTGAGCTACTCTTATACCTCACTGAAACTTATTTAAGTTCAAACTTTATCGAAGAAGAAGAAACCTTAGAATTAATACACTTGTTTAGTGTGGTATTAGCTGAAGAATTATACTAATTCGAAATTTATCTTTCTAAATAGAAAAATCTCAAATATGATTTATAATTTATATCAGAAATGCAAAATATTTTCAATGAAACTTATATTGGAACATTTCCTAATTAACCTTATATTTAAACATCGTTTGAGGAGTCTTATTATTAGTTCATAGTATTGGGAATATTCAGGTCTTTGAGATATTTCATTTTTAAAGTAATATTAAAATTTTTATAGATTTGACTAACTTTATTTATATACAGTAATAGGATAATCCAGATGATACATTTTTAGGAATCATGAGCTAGTATAAAGAAATCATAGAAGATTTATAAGAATATATAAATGGTCCTAATTTAACAAAATAATTCGTTTTCAAAAGAAGAAAAAACGAAAGGAAAAAAACTCACAGAAGATCTTCATAATTTTTTATTCGTAGATAAATAATTTTTAATTTTTATTTTTTTATTTTTAACATAATATAAAATTTAGGTGAAGTATCACCAGCTAAAAATAACATGTAAGTTTACACTGAGGAAAGCAGTCTAAATCCTTAAGGATAATAATAAATATTATTTCAAGAAGTGATAGCATTGCTAGATTCTGTCATCAAGAAAGATTACATACAATTAGTTAGTGTTAAAAGATTTAGATAGTCAACACTCTAAAAAGAGTAAAGAAATGCTTTTATCCGTTAGTAACAGGTTCTCCATTCAAAAATTATTCCTGAAACGGACATCTAAATATATCATAACCTTTAGAGCGATAAATTAGCTGAGTTAGTTATAGACATAAGAAGAAGAGATACACAACAATTTTAGGTAGAATAGTTTTTGGCAAATTTAATTTATCATATTAATTATTTTATCAATTTAAAAAGAAAACTCTGATGTAATATTTGAACGTTGTAAGTAATGTGAAGGAAGTTGATTCTGATACCCGTTCAGAAACACTTAAAATATTAAGAAATATATCTAATTTCAAAAAAAATTAAACCGTATACGAGAAAATCTAATAGGATTTAGTATCAATTGGGTTCATGAAATTTCTTTGCGATGCTGTAGTTAGTGAAGCAAATCCTTAAATTAAGAGCCTTTATATTGAAGGATTAGTTGATTTCCTGGATGAATCTAACATACTAATTTCAGATAGCTTTTATGATTATTTACTTAATGATGAATAAAATGATTTTGTACATACTTTAAAAGATTTTCTTTTAACAAACTTTAAGTAATATAGAGAATACCAGAAAGCTCAATTTGATAAAAATGAAAACAAGCTGTAATTTTTATTAAATTTTTATTTGAATTGATAACACTTTTTTTATTTATGATCTAAAAGTATCTAATATAAAATATTCATTTTTAAAACTACATTTTTTCATTAAATAAATAGTTTGATTTTGGAAGATTGGAATGAATTTCAAGCTAATAACCTATCTTCAATTTAGTCATAAATATAATAAGAAGAATACTTAAATGCAATTAAAGCCAAGCTAGATAAATGTATATCAATTATCACCTTAATTAGACTATGTTGTGAAGATCACTGTGGTAAATTTTAACATTTCTTCAGGGTTTAAATTACAAAAAATTCCAAGTTGAAAAAAAATTCAATTAATATGATAACTTTTATATGTGATATCTTTGCTTAATTTGTGAAAAGAATAGATAAAAGTAATCTAAAGTTTGGTATTAGTATTTTAGAAACCCTTATCTCACTAATTGAAGGACCGTGCATAGAGAATTAAAGAGAGCTAGTTTCATCAAAGGTATAATTTAAATAGATAATTCTGTTAAAACTAAAAAATTAACCTTTATAAATAGATTCTTGAAAATATTGAAGATTTGATGCTAGAAATTTTTGAAAAAGAAGTAGACGACTCTGAATATCCAAAAGATGTTCTTATGGATTTCAAGAAAAATATTATAAGAATAGCTTTATCTATTTTTGAAGGTAGTGGAGATAATTATATAATAAATAAAGTTGGATAATTTATAAACCCTAGTATACTTTACAAACAAATGTCTTATTATTTTGAAGAGTATACCAATACTATTCAATTAATTGGTAACAAACATAAGGGTGTTTATTTAGAATTTACAAAATACAAAATCCCACCAAAAATATCTCAAAAAATTAAATTGATAGATAATTCTTAATAACTTAAAAGATACGTTTTTGAAAAATACGGTAATATACCTTAATCTTAAAAAAATGAAGAAATGATTATCATTGTTTACAAAAAGGCACATTAATTTTTAAGTTTTTCTCATCAATGCTTAATCCTATTAAAAAATTTAAGATTTCAAAATTAAGACTTTAAACAAAAGTGTAAAGAAGAAAAGAAAAAGCAATCAGCTTAGTTTTAGAAGTAGTATAAAAGCCTGACTGCATAATGTAAATCCATAGAGATTGTTAACTAATTTGGGAAGCTACAAAAAGTATTTTTCCCATTTCCTTAAATAGCTGGATATCTATCATCAACAAAATAAGTAAATAAATAATATTTTTAAAAAATATATTAAAAATTTTCATATTAACATATTCAAACTGCTTTTTTATTAGTTCTATCAATTTTTTGTGTTAAATCTTTAGCTTTGATATAATTTTTATTCTTTTTAACAATAGAGAAGGTTTCTAGAAGATGTCAATAGAGACAGTGCAAATGAAAAAATATAAGGTCTTCTTTCTATGGAAGACTAGTTTATGGATGAAATGAAACATTTTTTAACTTTAAACTCTAAAGGTCTTTATTTTAAATTGAGTGTTTTATAAAACTTTAAGAATACTCATTTGATAATCATACTGATAACAAACTTTTTTGTTGTTAGTGGATTAGATGAAAATATTAAGGCAATTGAAAATATCTATGGTATTATTTAACTGCTTTCCTCATCTTGTATTTGGCTTCTTTGGGCAATTATGGAATTACCACTTGAGTATTTTCTATTTTTTATTTTAAAACAGAAAGTAAATTAACTTTTTAACTCTCATAGCTACTTCTCAGCGAAAAGAACATTTTAGAAAAACAAACTATTATCTTCTCAGTCTACAGAAACTAAAATGTCAATCAGCAATGAGAAATTATTTATATTTCTTAAACTCATCAAAGATAGTCACATGGTTTATTTGAGTTTGAATATATTGTTTAGCATTTTAGGAATGTAGGCTTCAAAGATATTTTATTCATTTCTTCTGATTGATATTATAGATAGATCTCCTGTGTTAAGAAATGTAATTAGCTCTGTGACGAAGAATGCAAAACCTTTACTTTTAACAGGAATTTTAGGTTGTATTTTGCTGACTATTTATTCTAATATTGCTTACTATAGTTATTTATCAGAAACAATTGTTTATAAAGAAGATGAAAATTTACCAATTTGTCACTCTCCTTTTGCTTGTTTTCTTTTTATGGCAGGTTTAGGTTTGAGACAAGGTAAATTAAAAATAGATCAAATTAACATAAATTATTAATTTTTTATTTAAAAGACGGCGGAGTTGGAAATATATTGGTAGATCCTGATCCATATGATTACTCTAATTATGTAGGGAGATACTTTTTTGATATGACATTTTATATATTCATTAGTGTTTTATGGCTCAATATTATTTTTGGTATAATTGTCGATGCATTCGCTGAGCTAAGAGATGAAAAAAAAGAAAAGGGTATTTATTGTTTATTTATAAAAATTAATTTCCATTTTATATTTAAATTTTAATAATTAATAGATAAAGACCAGGAAAGTAAATGTTTTATTTGTAATATGGATAGAGATAAATTTGAAAATGAAGGTCTAAGTTTTTACAAACATAGATAAAAGGAGCATTAACTTTGGAACTATTTGTTTTTCATAATACATCTAAAATAAAAAGTATAAGGCTAATTTAATGGAACTGAGTCATACGTATATAACAAATTGGAAAATGGTGATACTACTTGGTTTCCAATAGGGAAGTCACTAAAAATGTTTAAATTGCAAGGTGAAAATTAATTTAGTTAAGAATAAATACTTTAATAATCAATTGAAAAATTATAAGAAAAAATATCTAATGTTGAAAAATAAATAAATATATTAAAAAATTGATTTTTTATGGAATAAAGAAATATAAATAAAATATTTGGCTTAGCAAAAATTGTTAATAATAAAAAGTTTTAAAATTTAATAAAATTAAATTCCAACACTAAATTTTAATCAATTTAGTATTTTTCAATATATTAAATGTATATTTTATATGTTTATAATTTTATGTCTTCTTTCAATTAAACTACAAACAAACTCAAATAAATCTATCTCCAATAACAATAACAGAAAAAAAAATTTTTATTATGAAAAACTTTTCTCTTACATCTCAAAATAAAAGGCTAAACCAATAAACTTATGAAAATAAAATTTTTTGGAGTTATTTATTTTCATTAATTTAACTTATTTTAAAATTAAATATGATGAATTTTTTTTTTTTTTTAATTTTAGTCAAAATAAATAAATTTTAGATAAGTTAAATTATTTTTTTTAATTTGTTTTTACATAAATTAGTTTAGAGGAGGTTATTAAATTAATATTATTTGTAAATTTTAGTGCTTTGTCAATTTGTTAATGATAGAAACAAACAAATAAATAATATATATAATAAAATTATTAGAAAATTTTTTCATATTTTAGTACTGCTTCCTTGATACATAGTTTAAGATTGTATATTAAATCTTGTAGGATCTCTCCTCGTTTCTTTAGGGACTTCTTGAACTATTAAAGTAGGACATATTATCATTTATCTTTTTTCATATGGCTTGTAATTGAAGTTAAGCTTTTCATAAAATCTCTTTAAATGAATACACATAGGCCCACATCTCCTGTGCTATTGTATCAATTCTGAATAATATTCTTAGAAATCATAGAATCCAATATTATTAGCATCGTATTTACCAGTTGTATTGAGCTTATTTTACAAAGCAGATCCAGAAGATTCTATTGTGTTTAAGTTTGTTTAGCTTTTGATCTATTTAGCACTTAAATCTAACTCTTAAAGTTTTGAAAAATTGATTTGACCTTTTTAAAAGTGCTCATATAAATCCCTTTTATTTATTTAAATAATATAAAGTGTTGTTAAATTATTTTTATAAAATGAAATTCTTTTTAGTATTAAAAGTATTTAATAAAATTAAAAAATTAAAATGCTAAATTTACTAAGTAAATTATTATTCTTCATTGAAAGGTTTAGTGACCTTTATATTATTTTGGTTTGGGATAAATTTAGGTATATTTTTTTTGGGATAGTCAGCTCCTAAATTTTGAGTGGAATGTGAGGTAGTATATACAGGTTTTTACTATAAAACTTAATGAGGATCATGTATTCTAAATTCATCCTTTGTAGATTTCCACTAATTGAGATATTAACCTCTCTTTTAATCTATATTACTAAGATTTCTTTTTTAATTTTTTTCTATTGGCATTTATTAATTGTTTTAGCTACCATCTCTATTTGATGCTTAAAGTGTATCACCTTATAATCTACTCATGGATATTTGGTTCTTTTTTTTAAATATATCTTGCAAAACTTCCTATTTTTCTATAAGCTTTTATAGGTGTTCTTAGTCTACTGGTTTTACTTAGAGATCTTTGAAAGATACTTGAGTGGCATACTTCTTTTATTTGTACTATTGATTTATTTCACTTTATGATTAAGATTAGTATTTTCCTTAAATTGAGGTATTTAAAGAACTTTCATTTAGGTTCTAATCTATTTTTTCAAGTGTAGAATCCTTTAATTCTATTTCTTTGGCACTTGCATGAAGAGAATTATTTTCAGATTTAAAGTATTTTTTATTTGTTTTATCTATATCTTAAAATCTTGTACTTTTTTATTAGTTATTATTTAATTAAGAATCTTATTATTTTTTTTTATCTTAAGCATTTGTATATCTTAAATTCTATTAAGTAGAATAAGGAGAAGAATTAATAGAATTTTATGTCTTCTTATATTATGTCTAGCCTTGATCTGAAGAAGTAAATCCAGTATAGGTGCTTATTTTTTCTGAATATTTTTATTATTTTGCATGATTTTATTATAACTCTTAATTCTCATTTTTATGCTGATCCTGTTAGTTCAATACAGCAACAATTGTATTTATAATCTCTCTCCTTTTAGGATTCTCTTTGTTTGTTAACACTTCCAAAATTTTCGTGGAGTGCTTCTTTTCTTCTTCCTCTTCTTGATTGAGATCCAAGGCATCAAGTATATCATTTAAATCGAATTTAGATTTTAGTCTTTCTTGATGGTTACCTTGCTCATGTTCTTCTAATCCATTTTAGAAGTTTTAAGGAATAGTTTGAATAGAAGTTAAATCTGTATCTCTTGTAGGGAATAAAGAGTTTTAAGAACCTCTCATTTAATTTTATTTGGATGAGTTTTTAATTTAATTTTAACTTTAAGCTTAAATACTTTCTAAGTAAACCTAGCTATTTAAATCATTTTCACTTTTAATTTAACCAATTAGTTATACTTATGCTTCCTTTTCTTGCTATAAATTTAAATTTTTAGAAGAATGAACTTGTGATTTAATTTAGTTATATTATGCAGTATTAGAATTATGATTGGCTTAATTCATTTAAACATTGTTCGTAGAGTTTTAATTCATATTATTATTTGCAAGATTAGAAGAATCTAGTTAATCCTGTTTATTGTTTTGATTTGAATTTGCCTTTAAATTTTGGTGATTACTACTGTTTTCTCCCCCAGAAGAAATCAATTTATTTTTTTAATTCTTATCTTAGCTTATTTCTCTTATTTGTGCTTCAGCCTGCTGTTCATTAAGCTATGAAAGAGAATTTACTTCATGTAAACTGCTAATCGAAGCATTTTTACTACTGCTTTTAACATTCTTAATGTTCTTCTTAGTTTTCTAATTTGTCTATTTATCATGATCAACTCCATGTTCAATTTCTATGCTATTTTTTTTAGATATCTTACCTTTATTTTTGGTATTATGAAGGTTCTTTTCTTCTTTCTAATCATTTTCTGAATTTTGAATTTGTTATTTATAAGATTTATTATTTTTAGAATTTTTATGCTTTGCATCATTTTATTCATGCTCACTATTTATTTAAATATTTAAATGTGCAGCTTAACTGTTCTTTTGATTTTTTAAATCTTTATTTTGAATATCTGCAACATTACTTTAAATTTAGTTTTATTCAAATCCTGATTATTAGAAACTATTAAATTAGCTTTATTAATTACTAGATAGTACATTAGCATTATTTTATTTATTACTTTTATCAGGTGAACCCAAATCAGTTATCTGAGTACTTTTAATTTCAGATTATATACCTTATTATATCTATGGTTTTCCTTAAAATGTAAAAGTATTTGAGCTATTTATGTTTAAGTTATTATTAAAGCTTTAGATAAATTCGGAGTCTTTCTTAATGAAGCTTTCTCTGCTTTCATTAGACTTTAGCTTGTTACTAGATGAGTATCCTTATGGTGAAATAGGTAAATTAAATTACTTTTATTCTGCACCAGATGGGCTTAGAATATTTGTTTGACTTGTTATTAGCTTTTAGCTTGGATTATATTAGTTTTCATCTACTTCAATATCATTTTATTATTCATTTGTCATATCAAGTTAAAACTCTGATTAAGAAAATTGTTAATTTGATTTAATATTTGTTTTACTATTTTTATTTTATTATTAAGCAGCTTATTTCTAGTTTTTTCCCTTCTATTTAATTCCTCCTTTTTTATTTGAATTTGAATCTGCACCGGTCGCCTAATTAGTCTATACCTCTTGCTTAATTGTGATAATCTAGTTTGCTAAAGATTTTTTATCAACATTCAAGTCTATGATGATGTTATTTAATCTCTCTATTTATTTATTCTACTCTTCAATTTTTTACATCAGAAGATGTTCAGGGTTTTCGTCTTTCCCATCTTTTGCTTATTTTAAGAATTTTATTTATTTTTCCAGTTCAGTAATCTTTTAATCTTTATGAAGAGTTTCTTTTAAAACCTATTCAATATTTCTATCTGCCTCATAAACACTTTTATTTAATTTAGTGATTTAAGATTCATATCCATCAATGGTTTATCCAACAATTTAAGTCTATTTGATATAAAATAACTTAGAATTAAGCTTTAAAAATATATTATTTATAGTACTTAAACTGAAGCATTTTTTTTAGCAAATACATTTTTCATGTTTAAAAACAAGTATTCTAAAACTCTTATGAGTCTTTTTTTGGCGTTTTAATCTAAATTTTCAGTAATTGTGTCAAGAATACCTTTTACTTAAGTTACACTATCAGAAAAAGCTAATTACTTAATAGCTTGGAGGGATTCTAATTTAATAAAATATTTTCATAATTAATTTTTAAAATAAGAAATGTACTTTCTTCGAAATCTGTTACAAATGCCTTTTCTTTCTAAACTATTTTCTTGATACCTTCTATTTATCTATAAAGATATCTTCCAGCTTTGGATTCTTTAAGAGTTAAATTACGCCTCTTCTCTTCCAAGACTTCAATTAACTACTATTTTGTCATTGAATATTCACGCAACAGAGGATCTAAACTTACCCCGAGTCTCTTTTTGACTTCATCAGATGGGTCACTAATTAGGTTGTTTTGTTATGCTTTTATGACATCTTCATCTACTGTACCTCTAACAATCTTTACTTTGTGCCTAGACATTTGCTAAATTTAGGAAGATTCCCAGTTTTTTAGTGACTTAGAGTCGTTATATTAAATTGTCTAATCAAGATAATTGAGAAAACACCTTATTTAAGTGAAAAGCATGACTTTCATAGTAATTAAGATATTATTCAAAAAAGAACTTATCAATTTCTCTCCATCTATATCATAAGTTTAAGAAACCTCTTCGATGCATAGAGCAAACAAATCAAACTCCTTTTTCATATGATTAGCGTATTACCTATCAAACTTTAGGTACTAATCAGTCGGAAATTTCATGTTAAAATCCTACCTGATCTTGGCAAATATCTGATTGCATTTATCCAATAAATCTATTTTCTCTCTAGTTATTAAAATTAAATTAATATGAATTACAATTAAAAAAAGAGTTATTATGATGATACTATGAAAAATAATGCTTTTTTAAATAAAAATAATACTCTTCCAGCTCTTCGTTGGTCTTTGTCTGCGCTTCCTTTTTCTTCTGATTCATACTAAAGCAATATATATTTATAAATCTTTGTCCTATGTGCTTTTAATAATTAACAAATTACTAGCTTTAGCAATGATGGAATAGATGGATTGTTTTTAATATTGGATGTTAAATTATCTAAATTTTTTGTATAATTAATTGTTATAATTTAGTTTATTATTAATATTTTAAAGAAACAAAGATTAATCAGTCAGCTGCCGTAAAATAATTGTGTGGAAAAGATAGCTAGTAACTTAAAACACTATAAATAAATAAAGTAATTCAGATATAAATTTTAGATATTATTATAAAAATAACAACATAATAAAATCAGTATTCTTCTTTTACTTTTCATATATATTTTTCATTATTTATTATTCTAAGTTCAGTATTTTTAAGCAAATTATGATTATTTATAATATATCTTTGCTGAATAGAATTTTTAGAATAATATCTACAATCAATTTTCTGCTTAATAAAAATAAAAAGGTGTTTATAGCAATTTTTAATTGCTAATTTCATTGTGCTTTGTATTTATTTATTTATTTATTTATTTATTTACTGGTGAAAATTATAAAATAAGATTGTAAAAATATATTTAAATAGTTTTTTTAATTTAAATGTTGGTAAATATAATAAATTAATATTTTCTTAATGGATAAATAATGGTAATTAAATTGTATGATAGTATAATTAATTACTGCAAATTTTAATAAGAAATAATATAATGGTAATACTCTTCTTCAAATTTATAAAGATTTTGATTGATTTTTATTTACTCATTTATATGGTTGATATATTATTTTATTATTTTTGTAGTATTAGTTCATATTAAAAATTTATTTAGAGATTTTTATTGTAAAAAGCTACTAAGAAAAAAAGTATTTAATCTTTTATAAATAATAATACATAATAACTAAAAATTAATATAAATTATAAATAAAGTGCTTTCTTCAGAAAGGCATAGCTTACTATTACACGTCATCAACAAATACTACATTTTCTTACACTAAATTTCCATTATCATCCTTATAAGTAAGAACACCTTTTCCATGCTTTTTATTATTTCTAAACTCTCCTTCATAATAATCACCATCATAGCTTTTTAATTGAAATTAAATTAACTTCTAATTCATCATTTAAAAATTTATTTATAAATTAATTCAATCATATTTACTTTAACCAAACTAACTTTCCTCTACCCCAGTGAGTATCATTCTTCCATTCTCCTTCTATATTTTAATTTTTATCATTAATATTTTACAAATCTAATGCTTAACCTATAATATTTACCATATTGAATTTACATATCAGGATAGTATTACTTTCCTATTGCTTTATATTAAAATAAAATAAAATTTATTTTTATCTTATATTTGCTTACTTTTTTCTCCTTATGTCCATAGACCTTCGTATATATCTCCATTTGAATATCTCATTACTCCTTAGCCATGTTGCTTATTGAGTTAAAATGACCCTTCATACTAATCTCCGTTGGCAAAATATAAAATTCCTTTAACCATATTTCCGTTGGCTCTATTTATTTTAAAAGTTTTTTATTTAAGTGCGATTTAATAATTAAATTTTACATGTAACCATCGAATGCATCTCCATTTATGAACTCTAAAGTACCGTTTCCAGATGGCTCATTATTTTTAAAATCTCCTGTGTATATTGTACCATTTGCATAAGTCAACTTCCCTTTTCCTTCCTTTACATCATTCACAAAATCTCCAAAATATAAATCACCTATAAATTTAATACATTCAATAGTTTTTAGTTTTAATTACAAAAATACAAATAAACTATACCATTTCCGTATTTTAATTCTCCTCTACCATGTTTCTTGCCATTTAAATACAGACCAGTGTAGGTATCATCTAATTAATAATTTTAAAACATAAAAGGACACATAAAAATTAGACAAAAGTATTTTTAAATTACTTGTCAAATTAGAATGTTTATATCCCTGGCCATTTTTGAGATTATTCTTCCATTATCCATTGAATACATCACCATTATTATAAAAATAAATACCTTTTCCTTCCTTTTTACCAAATTAGAACTCACCCTATATGAATAAAATTACTCTTATTCAAAGTTTTTTTTGAAAACTACTTACTTCATATCTTTCTAAATTATGATGGATATAAACGCCATATCCATGGAACTTGCCTTAGAAAAAATCGCCTTTTTGAATTTAAATATTATTTTTAAGCATAAAACTTTGAATTTTTTATTATTTACCTAAATAAATGTCACCATTTTACACCATATACATACCTTTACCTACAAAAATTAATTAATTACAAATATGTTAGATTGGTTAAATATTTACCTTCATTGATGCCTTATATACTTACTTAACCAAAGTATAAAGAATTATCTTAATATCTCTTTTTTTTTATTCCAGGTTAGTATTAGTTAGTTTATCTGATCTTTATGAATTAATAAATAAATTCGTTTTTGAGTTCATTGTTTTTTTGAACTAAGGCTTCCAAAATTTCTCTATTTGGAGCATTTTAGGGTATCTACTATTAATTATTTAGCATATTGCTTGAAATAGATCCAGATGGTCTATTAGATATCGTAGTTTGCGAGCCTCTTAAGCTATTTGTCTAAATATTATTATACGCTGGTGAATTAAAATTGTTATTCATGATTTGAGGTGAGTTATTATAAAAAGGTGGAAGATTTCCATTCGTAGGTGGAAAATTTATGTTGCCTATTTCAGATTTAGGAGTTTAAAATGTTTATAACTGATTTCCCTAAAAGTTATTTTATTGCTATTGTGTTTAGATGTTTAGATTGTAATTCTAATTTTAATTAAAATTTTTTTAACTTTCTTGATTGTTTGGCATAAATTAATCATCATATTCATCGTCTATGCCTTGCAATATTTTGTTAAAATCCTCATTATTATCATTATGAGCCACCTAATTCTATTCAAATCGATTTGATTTGGTAAAGTTATTCATTCCTTGATTTTGGAAATTTTGGGTTTATTAATTATTTTACAACATGCTTAAAACTTTTTTGATTAACGCTTACCTATTTTTTTATTATTTTTGTAAAGATAGAATCTACAAAAAAAATTTTTTTTGTTATAAATTTTATATTTTTTATTAAAGATCACCAAATATCTAACATATGACTGTTTTATTGAATCTATAATTTAATATTTATATTGAAATGTGCAAAAATTTATTTTTATTATAATTTATGTTTATTTTAATAAAAGCTTTCTAACTTTTAAAGTGTTTATTTTTCTTAATTTATTGGATTATGTTTTCTTACAATTTTAACAACTATTATTCATTTAATTAATTTGTCTTTATCATAAGTATTTCTTCATTTCTACTTATTTTAAATAACTTAAATAATACACAAAAATATAATTTAATATTTTGTAAATCTTTGATATCTAATTAATTTATCTTTTGTTTATTTATTATTTTTTTAAGTTGAGCTTAATAAGCATGCTATTGATAGATAGTAATAGATAAGCTATGTCTAATAGTAAAGGTTGATTATCAAAAATCAGCAAGGTTATTATATTAAAATGGAAATACTTAAATTGTAAAAAATTCAATTAAAAATTAAATTTTTTAACCCAAGTTTTTAATAAAATCCATTCTTAGCTTTTCTTTAAAGCGTTTAAATTACATAAATAAAGTAGTATAAAATATTATTTAATTTATCTAAGATGGATATTTTTATAATTTATAATTTTATAACTTCCAGTTTAATTAAGAATTTTTTAAAGTTAAAATATATTAAAAACTATATTTTAGAATATTATAGATTCTTTGATTTATTATTTATAATATTTAAACATATATTTTATTTCAATTTATAAATAAAATGATAAAATACACTAAAATATGCTAATTAAAAAAGTATTTTTTTGAGAATAATTTTTCTATTTTAATAATTAAGATTTTTTTATTATTAAAACGATTATAAATATACACAAATTAAACCGAAAAAGAGTTAAAGTGCTAATATTAATAATATAATTTATCTAAATTGAAAGATGGTTCAATTAATTTGAAATTATTTTGAAGCAAAATAATTCGATTCGTGTAAGATGGAAATTGAAAGAATTAAGGTTTAGAAAAGTTCTTTTTGTAAAATAATAGAGTTAAAGTCAATAAATTTTATATTACGTAAATCTTAAAGTGTGCAAATGTTATCATTAACAATTCTAAATGATGCAAAATATTTAAATTATTAAAAATAATGATAGTTAATAAAATCAATATTTCATAATAATAATAAGGTATCTATCTATCTATCAATATTTCAATAAATATTAATTAAAAGGTTATAAAATAAGTAAGCAAACTAAATTTAAAAAACAAGCATTATGGGAGTTGATAAGACTTAAGAAGAAATTGTTCTTGAAAATAAACCCGAACTTCTCAACGAATACAAATTTATTTACAAGGATACTGAATATGACTGCACTGAATATGCTAAATCAAATAAGCATCCTGGCGGTCTTAATTTCCTCAATTTGTTTATTGATGAGAAGTAAGATTTGACTGAATATTTCAGAACACTCCATTCTAAGTAGGCTTTGAAAATTTTAAAATCCTTCCCTAAGACTGGCGCAAAATAAGAGGAGACTGAATCTTCAAAGAGATTCTCAATATTAAAGAAAAAGCTTAAGCATGTAAATACATTCAAATGATATCTTTATTGAGCATATTTAGCATAATTTGATAATTTTCATAAGCATATTTTAAATTATAAAAATGAACATATTTTTAAATTAATTTAGTTATTCGAACCAAACTGGCCTATCGAAATTGGTTTATTCTTAACTACCTTTACTTTATTTGTCACTGGATGTTTGACTCAAAAGTGGTATTTCTCTATTCCCCTTCTTGTCTTAATGCAAATCATCAGTGGTTGGATTGGTCACTCTATGAACCACAATCGTAACCCTATATTAAGAAAATTCGCTTTAGTCTACGCTCCTCTTTGTGGTGGTTTCTCTAATAAATGGTGGGGTAGGAAGCACAATCAAGTAACCATAATATTTAATATAAATATATAAAGATTTTTTGGTTTTGCGAGGAAAAAAGTCATATTTTGATGCTTTAATAGTACAAACAATATTTGATTGTTATGATTAAATTATTAAAGATCTTAATTTAGCCTTTTTTAAAAATTTCAAATAAATTTGAAGATAATATTATTAAAGTATAATAAATGATTAAGCCAAAATCTGTACCAAAAATCTGTAAATACAAAATCAACTTCACACAAAGATTACACATAGCATTTTATTTTTTATAATAAAATAAATGAAAATAGTTTTTTATTTTAAGAAATGAAATAACTTTTTTTCCCTATGATTTTCAATTAATAAAAAGCATTGCTATACAAATAATTGAAAAAAGCTAAATCTTTTTTCTATTAAAATTAATTACAAATTGTAAAAGATTAATTTTACCATTTAATTTAAGTACCGCAATAAGCAAATCTCTATTTTTTTTAAGCAATGACGTCACTGATAAATATTATCATACTATTCCTCAATAATAAATCATCTTTAAAATAATTTAAAACTAATTAATATAATTCTAATAAAAGCATCATATGTTCACAAACAACATTCTAAAGGACGAAGATATCTAACACGATTACAAATTGTGGTAATTCCCCTTCTTATTTTTAAAGTGGAAATTAGACTCCATCTTAGCTTCTTATTATGAATTTGAAGGAATCTTCCTTGCCTTGCACTGGGTATTATTATTCAACTAAAACTTCTATATCGTAATTCTTTCTGAATTGATTGCTGGTTTCTTCAGTGCTTCTATTCTTGTTGGAAATCATGAAAATGAAATGAAATTCGAAAGAAGAATCACTTTACCATTTTTCGAACATCAAATAGCTGCAAGCAGAAACTACGCTTTCCACGACATATTCTCTCTACTTATTATGGGTGGTATGTAATATTAGACTGAACATCACTTTTTCCCATAAATTCCTTTCTACAGATTACCCAAAGCTCGTGTCATAATTGCTGAAGAATTAAAGAAGTGGAACCTTAAGATTCATGAAGGACCTATTTTTGAAAAATCTCACCTTTGAAAATAAATAAATTTATTTTAAATGCATATTTTATTAGTAATACTAACAATTGTAGGAAATGTGTTATGGTTTGTTTACTTATTACTTTTTAATCTGAGAAAACAGTCTTAACATTTATTCGATTTTATTTAACATTACTTTTTAAAAAACAATTTTGCTTACTATAAATTTACATAAGTATAGTAAGAAATTAAGTTGATGGTGTTATTTTTTAATTTTTCTAATTAATTTGTGAATAAACGATGATTTAATTTATTAATCCAGCAAATAGGCATAATTATATTACAAATATTTAAAAATTTTACCCTTCTTGAAAATTTTGATAGGCCTTGCAAGCTTACTTATATATTATGTTTGCTTAATTATATAATTATTAATTTATTCTATATTTATAATATGCAAGAATTAAAATTATAAATAGTAAACCAGTGATTTTAAGCCTTAAATAAATAAATTTAAAACATTAATGTGATAGAAAACAAATACATTGAAAAAAAAATTTAACAAAATGATTTATTTACAAAGCAGAATTTTAATGAGAGCTTGATACACATTTAAAAATCCCAATTTTTATTTTATTCTCTAAACTTAGCTTGAAAATTCAACAATTTTAACTATTCTTTTCTTACTATTTAAGAGTCGTAAATTTAATATCGAATTTTTATAATTTCAGTTTTTTTTTTATTTAGACAAGTTTTAATTTAAAAATCATACTTACATATAAATTTATTTATTATATCAATGAATCAATTTTAAATTTTCTATTAAATAACACTTTATGTAAATTTGATGTACTATTTTTTAGAAGGAAGGCTCTAGCAAGTCATTTTTCAGTAATTTTTTTGCTAAGTATTTATAATAATAAATTTTTGTAGCTGAAAACTTATTTTTAAACAAAAATACTAAGATTTAAAAATTATTTTAAATTTTCAAGTAAATATATTTAAAGAAGACATAGGTTACTTTTATAAGATTGAGATTTGATCTATTCTAAAAGATTATATTGATAGAATTGAGTTTTTAAAAGTGTATTTTTCGATAATTATTTGTAAAGAAATGTAATTAGAACTCTGCAAACACAATAAGAAATGCGTGCTGGAAATTATATCAAATTTCGAGTAAATGATGAAATAAAAATAAGCATAGAAAATGAAAAAAACTTGATAAGAACTAAAATAATTTTTGATATGATAGGAATTACTTAAATTTATATATTTTTTGTTTTTCATAGCAATTATCTACATTAATCACATACATGTCTTGGAAATTGCGATATTATCAGATTTAATTAATTTAGAAGGGAATTGATAAAAAAACTACTTTTGATTTAAGTTAGTCTCCGAATAAAAAGAAATTGCTTATATAAAAGTTTGTAAGCAACTAATATTTTTTAGGATAGTATAAACGCAGACAAATATTTACATTTTGCAATTTGGATATGAGGTTAAAAATTGATTAATATAACAATTGTTTGATTGATATCTATTTAAATAATTAGGAAATTTTCTTTGGTAATAATATTTCAATCAACTTTTTAGATATTCAAAAATTTTTAGACAAATAATTGTCTTAAATTTATCAAGGAGAAGGAGAAGATGAATTTTAGATAATTTAGTAAGCAGAATAAAATGAATGATTAATTAAGGGGTAAGGAAGATACTTTTAAATACTGCTTTCTGTGGGAAAATGTAGTAAATAGTGTAAAGTTAAAGAAGGAAAATTTGTATTAAAAATTCTGTAAAGTAAATTAAAGAGTTTGGGTGTAGAATGTGTGTATATATAGAGTTAGTTTTAAGTAATACAAATGTTATTACAAAAGATTTTTTTTAAAGTATATGTACATTTTAAAATATAAATTAGTTCAGTAAGGGTAGTTATTTTGATCTTTTTAAATTATACACTTAATTTTAATAGAAATTATTGAGTATGTGTTTGGTAGTGAGTGACTTAGTTAGTTAATTTAGAGTAATTAGTTAGATATTCTCATTATGAACTTTGAATATTTTGAGTATTTTTAGTAAGTAGGTGCTTGTAATATTTGTTAATGAAAATTTAAGATTTTCTACTATAGTCACAACTGTTTTTTTGCTCTGATTTTCTATTATATTACTAAATGGAGCAGGTTACAGTTGACAAAGGTGAAAAACTTTAATTTAAGGTTTTGTTTGTGTAGGTGTTTTGGTAACACTTTGTCGTTTAGCATTATTAGTATTATTGTTAAGGAGAGTAGTTATTTAAATCAATTTCACTGAAAGTTTCTGATGTGTGTTCAAGTACGAAGTTAGATCCTTGGCTGTCATCACAGCTGTCAATTCCTAAATTTAGATTTAAGGAGATCTACTAGGTAGAAATTGTAGAATTTTAAGATGACATATTCTCTCTCTTGTTCTAGAGAGTTTATATATCACTTTTGTTAAAAATGTATGTGTAGTGAAGAACTTGTTAGTCTCTAGATTCGTAGTGTTTTATGTAATTGAGGGTTTAGTTTGAGATAACTTGTACTTTAACTGTGCATGGTATTTCGAATCCGTCTCTGGTGAGTAGAGTTTAGGAGAAGCTGTAGGCACTCTCTTTACCGACAATATTCTTGATCATAAAAATTGCCTTTGAAATACTCTCTTGACTTCTGAGAAGATGATTTTCTAATTAATAAAATTAAGATTAGTTAGATGTAATGTTAATATAATTCAGGAAATTGTATGTTCAAAATTTTTTTGCTTCCCAGAAAAAAATAATTACAAAATCGGGTAACTACTTATTGAAAAAGAAAGAAATTTGTATGAAAGTAAATTAAAGGATTTTGAAAGAAGTGTAATCTGTAAGTACCTTGATTTTTAGAGAAGGCTTGTTACTTGCGCATTTTCCAAAGTAAATTTTAGTATTCGTTTTATACTGAGACTCCAAGGAGATTTACGAGAGATTCTGAAGTACCGTACTTCTTGATTTCAGGCTATCCAGTTTTATAATTGGTAGTTACAGTTCTATAGGAATAATATTAGCTGGTCATTGATGAAGAATTTTAAGCTTGAATTTCAGCAATAGTTTTTAACTAGAAGGCGTTAAATTCTTCTTAGAGTTTAGATTAAAGATTTTAATCTTTCTTGAGTTACTTATACATACAATTGGATCTATCGAATTCTTGTTTAATGAATTTTTAGTATTAGAGAAGTACATTAGCAAGTTCTGAGTATTTTGAGCTTTAGTAGCGCTTGTATAAATTAATGAGAAATTGGAATTTGTCCAAACAAGGCTTCAAAGTGGAGACTTACATTTCGACTCCCTTTTTTTCTGTAACTTATACTTAGTCTAGTTTGTAATACCCGTTTTCGACTAAACATTCAGAGGTGTAAGGGCATTTTGAAGTGTCTTCGCTGTAATTTGTAAAAAGATTTATATTTCCATAAAGTAAGAATTTTTCAGGAGTTTAATTTTCGCTAAAGGGTGAAGCAATGTGAGCCCACTTAAGAGCCTTCTAGTATTTCTTTTTGGAAATTTTCTTTTGGATACCAAGGGGAGAGTGAATTTGTTGTTATTCTTATTCTTATTCTTGTTCTTATTCTTCGAAGAAGTAATCAAAGTGAGGTTGTTCTTATTCCATGTAGTAGTAAGAGTTCATGTAATCCATCTGTGAAAATGTTAATTGGAAACTAAAGTTATGATTTTTTATAATTTTTTAATTATTTATTTATTATTTGTTTTTATAGGTAAGGAGCGTGTATTTTAAGTTAGGAATTAAACTGATTGATTGATTGATAGTAGGTAATTAGGCAGAAACTATTAATTAATTAATTTATTTATTAAATGAGAGAAAATCTTTTATTTAATAGTATTTATTGTGTTTTCTTTTGTTTTTTTTAATTGATATTTAATATTTTTAATTTAAATTATCAAAAACTTTACTCCTCTACTAAATGTTTTTATAAACTCAAAACTTCTAAGAATCCGAGAAATTAATTTCAAGAAAGCAAAGAAAAAAAGAAACAGAAGCCAGTCAAAAAAATTTTTAATTTTTGCCAAATCTGATGAGCTGCTTCAATTTATGATATAGTAGAGTGCATACAGTAAATTAGTACTGAAAGTCAGCTGCATTTTAATAGTTGATTTTTATAACAACCATAGGATTAAAATCACATTCAAGAATTTGTTTAAGGCGTTCCTTCATTTACTTTGCTAATCTTCATTTTATATTCTCTTCTTACTATAAAATTAACAATTATTCCTTTAATATATCCTTTAATGAAAGTTCGATGCTTTTATATTACGCATAAAGTTTCGTAATATTTAATACTCTTATTTCAAAAACTTTTTCTATAAAATACCTAAAAAGTTATTATTTGTTTAAAATGAAAATAATATCTAGCTTTGTCCTAGGCTATGCTCACTCATCCTTGTAATACTCTCTCAATCAGAGATTCTCTTTAAAAATGGAATGAATGTAAACTAAATTTTACCTATCAAAAATTGGAATTGTAAAATATATTTGATAAATTCAATTAATTCAAGGGCAGGATAGGGTAAGGTGGGCAGCCTATGTTTTCTATTAAATTTGAGTTAATTTTCATACACGAGAAAGAAATAAATGATTAGTATATTTATAATTATTAAATTACTCTAAAATCTTCTTTATTAATTTGCTTATCTTTAAATATACGCGTATCTATTTATCTCTCTTTGCTTGTATTTATCTATTTTTCAAGCATTTATATATAATGTTACTGATATAATTAATCTATTATATCGCTTTATGCATTTCTCTTTTTTAAGCATATTTATGAAGTAACATGTATGAAGAGGACGATATTTTTTGAAAAATAAAAAAAATATTTTAAACAAGAATTTAAAAAAAACCATGGACTCACTAGTCCAATCAATGTACAGCTAAATTATATTTTTATATATAGACTAAAATTAGTTCGAATTCACAAAAAACATTGAATAATTTTTTATTAATTTATTAATATGACACTAGAATAAATATAAATACTAAGTAAATTGTTAAAAATTTCTACTTCCAAATAAAAATGTAATAGTATTATTTTTTTATTGAAGTTCCTTCACATATTCCTAAAATTAACAACCGTATTAACCAAAAGATGTTTATCTAGAATTCTAGCATATCAAATATTTAAATTGAATAGCGATTAGGTTATGGTGAATTATGAGTAGGAATTTTAAAATGAATGAATGGACGGACGAATGGATATATTATGTGGTCAATTAGAAATTAAAACAATATTCATAAGATTGTTTACAAATATTTACTATCAGATGATCTTAATTAGAACTTTTTTTAATTGAAAATGAATGAATGAATATTAACTAATTGCATAGGCTTACTGACTCTATTATTTTCTGATGTATAACAATTAGTTAATTAACTATTTCGAATATAAATAGAAAGAAAAATTATTAACAAACCAAATGGAAAATCTTTAATTAAATAAGCTGACTATTGCTTTAATTTTGTAAGGTTGATTTAAAAATATCAGAGGGATTTTCACATTAATTAAAAATATAATCTAGTACCCACTATGTTATTGAATCCTCCAACACATGTAAGCCAATCTAGTGAATTCGTTTATTCCTACCTCTGTCTAATAATAATAATATTAAAATATTAAATACGTCTTACTTATTATTATTACACACTTAATAGTTAATAATATTTTTAATAGAAATGCTAATAGTTAGTATTAGGTGATGCATAATTCAATAGTAAGTAATCAAGAATGCATTAACCTAAAACAATTTTTTAGATTTATGATATATTTAGATAAGCTAAATTATATTTTACTTTATCAATGTAAGCAAGCGCATTAACATCATATCAAAATAAAGCAATAAATAAATATTTGAAAAACAAAACAAAAAGCTTTTGCAATTTCTATATATGGCATAAACAATTCAATTATTTGTAATTGATTCTTATTTATCTATTCGAGCAAAATATATATTAAATCTAGATTGCAAAAACATTAAAGTATAAAAAACTCTTTGATTATTCACCACAAGTTTATGCTTCCAGAAATAATAATTAAAAAAATTCAATAAAATGTAAATTGCCCAATTATTGATAAATGGGATATTTGTATTACATAATCGTCCATTTCAATTCAACCATCCAAAAGTTGATTCATTCAGTAATTTTGCTAATAATTTTATAATACTCATTATTTTTTCTTCATAAATTCATTTAAATGTTACACAAAAATAATTTAGATCAAAATAAGTATCTTTTTCATTATTATGGTAATACAAGCATGTAAAAGTAAAAGTATTTGCGTATTACTTTTAGTTTAGCTAAATACTTAAAAATACAAATTTAAATAACAAATTTGCTCAGCAATACTCATACTAAATAGTTAGTAAATTAATTAATTTACATACTTGTATCTATAATTAATAAAAAAAAGCCAATTAACAAATCTAGCCAGCCTTAAATAAATAAAAATATCAAGTAATTGAATAGAAGTATATTAGTTAGCATTTAAAATTGAAACATTTTCTTAATTCTTATTAAGTATATGCAACTTTATACTTTTAGCTTTTAACGCTTAATTTCTTTGTTTATTTATTTATTCATAGATCACTCTCACTTAATACGTAAAGGACACTTAGTGAGTAAAAAATTTTAATTGACTGTAAATTCTTCGGTAATCATTAATATCCTATCTTTCTTGCTAATTTAATATTATTAATGTTAGAACTGTGTTTAAGATTAATTTAGCAAATGCTTGAATTCAATCATGATATTTCTTTCGAAACAGAATCAAGTATTCACACCTCGAAATTTATAGTACTATAAAATATTCATTTTTATTCAATTGCGATGGTATTTAAAAACTAGAAATTCTAAAAATATTTCATTATTACTATTATCGCTGAAACTTGAAAATTTGTCTTAGCCTATTGGACTTTACTTGAAAAATGCAAAACCAAATTAAGGAGGAAATTAATTAAATATCATCGAATTTTTTATCTTACATTTTGATACTTTAAATGACATCATAAGATGGATGTTTACTCTGATAAAAAGCATTTTCTCAACATAATTATAATAAATATAAATCTAATGATAAAACAAAAGGAATTGATAAAGTCTGACAGTACTTACTAAGAACTTTTTTTAAGTTATCATCATCAGAATAAAATTTATTTGACTGCTTGCTTGTTTATTTGTATATTTATTTACTATACTTTTACCTAAATTATTTATTTATTTACTATTATTTTACTTAATTCATTCTTTTTTACTTTCATTATTAATATTTACTAAAAATAAATAAAATATATTATTTTCCTTTGCAATCAAGTAATTTGTTACTAACCTAGCGAACTTTATGTGATTTTTTATTTTGATTTTAATTCCTTCTGAAGTATTTATCATTTAATTTTAGTTTTTCTGGGTATTTGAAAATAAATAAAAATTTAAATCAATTAATGATTGAAGGTTTAGGGAAAAATGTAGTAAACAAAATTTAAATATTATTTTTGCTAAAAGCTAGAGTAGCTTTATCAAATATAATAATTAATATACAGATGCATTTATACATATTCTATTGAATAATTAATTGTATATTTTTAAATAATTAGCTCAAGCTTTTTCATTTACTCATTTTTTTTGTAGTTGTATTATTTTTTCTGAATTTTTTTCTAGGTAAGGAAAAAAGAAATTTTTTTCTAAAAGCGTGAGAGGGATAAATAGATAAATAAATACTAACTTATTGTATATATGATAATAAGTATCCGGCATTTTATTGCTTATAGCTCATGTAAAAAATTTTTTTTTAAGAAGTTTGAATTATTCTGAAAAGAAATACAATATATTTTAAAGATATTTATGAAATATTAGGACAAAAGAGATGGAAATGTATAATTTAAAGGACAAAAATATGTACTATGAAAACTAAAATTACTCCAAGCATTCTAAAGTAAAATGCTGAACTATAAAGTGATTTTACTTTACAATTTTAAAATTTAAATTACAATTTATTGGAAATTTATTTAAATAAATTTTATTTCCTTACTAAACACAAATAGATCGCTTATACAAAAATATATAATTTATCAGATATCTTTTGAATTTTTTAAGCAGTAATTCTTAGATGATTGATTGAAAAAAAATAAACAAAGAAAGAAAATTTACTCACAACAAAAATCATAGATTTTGCTTTGATAAATATTAATGATTAAATATTGTAAGTTAAAAATTAGAAATCATATTCTTACATTTTCAATATTATGTATGTGTGATTGATAATATTTATTTTTCAAAACAGAAAGAATAGAAATTTTATAAAATTACAAGGATAGAAAAAAAAAATGAATTATATTCGGTATTTAATTTTATTTTATAACTTTGTTTTATAACTCAAGAACATACTTAACATAGATATTCTAAAAGAGAATGTTCACTTTACACTGAATTTTACAGTTGAATGAATTAATTAATATTTATCATTGAGAAATCAATTTTATTAGCTTACATGATTAAAAAGAATAGCCATATTGCTCAGTAACTTAAAGATTGATTTCAAATCTATACAAAATTTAAATTAAATTAACTAAATTATCTTAACAAATTTTAATTTTTCACAACTACAAAAACTTAGATCAATGAGAAGTAACTTCAATACAACAATTATGAAAAATTTAAATCCAAATAAATCAATAAAATAAAGCAAATTGATTGACAAATAACCCGTAAACTATAATAAAATTAATTATCTAAATTTTAAATATGCGTTGTTGCTTCTGATAAAATATAAAATGAAAGTAAATTATATCGAAACTCAAATTTTATTTAATTAAAATATAATAGCATTACAAATACTTTCTATTTATATAACTTCAGTTAATTAAATGTTTATTTTTGAGATGCTTTAAAATAAAACTTAACTGCTCCTGCTCATTTGTGTTTTCACTATAAGCAAATAACAAAATATGTTTCCAAATATTTACTTTTCATAAAAAGGATAAACAAACAAATTTATTAATTTAAAAAGATCCTCTCCATATAAAGCTGCATTCTATAACTGGCTAAAAAATTAGCCATGCACACAATTTATTTATCACTAGAAGTTTTTGGAATGCGCTGTTCAAAAACTCAATTAGTTGGCTTTTACAATCAGCTGGAATAAACTGATTAGATTTACAACTGATTTATTTTTTATAATTCTTTGATACAAAAATTTGAAGGAGAACCAGTAACAGAAAATTAATTTTTCTAAAAGGAAAAATCTCTTAGGTTAATTTACTTAATCAAAAGAATGCCAAAAAGGTTTTAGACTTAAAGCAGGATTAAAATCAAATAATAAGCTAAAAATTTAATTAACTTTTTACCACTCTTTAAGATATAAAGCCAACCAGCTTATATCTTAACTAATTTATAAATGCACAAATAATACCCAAATCATCTTTTTTTATAGTATATAAATAATAGTTACTGATATCAATCATGCTATAAGTAGTTTGTTTAAATCTAATAAACTTACTATTATTTTTTCAAATTAAATCCATTCTTTTTAACAGAGCTTATACAATTTGATTTACCTAGTGCCATATAAAATAACTAAATTTTTTTTTTTTCTCCACTCATTATTGAGATTCACTTAATTGTAACTAAGATCATATACTTCTAGAATAGGTTCAAATATAAATGTAAGATAAAAAAAAAATAAATTTAATAAATTATATTCTAGATTCTCTGAAACAGTAGCTAGCATTATCATTAACTTAAATATTTAAAAATGAATTGAATCTGTTTCAATTAAATTTATAAAGCAGACAAATTATATTAAAATTTTTAAAATATTTTCTGTAGCTTTTATGAAATAATTAACCAATTAGATCATAAATAGATTGAAAGTTACTTATAAAATAATTAACAAACCAAATAAAAAAGAATAAATACCTCTATCAATTAATCAAAAGTTACTACATAAAATTTTATAAAAGAAAGTTTTTATATTTTTAGATTTTTGAGAAAATTCATTTTTAATTTAATAAAAATCAATATTTAAGGTGTCTAAATCGCTTGCTCACTCTTTAGATTGATATATTAAAGCTAGAAAAAAAAATTAGTTTAACAATAAATAATACCATAATTTTTTTAATTATATTCAAAGTAATATTTTGTAACTAAAAATTAATAAACCAAACTAACATTATTTATTTTTTTATTACTTAAATCTTTCTAAATCTTTTGTAAGCTAACAAAAATATTCTCTGATTAAATTATTTGATATTAATCATGAAATCTTGTATAATTATGAATATATTTTTCACCTTACTTTCTTTATTACTCAATAAACCAAATAAATTATTTGAAACTAAATACTTCAATAAAATTATACCTCAAACACTGTTAAAAAATGAGTTTTTTGTTCTTAATTATTTTATGTATGAAAAATAAATTCAAAAATAATATAAAATTACAAAATATTCGCTGGTTAAAAGCCAATTATTTGGTATTGATTTTATAATATTATTCTCTTTTCATATTTCACTTGGATAAGATTAATCTTGTTTTGGAAAATATAACCATAATAAAATATTTAAAATTCTCTCTACTCATTTTGATAAAATAAATTAAAATAAAATAAATTTGAATTTAAATTCATAAGTTAGAATTATCAATAAAATCTCTTTTAAAAGTAGATGAATTACTTATTCATTTATATTGCTAGAAGTAGAGTTTTTAAAATTAAAGAGAGCAAAAATTTTGGATAATTAAAAATATAATTATTAAAAAGAAAAAGTAATCGCAAAATATATCTCACAAAAGTAAATAAATTTAAAGGAATTATAAAAATTATTGCTTTTATTTTGGTTTTATAATTTTAAAATATCAATGAAGTGACATTAAAATGTTATTAATTTAGAACATTATTTTTCAGTTTTAATTTAAATAATTTTTTTAAAAAGATTTTTTATTATTTAATATTATAAATAAATTAGTGCATTACAAATAAATAAATGGAAGGAACAATAATATAAATATTATAATCTTATAAGTTTTTTTAATTAGTTTTAATTTGAATAAATAATATTGAGGTAAATGGTTTTATATTTAATTAGAATTAAAATGATATTTTAGATTTAAATGTCAATAATATTATTTTTATTTTTTAAATCTTATATAAGTAGCTAGATGATTTGCTGTATGGTTGTGAGTTATAGTGATACTATTCCTTAATTAATCGATCTGAACACTAAAATTGGGTCGATAAATTATCAGGAAATAGATAAATAGATATACATCTCTCCAAATTAGTATTTTGTCTTTTTATAAATTAAATCAAGAAATAATATCAGAATTTAAAACATTAATGTCAAAACCCAAAATCCTACTCTTTTTGTAAAATATTCTTTTTAAAGTAGACTATACCACTAGCAGTATTTGTATAGT
Source organism: Tetrahymena thermophila SB210 (assembly GCF_000189635.1). Lineage (NCBI taxonomy): Eukaryota > Ciliophora > Oligohymenophorea > Hymenostomatida > Tetrahymenidae > Tetrahymena > Tetrahymena thermophila. Next base: position 132,970 of record NW_002476353.1, read on the forward strand.
GTGATTTAATCGAGTTATTATATAAGTTAATAACTTTTTACTTTTCTTAGTTACTAAACATAACTTAATCCATTTCTAATTTCGAGGAGATCGACCTGTTCTATTTAAATTTAAGTTAAAAAAAAGATTATAAATTCACCATTTTTATTTCCAAAAAAAAAAAAAAATTATGAAATGCTTAAAATTTAAAATTAAAAGATTGAGTAATCTTATATTTACTTTGAAATGCTCGCTGATTCTATATACTTTTTAATCAATCGAATTAGATATTTAGCGTGTATAGTTTGTTTCAGTCTTTATAGTATCATCAATTTATCCAAGAAGAGATACAAACTTATTGTTTATGGAGAATTTTTACGATTTATTTACTTAAGGGGTATTTTTAACATCTCGCTAAGTATATGGTATCCTTGGAGAAATTATAGAAGGTAATTTAATCGATTTTTCACTCTTTATTTCTTTCAAAGTAATGAATTTTTTTTCCTATGACAAAGGACTGTTAAAATTTATAAGTTTCTGAGATCTATTAGGGCTTCTGGCTAATTATAACATTAAATATTTTAATAAATATATCCAACTAAAATACTCGAGTAAAGCAAACAATTACATTCTGGAAGTCTAATTTACTTAAGAGATTTTATGCTCATTTTAGGTATTAAACTTCTTGTTTATATTTATATAAATATTTGTTATAACACAAAGTTTGTAATTAGTTTTTTTGTATTTTTTATACTGATGTGTTATTTTTTGCTATGCTTTAATTCCTTTTACTTTTTTTGTAAATTTTCTTAATTTATTAACTCTTTAATATAATCGACGATTACTTTGCAGTTTATACACTGAATTGAAATTGATATTTTATGCTAATCATAAAATATTTAATATCCTTTTTTTCAAAAAAATATTGCAAACTGCTTTTTTTCAAAAAATGTTTATAATATAATTCTGAAATATTCTACTTGTATTAATTGAATGAAGATAAATATGCACAAAATTTAAAAAAATGTTAACTAATAATGTTTCTATATAAAAAAGTGTAAGAGGATAATCTTTAATACATGTAAAAAATTATTAATTTATTTATTTTTTTAAACACTAATTTTAAGATATCATGAAGTTCTAATTAAAATAAAGTATTTTATTCATTTTTTTGTGAATAAAAATAAAATCACAAAAAAAGTATTTTATTTAAATCCAAATAATTTTCACAAAAAGAAATAAATTAAAATTTAAGATTTTATTTTAAATAATTTTGCTATAATTTAAATTTATTTTAAAAAAATATTCTTGAACTAAATTGTAAATCAAATTGGATACGTTTTTTATAAATTGCAAAATAGTATTTATAATTTTAGCTAGTAATTTTATTAAATTGATATAATTTTTAAATTATTTTTTCCATGTTTTAATCTTGTTTTGATGTGAATAAATTAATATAATGTGACTAGATAAATTATTTTAATCAATATTATTTATTGATAATAAATATTTGTTATTACTTTTATCTATATGGACTTTAAATATTCAAAAAGTTCTATATTTATTATGATTTAATGGTTTATGCATTAAAATTACATAGCTTTATAGCTAAAAAAGTCAAATATTTTATAATTAAGATAAATATTATGGCAACATTAAAAGATAATTAATTGAAAGCAACGAATTTATTGTTTTTAAAATATTAAATCAACAATGTTCTTGTTAATACAGAAATTACTAAAAACTTTTAAGCATATTTTTACTTAGTTTATAAATGTATTTCATTCATAATGATTCTTTTTGCATTTCTTCCCTAATAACTTTCCATTATTATAAACTTTGACACATTTAAATCCTGAGCAACACTTCTTAAATACATCGCACTCATTTTCTTCTTAAACGCATTACAATTCATTTTCACTTAAACTGCGCAAGCGACTGTTTTTCTCGTTTAAAGCTTTACCTTAAACGCAGAATATTGATCCTAAGAAGAAGAAAATAAAAATTAGATAATGAAGTCTCATGCTGCTATTTTATTAATATTTTAATTTATTATTTGTATTTTTAAAAACTAATTTTTTTTGTATTTAAAATAAAAACTAGCCGTTTTTAAATAATTATTTTTTTACAGTTTTTTAAAGTAGAATTACAACTTCAATTTAATAAATATTTTTTTAAATTAAAATAATATTAATAATTTTGATTTTATTATTAAATACAAATAAATAAATAATTTATTGATTAATAAATTGCTTAGCTTGTATTTTGGAAAGAAAAAAATGTTAAAAGCATTAAAAAATAAAGGTGATAAATAAAAATATTTAAGCTTTCATTTGATTTTTCACAGAAAATATATTTTATTCATAATAAATATTATATTAATAATTTAAAATTAATTTGTTTTTATGGTTGATTGTAATGTTATTTAATTTATGCAGATCTTATCTTAAGTTTAAAGAATATTGTTAGTAAGTAAGAGTATTCAAAAAATATTTAAGAACTTTTAAGGAATATTTTTTAAAATATCTATGTTTTTGAGCTTGTTTGTACTTTTTTATTTGAAAAAATATTTTTAATTACATATTTAATTAAAGAAATTTATTTACCTCACAGATATGATGATTTTATTTTCATTAATCTTTCTAAGAAATGTTACAAACTAATTTAATTATTGAATTATTTTAAAGATTTAAACATTGCTTTTATTAAAAATATTTACTTTAGATAAAGAATCTTCTTGCTAATTAGACACCTCAAGAGATACCAAAAGTAAAGCTCTTAAAAATTATTATAAATTCAATAATTAATTATCTAAATTTTGTTTTTAATTTGCAATTTTAAAATTTATTCCTACTTAATTATCAATATCAATCTAATTTTCTTTATCTAAGCTTTAATATTAAACAAGAGTTTTAAATATCTGTTATAGCTTTTGAAATGAAATGTAAGTAGGAAATACTTCAAATTCAGAAAAAAATTTGATGTACATTTTAAAATTAATTTTATTATTAGAGGATGAGTAAATTTAGAATATAGTAGGAAAAGAAGTTTAAAGTGAGTTCAAAACTTAATTAATATCAGCATTTTATGCTAAATTTTAGAGCAAGCTTATATATTTATTTTAGCCTGACTAGTTATTTATAGGCAAAATGAATTATTTTATCAACTCTTCAAAATAATTAGCCTAGTCTAAAAGATTTTAGTCTTACTGAGATGAAAAATAAATGAATATTTTTTCTATAGATTGTAAGAAGCCCTTAAAATTTAAAGAATTTGTTGAATTCTTGCATTAAAAAAATATTATTTCAATCTATTACGAAGGGATAATTTAATCAAGCTGAGAATCTTTTAGAAACTCTTTAAATGATAATTTTTTTAAAAGCTTATTTACCTTATCTATATATTGGTTATAAATTTCTTTCAAATCGTAAGAATAAGAATCAAGAACAGCTTAAAGGTTTTAACTATTATCATTTATATCATTTTAAATTTAATTATTTTTAAAATCAAACATTTATCTGCTATCATCTTTAGATTTTTTTAATGCTTATGTTTAATTTTAATAATCTCTTATTAATACTTAAGATTCTTCTGTTTTAATCATTTATTTAGATTTAGATTCTTTTTAGTTTGACAAACTATATTCAAAAAGAGTGTCAGCTTCACTAATCAATCTATGATTTCCATATTAATTAGCGATTTCTTATTTTTCTTTCTAACAATTATCAAGGACTTCATAGCTATCTTTGTTTATTTCTTCTTTGATCTTTAAATTTTAATAAATTTTATAATAATAAATTCTAAATATTTAAATTTACTTAATTTTTTAGTGTAGCAACAAGAGCAGTGTCTATATTGAAGCCTCTTGAAATAACTCTTTCACAAATTAAATTTATAAGATCTTAAAATAAAATAATATTCATGTTTTGCTACATATTTTTAATCAGCCTTTATTATGAAATAGATGTGCAAATTATCAAAAAAAATATAAATTTAGAAATTGTAAATATCTTTCCTAATGAATGATCCCAAGGAAAAGCACTTTGAATCTAATTTATTTTTAAATCTTGAGGATTCATATCAAAAGTAAATTAAAATAAAGTGTGCATACTTGCAACGCTTATTAAACCAGGGAGAAAATCTAAATCTTTTAGCAACCTTGAACATTAAGTTTCGTTTTCTTTTTACAATACTTCTTTTTTTATTATTTTACTGCTGACATCTTTTATAAAGTATTACTTTTTTAATAAATTAAAAATTTAATCAATTTTTGTAAAAAAAATTCATTATTTAAATATATTTTATTGAATGTTTTCTTTGAAATAAAATACCTGATATATGTCATATAAAAGAGATATAAACTGAGGAGAAAAGTGAAATTAATCCCAATTAATGCTGCTATATTTGAAAAAGATTATAATATTTTGACCATACTCTGTGTGTTCAATAATTTTTTCATATAGAGGTTTTAAGTGTTTCACATATAGCTACGTAAAGTTTGATTGAAAAATAATATTTGAAACAGAATTCAAAATAATTAGAAACCTATCAAAATCAGCATAATGTTTATTTCCATTTTATTAAGTCGACTAAAAGAAAATTAGATCAAACTTTTATTAATGCTAGCTAAATCCACAATCATTCATCATTTTAATAAATTTAGAAGATTTTAAATTTCTCACATTATTTCTTTCACCATATGAAGAGTAATATATAAAAATAACATAAAGAACGCGTTTTAGTTATTATTCATCATAGTCTTCATATAAGTTTTTATCTTAAAACTGCTTAAACTCACTTCTAAACTAATCATCAACATAAATTTCGTCTTTCAAAATTTTTTTTATTTAATTCGTATTATCAAGTTAGCTTCTCTAATTACCAAAAGATTTTAAGTTATTTATTATTTCCTCTTATTTTTATTTATGCTTATTCTCATTTACTATATCTTTATTTAAAAAATGTTCCCCTTATCTGTTTTAGGTTTAAAATAAATATTTTAATTATTTAAAAATTGTTATTATAAATTTACTTTTTAATACTGTCTTAGTTATTTGTTTGATTCAAATAGCTTAAAAAAATATGTAATTCATCTTAATTTCTTAAATTCAAATTATTTTCAAATTATTACTAACTAAAATCTTAACTTTGAAATTATGGATTTTAAATGTCCTCTTCTTTAAAGGTTTCAAGTTCAAAAGAAAGCGCAGATTAATAAATTTCATTTTGTGTTTATTAATATTAATTTTACTAATTCAAATCTTTTTCCTATTGATTTTATATTTAAAGCAAAGGAAGTTTATTCATTAATTTATTTTATTCTTATTCTAAAGAAATATAACATTTTATCTATTAATCATCAAATTAATCATCAGTATATTTCCATTTTATATCATTATTACTGCTTTATTCTTAGCTTTACATGCTTTTTTGTTCATGTTATTAAATAAATGGCTGAACTTAAAATTCATGATTATATTAATATTATATTTGCTTGCTGAGCTCTAAATTACATATATTATTTCTTTGAGTTTCTTCATTTATTCTACTTTCATTTTGTTATATAAAATTCTAAAAGCAATGCGAGGATATTTATGAGTTGCCTTGCATATCACTTGTTAATTATAGCTCTTACTAATATTCATAATCTTAATCATTTTCGTTTGGTAGTTAGAATTATTATTCTTAATTTATGCTTGTAGAAAGCTCAGTCTCTACGTAATCACTATTATTTTATAACTATTAATCTTAATTCCTTTTATTATCTTATTAAATATCCCTGTAGTATTTCGCTTCTATCTCCAACAGTTTCTATGAAATCACATGCAATTTTTCTCTATTTTATACTTAAAAAGGATAAAATATTAAATAATAAAATTTATAATTTACATTTGTCTAGATGAGCAAATGGTTCTTTTGACATACTCATTATTAATGATGGTTAATTTTATTTAGTCAATATTAATTTTTTTTTAATATTTTTAAAAAATAAAGATACTCTGTATAATAAATTCAAAATTAAAAAATTTAATTAATCTGATCCGATATTTAAAATTAATCATTTATTTATTTATTAATACATTATAATTCGCAGAAATTATTATCTTAAATAAGAAAGTTATATATTGAATTATTTAATAGATATTAATTATAAGTACAAAGTTGAATTTTAAATATAATTTTTTGAATACTTAGCAATTTAATTTCATCTACTCAGATTAAAAAATAAGATCTGTGCTTTATGAGTGAAGATAATGAAAAGAGTTTAGCTCATTCTTCATAAAATCAATTTGAAAGCAACTTTAGGAAAAATAAAAGAGCATATACTAATGTTGCTAGATTAGCTTAAAAAGAATTAATAAAAAACTAAATATAAGAAGAGTAAGTAGAAGAAGAAGATCCTTACGAAAATGAATAATTTTTATAGAGTACATTTAAAGATTTAGGATCAAAGTTGTATAAATCTTATTTGTATCTCCTGCTTGGTGACGAAGTATGCTATTTGATATTTAAATCTCTTCTTAAAAACATTTTATTTAACTATTATTTCTAAAGGCGAGCATGAAAAATCAAAAATATGATTTAGATAAAATTATGAAAAGCTACTTAAATAATGGAATAGAATATGAATAGGACTATTTAGATGAAAAAGATTTTCATATGGGCGATCTCGTTATTGAATTTCCGAATCCTGATTATTCAAAAGAGTTTATTTTAACAGAAAAGAAAAAGAAGTAAAAAAAACAAGATAAACTTGGTGATAAACCTTAAGAAAAGTCTTAAGATAAAGATTATGATGAAAAAGATACTACGAACTTTGATGCTAGCAGTAGAGTGGAAACAGAACAAGATGAAAAAGTAGAAAATTAATAGAAAAAAGATTAAGGCTCTAAGATAAAACGTATTAGTTTACATTAAGCTTAAGATGACTTCAAAAAAGCTTTCAGTAATAAATATTTTGCTTAAATCAAAGGAACTAATATTTAAATCCATTTTTTAAAATAGGTATGGTTGATGCTTCAATTAGATCAGATGTAAGTGAGGGTAAGATATTTTAGATATGCTTTGAAAATGCTTTCAAAAAATTAGCTTAATCCCCTGAAGGTAAACCAATAATCAAATAAGAAGACTAAGATAGCCATATAAATGAGTCTCTCTTTGATGAAGAGGATGATGAAAATGCTTAATATAGAGTATCTGATAAAACAAGTGATACTTTAACTATCTTAAGAGATTTGTTATTCACAAATAAATAGGTTACCTAAAAAAAACTTACAAAAGATTTAACTAAAAAAGCTAATCATTTGCTAAATTAAAGAGCAATGAAAAAAATTCTTGATTAAAATAATGAAGAATAATAAGAAGATTCTAATAGTAATTTATATGATCTAAGTGATATTATATAAACAGATCCTAAAAATGATGAAGAAGAAGATGCACTAAATGCTGTTCTAAAAAATAATTAGTTTTAACAAAAAATAATAAAAAGTTAGAACATCAGAAAAATATTTAAAGGAGGTAAATTTTTAAGGTTGACAGAAGATAAAAAGGCCTTTGAAAGAAGTGAAAATTTAACTTAAGACTATCTTACACTAATAAGACATACAACTTGGATTAGGTTAATAAAGTATGGCTTTAAATTAAGACACTTTTTAAGTTAAGATGCAAAATCTATTTTCACAGTATGTTATGCAACTGATGAGAATTTAAAAATCACAGCAGAAAAAGAATAGATCACCAAAGAGCTTTATTTGGAATTTACAGATTTACTCTCTTTGGAACCAGTAAAATGATGATAAAAAATGCTTTAAATAATTTTATTTACATGTTTTGAAATATAAAATTAGGTAGATGCAACACTTAGACCTTTGAGATTAAATACAAGACTAAGGAGTTTTTCTAGTGCTCAGTAGAATTAGGATGATGATGAAGATGAGGAAGAAATAAATTAGAATGAAAAAATAACGGGTTATTTAAGATACATTAGAGGAGATATTTAAAGGTTACTTTAAGTTATTGATTATAAAAAAATAGCTAGAGAAACTAATTTATCAAAATTAAATCTTGAAATTTTAAGTGAGAAAGCTGTTGAAATAAAAAAAGACTAAAATCTAACCAATGCATAATGGGAAATTTATCTTTAGTATTTAAAATAATTAGCTGATAAAATTACTGAATTAAGAGTTTAATATAAGTTTACAAAAGGTGATAAAAGAGCCTAAAGGATTTGTGAAATAATAGAATTTTAATAGTTTAAGCATCCACTACAATAAATTATAAAAAAATTCTTACAAAAAAGTGAAAATCTAAAGTCTGAAAATAGAACTCTCAATACAGAAGATAGTGTAATATACTTAAAAACTTAAAATGATGAAAAGGATGAAAGTATTCTTGCTAAAAAGTCAAGCAGTGAATTGACTTACATATTTAGGTAAAAAACTTATTTTTGTCTTTCATTTACTTAATTAAATTTGTTTCCATTTAAAAAATAAATTAGGATAATAAAGGAACATTTAAAAGATATTAAGAAGTACTCATTTTATTTTTTGCTATAATTTATTTATCTTATTCAAATAAAAATATCAAAGGGATTTAGAAGAAGTAAGAGATGCTAAAATTACCAAACAGAAAGGATAGAATAAATAAGATATTTAAAAGGAAATTATTAAACAAAGGTAAGATGACATGAAAAAGCTGAAAAAAATTTACAAAAAGCATCGCTTATTGCAAAATATTATGGAAATAAGAAGCAAGAGAATAAGGTATTTAATGCTTGAATTAATCAATAACCCTTATCTTTTAGATTAGAAATATGAGCAGGTAAACTATTAACTTATTAAAATATTTAGTAAAATAAGAATTAAATTTTATATTTTACATTTAACATTTAACAGCTTGAATCAGAAGTAAAAGAACACGAAACAAAATATTCTAAACTTAGAGAAATATTTAGCTTAAAATAAGATAAGCTCATTCATGTTAAATATATAAAGCAATACTAATACTAAATCCTTGCTTTTAAATACAGAGAGGAGTTTATAAAAGCTCTAGATGCTGCAAATTACCCTTATCCCTTTCATCAAAATTTAAAGAATTTGTGGGATTATATGAATATGAACCCTTAAGAAACATATGTAAACTACTTTAGAACCCCAAAGAATATTTCATTCCAAAAAAAAGTTAAACTAAACTAGGCTTGGGTTAAATACGAGGTAATTTATCAATTTTATCACAATTTTTTATATAACAAAATAATTGTCTTCTAATTAAAACTGATATTTATTGGTAATGTTTGGTACTTGCTTCAATTGAATTTAAAATTATTTCAATTCTATCTTCTTTCAAATCTTAAATATTTTCAATAAGATTAACTAAAAGATTAGCAATTTTGTCTTATTGTAATTTTCAATAAATAACTTATTTAATAGAATTATTGAAAGCCTATTACTTTTTTGGATTGATAGATATTTTTAAGATTTTAAATTAGTTAAATTATTTATAAAAAAACACCTTTTTTGTTGGAAATATTTATTTGTTCATTTAAAAACTATATTAGGTAACTTAAAACGGTAAATAATCGTTATTCAATAACATGGAAAGGCTTAAGATTGTAAATTTAGCTATTTAAAAGGCAGTTAATTTATATTATTTGCAAGAAAAAGGATACATTAAATAATCCTTCTTCTTAAATGATATTTATGATTTAGAAGGAAAGACTTATAAATATATTTTTAGTGGTTGCCCTTTAAATTATAAGGAAGTTAAAAAAACTGAGAAGTTGAATAAATTAAGAAATTTTATAATTAACACTGGAAAAAATGAATAACCAAATAATTAATATAGTCCTTAAATAGATCCTTTAGCTCTAATAGGTGGAGATAGCTTAAACTAATCTAAAGTAAAAAATACTTTTCAACTTGTTTCATAAAGAATTAATTAACATGTAATACTATTTAAAATTAGGAAGCTTTAATGCTACCTGAATCAGAATAAAATCAAGTTAGAAACAAAGAGCAAACAATAGATGATTATGACTATATTTCAGTAGAATTTATTTGATATGATACCATAATATATATACTAACTTATAAATTTCTTAAAAAAGTAAAACTAGCTAGCTTAGAAAGGAAATTAGAGTTAATAGCCAAAGTTTATGCTTGAAACATCTTAAGAAGACAAAATTTATGTTAAGAAAAAAATAAAAAATTTGATTTTCGAATGGTCATTTAAAATTAAAATGCCTTGGTATGATGTTTTATTACGTTTAATAAAAACTTAATTTCATACATCTATTTATTAAAAAGGTACATTCCCACTTAACAAATTAGAGATTATTATGGAGAAAAGGTTGCTCTATATTTCTCTTTTTTAGGGTTCTACACTAACAGCTTATTAATTATAGGCATTATTGGGTTAATTATCTTTATTATTTAGTAAATTATTTAATTTATTGAAGTTTTTTTTGAGCTTAGATAATTCTCCAAAGAGCTTGATTTTTTTTTATTATTTTCATTTTCAAAATTATTTAAAAAAGAAATAAGAAATTATCATTTTCGAATTAATGAGTTTTATTTTTATTTTTGTAAATTATTTTAATTTTTATGAAAAATAATGTAAAAATGAATGAGAATTAAAAAATATTTGTAAAAAACAAATTAAAGTAAATTTTTTAATTTTTTATAAAAGGTAATTATTTGTTTTTTAAAATCCTGCCAATGCAAACTATCTAAATATTGCATTTGGATGCTTGAAAATAGCTTGGACTTCTAGAACATTGTATAATTGGAAACGTTAGGAAAAATTAATTGCTTCAAAATATGGTTAGCTATAAGACAAGAAAGGGAATGACGATGAAAGGAATGTAAATTAAGCTTTTTAATTGTACTTTTTATTATTTATCAATAAAATTAATAATAGGTAGAAGATGAAGAAAGACCTGGATTTGATGGTATCTATATGAGGTCTTTAATCACAGATAATATGAATAGTATTTACTACCCAGAAGTATATTGCTTAATTTTTATTGTCATATATTTATCTATACTTTGATAGTTCAAAAGGCTCGTAAAACTTAGTTTGACAATGCTAACATGTGTACTTATGTTGGGTCTTTATTTTTCTTTTGTTGCAGCTATTTTTATTGTTCCTCAGCTTTTAGAGAAATTTGTAAAATTAGAAAATTTGTTTATGAAAAATATATAGATTTCATTCATCTTAAATTATATTAATATTTAAAGGCTGATAAAGCTCCTTTTTTATAAAATGATGTCTATAAAGTAATTATCCCTGGATTCTTAAATGTGATACTATTTTTAATATTTGATGGTTAAGTTTATGGCCCTTTTTCAAAGGTACTCACTGACTTTGAAAATCATAAAAGTTTTGTTGACTACGAAAGAAATTATGTTGCTAAAAAATTTATTTTCTCCTTCATATCTTTGTCAGGACCTATTGTAAATTGCTTTATATTCAAAAAAATAACCCAAAAACAATAATTTATTAATTTATTTTTACTAATTAAAGTTTTTAATTGCTTTTCTAGGCTAATTAATCCAAAATGCGTACACTGAAGAAATATTTAGATGCTCATTTTCTAACTGCTATAAGCACGCTTAATATCATTATGCAACTATTTTTATTAGCCTGTTTTCTATTAATCTGTAAGAATTTTTCTGAATAAAATAAATTACATTTAAAATTAAATGAAAATAGGTTTGATATTATAGGCCCTAGAATAGTTAGCAGCTATAAACAGTATATAAAAAAAAGAAACTAAAATGTTTTGATAACCTAAAATAATAAAGATTTAAAAGAATCAAATATCCTAAATAAAGACTAGCTTAAAAGTGGAGTAAGCAAAATAAGTGGAACTAATTCTAATTAAAATAAATCAGTCATTGCAGCAGATTCATCTTATTAGCCAGACTCATTTTTTTATGAAGAAATGGATTAGAATGTGGAATAAATAAAATTTAATGATATTATAAATAAAATTAAAATATCAAAATTATTTAATGATAATGTTTACAAAGGCCTTACTCCTGACTAATAAAAGATTATAAATAGTTATCTTCAAAAAAATAGATTCCATATTATAAATTTGTACATTAATTAAGAATCAGATAAAGAATAATATTCTGAATCAGCAGATATTTATGGTACAGTCGATGAATATTTAGGTAAAATTACAAATCTTTAAATATGCAGCCACAATTAACATTATGCATTTATAATAAAATAGAAATTTGTTTGCAATTCTCCCTATTAACGATGTTTGGTATGATATTCCCTCTTAGTTTTTGGATAGCCTTTATATGGAATGTTATCGAACTTTAGGTAAAAAAATATTTAATTATTAATAAATAAGAATGCTTAATTTAATATTATATAGACTGATAAAGCCAAACTAATTAAATTTACTTAAAGACCAATCCCTCTAAATGAAGGAAGTATTGGAAGTTGGTTAAATTTAATGGACTTAGCATCATATATGTCTATCTTAACAAACTCAATTTTAATTACATTTCTTTAAGGCTAAATAAGTAAAATATTTAAACAAATATCTACAAAATTTAATAAGCTAATACTTAAATTTAAATAAATAAATAAATTTAATAGATGAGAATAACTTGATTCAAATTTTCCTTTCTTTGATTGTATTTAACTTTTTGTCTAAATTTACCTAATCTGCTAGTAATTTACTAAAAATAAAGTTATTTATATTTATGTAAAAATTTTCTTTTTTAAAGTTCTTGGTGATATCCCTTATAGACTATCAAATCTTCTAAAAAGATAAGAATATATTTTAAGATCTACTGTTGAAGTATTTAAAAAAGTAGCAACACCAGACCCAGATAAAAACTAAAACAAAGAAGAAGATGAAAACCAAGGTAAAAAACATAAAAAAGGAGTTAAAAAACTACATATTGAGAATCAGTAATTCGATTAGTTGACAGAAGAGGAAGAATAAAGAATGAATAGATTAAGATATTTTATGAACAACAAATATGAAGCAAGGCCTGTTTTTAAGATATATAAAACAATTTGCAAACCGAGAGAGTAGTCTTAGCTTCATGATAGCATGAATCAAGTACAAAATTCTTTTAATTTATTGATTATAAAATAAAAATTAAACACCTTATATTTTAAATCAGTCTTTCGAAATCTTATCAAGTGACGATGAAAATATTATTGATAAGAAGAAAAAAAATAAGGATTAAATCTCTAAATAAGAGCAAGTTGTTTAAATATAGCCAATGCTCTGGTTAAATTATAAATGGTACTGTCATTAGGTATTTTTTTTCTACTTTCTTTATAATTTTTAAGTTTAGTGTTAAAAATATTTCAGGGAGTAATTCAGAGACCGATCATGATGAAATAATAACTGGCTTAACAGATTCAAGAATATAAAAACGTAAAATAAATACTTAAATCCAATTTGCAGCTGAATTCTTTTAATTAATGCTTTATTTATATTATAAATTAAATTAAGAAATTCTATGAGTAAACAAAGGCTTATTTGCAGATTGTTAAAAACGTTAATATTCATAAGATACTTTTAGAAAAAATAGAAAAATATAACAGAAAAGTATAAGTTTTCAATATAAATGCCAGTAAGATTAATTTAACTTTATTAAATACATTTTTATCTGTGGTGTCTTTTAAATAAAAGTTTGGGCTGATTAATTTAGGGTAGTTGACAATTACAAATCCACTGAGTAGGTATTGGAAATTCTTTATAGATTAAGGAATGCAGAATAGAATTAGGAGAAAATGGAATATGACAAAATAGATGTTAACATTAACTTGATCACTTAAAGGGTAAATGATTAAGTTTTAAAACAACTAAATAAATATATTAAGCAATCAATGTTTATTATTAAAATTAGGATATTGATAAATATTTTGTTCCTAGAGGACCTCGATTTTAATTTTCTGAAAGCTTTCTTAAAGCTTCTATTTATCACAAATTATTAAACTCTATGTAAACAATAAATATGAAGAAAACAATTCTGCAGAAATCTCCTAATGAAATATTTTAGTCTCCATACTTTGAAGAAAAGTTGCATTAAGAAAGATTAGTATGGGAAATAATAAAATAAAGATTTCTTATAGATATTTATATGCCATAATCCCTGAACCAAACTCCATAGCTAGATACATGTATTCCTTCACAACTTTACCCAATAATATGTAATTCATATTCCCACTGAATTAAAATAAATTTTGTTTTTTTATTATTTTGTAAGAAAATTGGAAAATACAGGTAAATAGCTAGGAATAAATGTTATCATTTTAAATTGTAAAATATGATGAAAATTTTGGAGTTCCTCTTTACTTGAACGAAGAAACTGAACTAACTATGAGGACGCATTCAACTGAATTGTATAACAGCGGAGAGCCAGGATTTTACATAGGTATTTATTCAATCAAAATATTCAGAAAAATTATTAATTTTTTGAAGTTTTTTTTATCTAAAATTTAATAGATTTAATGTTAGTAAAATATAAATATATAAAAATAATTTTTCATTAGAATGTTTACTCCTTTTAATTATTTAAGTAGCTAAAATTTTATTATAATTTTATATTTTATTTTTTTTATAGCATTTTAGTTAATTTTTATTAATCTAAGAATGAGTAAAATATTATAAGAAAAATAGAAAAATATAATTAATTGTAAAAGTAGATTCAAAATCATCTCTTAATTTTTATGAATCATAATATTTGTATTAAATCCATTCTTAGTAATTTAAACTGGAAAAAAACATCTATAAGGAGTTTTTTTAAAAAAAGAATAATTTAAACTATAAAATCAAATTTCTTTGAATTAAATAAAGTTTGTTTTATAAAATATGGCTAAATATATTTTTTAATTAAATAATAGCTAAGTAGAATGTTTGCTACATTTACCCAGAGTCTATGTTTAACTTCACAACTAGAGATTAATGCTATGTGATTAGATAATTTAATGAAAAATACATTTGCAATTTAGAAGATGCTGTTAGAATGAGAAGAAAAGATAATAAATTTAAACCATATTCTTAAAATGAGTTACTTGGGTTTTTGAATTAATGGCTAATAAATTTAGGAGGGTTTTAAGATTAGTATTAATTGTATCACTCCAATATAACACCTCAAACATTGATTTAAACTGCTAGTTCTAATAGTGAATATAAAGTAAATTATTAATTAATTGCAAATGTTTTGAGTTTAAATAAATGAAAAATAATTAATTTAGTTGATAAATTTCTAAAATTTAATATCTGGTGATATTGATATCCAACTTTTAAGATAAATCACAGAAGAAGAAATGATATTTATAGCTCCAGAGCTTATAACTACATTTTTCTCATCAAAAGAAAAATAAGTTACAGTTAATATGTATTCAGCTGACCTTTATTCATTGTGTATGGTTTTACTTTATATGGCTACTCTAGGAGACAGCTAAACTGAATTTTTGAAGTGTAAAGAAGCTGCATTAAAAGTTGCATTCCCAAAATAAGTAACTAAGCAAAACGGTAGTATGAACTCTTTGGCATCCTCTATGAGTGATGCTTCTTAAATTATGCAAACAAAAAAGTCAGAAAGCTTATCAAACTCTTTAACAACAAATAACTTTTAGTAATATTTCAATTCATTTAATTGATTTTATTTAATAAAATTTTTTTAAATAAAAGAACTAAAGAAAAGAAAAAGAATCCGTTACAAAGTACTAGTAATCTTAGTTTGCTTATGGCTAATAGAACAGATCAAAAAATGAAAATTGATAAAGAAATGGAAGAAAATACATTTGATCCTAATCTTGTAAATAATAAATAAATTGATAAATCAATTATTGAATTAAAATTTGAATTTAATAAAATAGAGTGAAGGATAAAATCTAATTCGAATATTAGAGAATTACTTTAATAGCTAAAGTAGCAAAGTTATGAGAGAAATGTATCCAATATTGTTTCAAGTTATAAAATAAGTTGTCCTATAATCAGATCCAGAATTACGTCCTAGCAGGGAAAAGCTGTTAAATATGATTCAATTAAATTAGAAATAGTAATTTTATGAGAACTAATAAATATTGAGAAATTGTTTCTAAGATTTAGATTCTTTGAGTAAATCAAACATAGAAAATGAAAAGAAATCTAGATACTAAATTTCGAACAATTTATATCAAAAGGTTTTGCTGTATAATAAAATTTCTTTATTCCCTCAAACTATTAACCTTTTAAAAAATCACCATTTCAATACTGAAATACACATGAATTTTGAAGACATTAGGAGACAGATAGAGTCTTAATTACAATTGATCATAGCATATATAGGTAAATATATATTTAATAGGAAGTAATTAATATTTTAATTTAAAATTTTGTAGGAACCTATGAGCTGTAGGCAGCTTTAGGTCAATTAGAGTTGTGCAAAGAATCCATTGATAATATTCTGCAAGGAAACTAATTATTTTGGTAGAATAGTGAGATGTTTAAAACAAAAGAATCTCCTATTTCAGGAAACATTAATCAGAGAAAGAATTTTTATGATCCTAAAATACAATAAAGTGAAAGAGATATAATAACAAGATTTTAAAATTATTACTTTTACCTGAAAGCTTATGCATAATTCCTCATTATGGATCTTAGGTACATTGAGCCTGAAAATGTAAACGATAAAAGAAAAGAGAGAAGAGAGAGAAACGAAGAGACAGAAAAGGCAATACCAACTTTATTTAAAAATTGCTTACAATGTCTGGATAACATAATATAAACTATTGTTAATGAAAACAATGACAATAGAGAAAAAAATGGAGAGGAAGAAATTATTTTGTAAAATTTATTTTATTGAAACATTTTAATAATTTTAAATTAAAAATAGGTATATATAGACAGTCATTTTAAAGATAAAATTACTTATTGATTCAGGTTTAGAAAGGTAGTGCTAAAAATAGTTTAATACAATTTTTAATCAAATCACATCCATAAAATCTAAATTATCAAAATAAGAAATAAATAAAATATTAATTGATTAGTTCTACTTTGAGATTACCATTCTTGAGTCTGAATTTTACATGTAACAAAGCAGGTATAATGATGCTCTTAATGTTTTAGAAGAATATAAAAAAAATACCACACGATACAAAAGAATCAGCTAATTTAAGGAAGAATATCTGGATAATAATGTGAAGATTTTAAAAGATTAAATGATATTTTATTCACTGTATTCAGATCTCTGCATAGTTACAGAAAACATTGACGGCTATTAAGAGAAATATCAATTATTAAAGAGAAACTTTTTTGGCATGATAAATAATGCAAGTTATTCATTTTGTTTCTTTTACGATATACTAGAGTAGCTTTTCCATTTAATTGAATTGGATTCCTTAAAGTATGATATCTTATATAAGCTACAAAAATGTCTATAGTTTGTTTACATTACAAAATATGCTCCAGAGAAGTAACAAGGCTCAATAAGCTCCTTTTTAGAAATGAAAGCTTCTGAAGAAAAGCTTTTCAATCCCTATTTCTAATTTCTTATTGGAAAAGTAATGATTATTATGAGACTTTACACATTATTTATTTTTTATTAGTCGTTTATAGGTATGGATAGTCCTAGAGACAGAGAAGCAGGATATGTCTTTCTATACAGAGCATATAAAATTTTGAATTTTACAGTAAGAGATTCCTAAAAGAAGGCTTAAATATAAGAAAGGGAATTACTTTAAAATAGAGGCTCTTTAATTCTTTAATAGAATGCAGAAGATGATTAAGGTGATATACCTGATAGGCAATACTCTGACTTTTCAAAATACATAAATTCTCTTGAAACTGATAAAACAAATGAAAAATAATAGAAGCTCAAATTTGTTTTTATTTATAATGATTAATTTACTAAAATAGTAGAAGATATTTAGATGAAAATGGTTGAAAAATCTTATTTCTTTTAGCAAAGATTAATAGAAAATATCCTGTATTGTGTCGATGTAGATTTAGACAAAGATTAAATAGAGATTATAGAAAAGCTCAATTATTTATATAGAATGAGACCTTAGAGAAAAATATCTTCTATGTACTTTTCAACATCGTAACATTTTTTTGTTTTTCAAACTAAACTAAACTAAATTAAAATAAATTAAATTTGAATAAAGAAATATAGAAAAAAAAAAGAAGGAAATTGAGGAATATAGAAAAACAAAAAAGAATACAAATAAAGACGTGATTTTAGAAAACAATGAAAGTATAAGGATTGAAGCAGCTTACATTCATTAATATACTGAATTTATGAGGAAAGCTAAGTTATATCTTTAATTTAAAGTAAAAAGTTTATTAAAAGCTATCTATCTAACATTTATTTTAATATTTTTAACTAAATAGAAATTTGATTATGCTTTGACTTAGTTAAAAATTTTAAATAACTTGATTTAAACTTACATTAAGAACTATGAAAGCAGTAAAAAGAAATATTTAAGTAAGCAAAAAAAGAAACAAAATATAGACGACTAAAATGATTAAGACAAAATCTTAGATGATTTGTCTGTTTTTGCTGAGAAAAAGCAACTTACTATCAAAATAATAATTGATCAAATAAGCGTTTTAAATATGATTGCTTTATGTTATTACGGAATGCATGATATTAAGTAAGCTAAGACTAATGTAATGAGAGTATTTAAATAAGAAAATATAGACCATTTAGGTCCTAATTTTACCATCATAAGGAATATTAAAGGATGCACTCTATTTGCCTTAGATTACAGGTATTTTTATACAAATTAAAATAAATTTGAATAATTTAATTTAAAAAATAAATTCAGATCTTTAGGTATATTTTAGTCAAGTTTAATGCTAATAGAAATAATTGATAGGGTTTTGCAGAAAGTTGGCCACTATCCTTCAGTATCTAAGACAAAAATATTGCAAGATTTATAGATTCTAAAAAATATTGTATTGTTTGAGGCAGGATAGCTTGAGCTCTATTATTCTTTTGATGAGTTTAGAGAGTTTATATAGAAATAAAACATGCCAGAAGATGGAAACCTTGAGAAAGGAGAATAAGATGATGATCAAGAAGTTTTCATAGATGAGTAAAAGATAAAAAACAGAAAATCTAGACCCTCTCTTTATAGATCAAATTAGTTTAATTTAGAAGAAGAATTGAATTAAGAGACATAGAATCAATATAAAATGAGGGGATTCTATCTCCACAAATAATCATAAACACTGATTAATTTACTAAATTCTCAAAATATCTAGCAATTTAAATTACAACAATATGAACTAACTTTCTTTTTGTCTATTGTCTTCTTAGAATTAGGAAGATATAGTAAATCACTACTTGCTTTTAAAAAAGTTCTTTAGTTTGATTACAATTAGTTTCTCATAAATAATGATAATATCTCATAAATGCAGTTTCTCTATGAGAAAGAAGAAGTCAGAAACATCAAGATCAGTTTTACTTATGCACAAATTTTGCTATGTATGCACCAATACAAACAAGCTCAATAAGAATTGTTGAAATTAAAGGAATATTGTGAAACTACATTGTAAACTAAAAAAGAATAGATGTAGGATACAAATATTTATTATAAGCAAACTTATGATTCAATAGAATAAATATAAACTTTTATCGTTAGCTACTTGTTCCTTACAAGGTATGCAAATCATATTTATTTATTTATTTCAACATAAAAATATGATTAATCTTTCTTAAAAGTATTAAATTAGGGCAGGAAAATGTGTAAGAGAAATTAAACGAAGTTGTTAATTTAAATAGAAAACTTACACGTCACTAAAAAGATACAAAAGATGAAAGAACATTCTTGCTTCTTTAAATTTCAAACTGCTATTATACAACTGCAATTTATCAGTATTTTTATTTTTTTTATTTTATTGAAAAAATTAATTTATTTTTTATTTAGTGTAAGCTAAATGTAGCACAGACAAGCCTTAGAAACAGTAAGAAAAGCTCTAAACATTATAAATAAACTCATGGGAGTTAGAAAAAGAAAAGCTAAAGAAAATGACTTTAAGACAAGAATTTCTGTGAAAACTTTAGTAAATATTGAAGAAGATGATAATGATGATGATGGAGATTAGAGCCCATAATTAAAACTTAAAAAGAACTAGCCTAGCACTCTGTTAGAAATATAGCATAAAGTGGATCCAAAATAAAACATTGATATATTGGAACAGAATTTATTTGAAAATCTGATATTAATTGACAACTTTAGATGTACTTTAGAGCTTTCAGAGCTTGAATTGGAATAAAATTTATTTTCAGGCGTTTAGCTATATGAGTTATATTATAAAACATAAGATCTGATTTCATCAGTAAATTGCAAAAAAATACTTTTTTTTAATTGAAATTACATTTATTCAATAGATAAAAATCAGAAAAGGGGAATAGTCATGGTTCTACTTTAAAATACTTATAATCAGAGTTCAAATACTGCTTAAATTGCTATCAAACTAGGGAGGAAATAGTGTATTCGGTCTCATCGAATACTAGAAAAAAATAAAAACTGAAAAAAATTAAAACTTTGAGAATTAGGTTTACAATATCTTTGGAATAAATACTCAAGGAGACAACTTTAGCGAAGCAGATGAAAAAATAATTTTAAAGCAACCAAAGGTACAAAAATTATTAAAAAGATTTTATTCTGAAAAACTAGATGAAGAAATGGAGGGTTATGGAATTTAAGGAAAAATTAAAGTTATTCTAGCTTAATTTGAATCTGAATTAAATGCTAAAGATAGAAATGTATCATATGATGAAGTTAAAAGAATTATATATGATGATTTAAGGGTATGTGAAGAATTACTAAAAAAAATATATTCTTCAAATGTAGACATAAACCATTCAGCTAATGAAGATTTTGCATTATTAAATATGTCTTATGGCGAATATTTACTTTGTAACATTTTTGAAATAAATTTTTTATTAAAATTTTATGTTTATTTTTAACAAATATATTTTAGAAGCCAGAGATCTTTTAGGTTCCATAAGCAGGTTTAGATAATCGCTTAAGATATTTAAACAATCAAATTAATCGTTTATTTAGAATAGTGTAGCTGTTATTTATTTAAAAATGGCGAAAATGTAAGATCATATAATAGCTTTAATCCATTAAAATATCGAACTACTTTTAACTCTTGATATTTCATCAGTTACCTAAAAGATATAAGGCAATCTCTTTGAATTCGCTATTAAGAGGATGATTATGATGGATGAATCTGTCTACAAATGCTTTTTCGAATATTCAACAAACAAAATAGTTATCTTTTTAATTGATACTCTAATTAATGTATTTTATTATTATTATTAAAAATTTTATTCAAACAATTAACTTTAAATTTATTAAAATTGTAAAATAAAGATTAAATAGCAATTTGATAAAAATGATTCAAATGAAGAGCAAAAGAAGTTAGTTTATTATTAAAAAAGTAAATAATAGCTTGAAATGGAGTAGCAAGTGAGTAAGATAACAAATACTAGTAGAGACATATTAGAATAGATCATTCATGATAAAGAGCAAAAAAAATCAATCTCAAAACAAGGCAATCTAGTAGAGGATATTTATAGCAAATCCTTAATTGAAATAATTTAAAGTAGAAGATCAGTTCATGGACTAAATATTAAGTATATGCAAAAAGACAGTGAGATCATCTTTGAAAACAAAAAAATCAAGTATCTTCGTATGGCTTTAATGGTTCTAAAGCAGCTTAACTGTTCGCATACTGATTCCTTCAAAGAAGTTGAAAAAGAGTATATGAATGCCCTTCAAAGCAACTTTGATTACAGGGAAGAAGAGTATTATCTGTAATACGATAAAGATTAAGAAATAAACATGCAAAGAAAAACCTATAACAAAATATTTTAGTTAGATTAAGATGATGAAGAATCCTAAGAACACGGTAGCAACGGACACAATTAATTTAGTTAAAATAAATCTAAATAGGGCAACGATGATTAAAGTGAGCTAAGTCACAATATTTATTCTGTTGATTTTTTCAGTGCAGTAAGCTCGCCCTAAAAGATAAAGAAATGATAAAAATATGAATACTATTGATGGATTCGATTATTTCAATGTTTAAATTTTTGTCTTTTTCTATACAAATAATTATTGTTGAATTCATTTATTGATTTATTTGTTTATTTATTTCACTTAACTTTTTATGTTGAAGAAAATTTGCTAATAATTTCTTTATTAAAATTTTTAAAAATTGAATAAAGGTGCTTATAAGTATGAGAGCTTTTATTTACTTTAAAAACTTATTTTTTAGCCTTAACACAATTTAATTTTCTTATTAAAAAAAATCAATATTTTTTTGCAAATATATATTCGTTTTATTAATTATTTGGAAAGTAAATGAATAATACATACATATTTTAATGTACTAATTGTTTATTATTTTTAAATATATAATAATTATTATTACATGCAGCTTGTATATTTATTAAGTAAGCTTTATTAAAATTTATTTTTAGTATTTAAAATGATCAAACTTATTAATTAATTAATTATTTTATTTTCAAACATGTATTTTCCTCATTGCCTTTAGTATTTTATATTATTTATTGGAGGGTGTTAAAAATTAGGTTGAATTGATTAAAAATACATAGGTTAAAGGCCTATAGGTTGTGGAGGTAGATATTATACATATTGATACTATGGATTTGGCATTACCATGTGCATATTAGACTGATATTAAATTGGCTAATAATATGGAAAAGTATTTGAAGAATTTGGATAAGAATATTAAGGATTTATAGAGTTTTATTAAGGCGATTCACTAGCTTAGTGTATCATTTAATCTTATTCTTTATACTCTGGATAGCTATAATAGTTATCATTTTAATCATCACTTTCAAAAGTTTTAAATTAAATATTTTATTAAGCTTCATATTTTAAATTTTATAAATTTTAGCTTTCTTAGTATTTTTCAACTTTAATTTAGTCTTTCTTAATCAGATAAGAACTATCAATAGATTTTTTATGAGACTTCTTTAATTCACTACTCTCAAAGAATTTTTAATCATACTATTCATCTATTTACTTAACGTAAATTTCAGAAAACTTAGGAGGTAACTCACTTTCATTTCCATATTAATGATTGTGAAAGTTATTTTTACTAATTTTATGATTTTTTTATTTAAATTCAAGAAATTAATTTTAATTATTTTCTTCTTTTTTTACAAAATTAAAATTTTAAGCTTTATCTTATTCATTTAAATTATTTTCTTATTTTACAAAATCTTATTTGCAAAGTTTTTTATTTAATTTATCTTCAATTATCTAGTCTTAACATTTTTCATCAAATTCTATTTTTTTGTTAATTTCATATGATGGATTTATTTCTTCTTTTTATAAAAACTTATATTTTTATTAGGACTGGCAAACTGGCTCATCCATCTACTATTAAATATTTTCGACTTATTATATGTTAATATTATGACTTAAATGGCTCTCTTGGCTTTTGCTAGGACTATTAGATTTATTTTATATATTTAAATCAAATAGATCCTTATTTTGGCTATTTTTAATAGATTTAGTAATTTTTTAGTTATTAATTAGCTATTTTTCAAGTTAACTTTCGCATATCTATGAGCAAATAACAAATATCCTCTAATCTGATTTAACGAAATCTCTATTTAAGGTGATTTCTAATTTTGGGATCTGGTACAAATTATCAGAAGTTAAATCTTTTTCAGAAATTATATCCTAATTATAATATCTTAATTACTTTTAAATTAAATTAGTGCTCTGCTAATTTATAAGCATCATTTCTAATTGTGGATAGGCTAACTTGTAAGCTAATTGCATATTTATTAAATTATCTGGGTTGTATAAGATAAAATCATCTAAAATATTTGTATCATTATCAATAAATTGAACCATTTCACTATATATTGATTGTAGAAATCCTTTCACCTTAAATTTTAAAGTAAAAAAAAGAAATTAAATTTTAATAAAAAATGGAATAAAATACTTTTTCATCCATCCCTTTATTTTACGAATGCTTAATTTTTAAAGCAATTTTTTTTTTTATATTTTATTTGCTGCTTATTGACTCTATGAAGTACTTGTGAATGTTTACGAAGAGCTCAACTTAATACTTTATCAATACAATTTGAATAAATTAAATATACATAACTACTAAAAATAAAATTATAAATTTATCTAAAAGGACTTTATAATGAAACAATGTGTGATTATTTTTTAATCAATTAAAAATTTATTACTTTTAATCTGTCCTCTTCTTCTTTGATTGTGGGCTGCAAATCGCTTTAAAAGTAGAGTTTTATTGTTTTTGCAAATTTTATAGCTATAAAAAGGGGATGACAAATCTATTTATTAGATAAATGTTGATTTTTAATTAATCCTTAATGTTTAAGTTTATACTTTACTTTTTATTTAATCGTCGATCCTTTAAAATAATCTGAAAGTCCTTATATATTATCATAAATAGGAATTTATCCAGCTTCTTTATTATTAAGAGTAGCGACTTAAGAGATTTTACTTTTTTATTATATTATATTAGTGCGGTTAAGTACAGCTGGCATAAAAGGCGAAAAAATTGAAGACTTTGATGGCTATATAATTTAAAGTAAAGTTAATATTTTTTTAATAATGAAAAGCTTAAGAAATGTATTTAGATATATAAATTACCTTATCTTTTAAATAATTCTTCCATGATGATATGTGAATTTTGCTAGATATATAACTTTCTATAATCGTTTTGTTTGAGTCTAATATAATAATGAATAGTCTGACGCAGGAACCCTTTACAAAATAATTAATAACTTTTTAAAATAAAATATATTTAAGATCATATAATGTAAATGGGTAGGGTTATTAGAAATAAAAAATAAAAAAAATAAAAGAAGAAAATTAGATTAGAATTAACTATTTTAAATAAAATAATTTGATTTAATTTGAGTATCTGTAACAAAAGATTAGCTGCTTTAATGTGGTAAATTTGCTTTTATATTACTAATAACATTCATTTTGAATGATTAATTTATGAATAGATTTTCTTTAATTTTTTGAAGATAGATCAACCGATATAAATTCATACGAATTTATTTTTTTTTTAATTTGAGGGTTTTAAGATGATAGATTTTTATTGAATATAATAATAGTTTTTACATTCAAAATATATGAGGTCTTTACAAACTTCAAAGACTAAAAAGAGCACTAATTTTGATCCTGCAAGCAATTTTCACCTTTTAGACAAGTGATAGCAAATTTGCTTTTCTCTATATAACATGCATTTATATAAAATGTGTATGTATCTTTCTTTGAATTAGTAGTTTTTCTGTTAAATTTTACTTAACTTTTTTAGTCTTCATCTTTTTTTATTTATATGGATGGAATATTTCTGTTTCTATACCACGCAAAATAGTTTTCCTAGTATTTCATTTTGTTTAGTTTCGAGTGAATTTTGAATATTCGATTTAAATTTTCGCTTTACACATTTTAATCTTCATAAATTATTCTAGTAAATGTGAACAAGTTTAAAGATTCTGTCTCTGCATCGTTGTCTAAAATGCATTATGCTTAAGTAGATAGTTTTTCTATGAGAGAATGGCATAGTGAAGATACTTAGTTTGTTGTAGCCATGCAATTTAAGTATACTATTATTGCAATAATTGATATATTATTTAGTTTAAGTTTATTATTTGTTTGTTTCTTTATAGTTTCAGTACCTTCTTGTTATCTAATTATTGTTAAACAGTTTTTGTAATATAAAATAAAAAAAGTAAATTAATTTATTATAAACAAATAGGATTACAATTAATGTTGAATATTAATATTTAATTAATTAGTTATTTTTAAATTAGCACCATTTTCTTTTCTGATTTAAATAATAACACGTTTTATGCAACCTTTGCCATTAGCTTTGGTTAGTACTTTATTGATATAATTATGTTACATATAAAAAAACCTTTTGTTTACAATTTAAAATAGGTAAACAACCAACATATTATGTATTTGCATAAGTATTTCTTGATTAATTCTTGCGAAAGTCATTTAAAAATCTAAGTGAATATTACTAAAATTCAATATACTTAAAGATATTCTAAATAATTTGCATTTATATTTTCAATAATAGAAACCATTTTAAAAATTCAAATAGTTAGTATCATAGAAATACTTCATTACTTTGAATGTGTACATAAAGAAATTAAAAAAAAGTTATTTACTCATTATTCATTTAAGGAGAAAAAAATGTATACATACGAAGTCTTCAAATATAAATATTTCTTATATATTAATTTGTTTGATTGATTTACCTTTAAAAAAATAGAACTTAATAAAAATAAATAATCAAAATCAAGAAAAATAATAATAATTAATTATATTTTTTCCTCAGAGATCAAAATCCGACTTTTAGTTAATTATTTAAATTTTTTTTTAATTACCCCCCTCAGTACTGTTAATAGACAAAATTTATTTAAAAGGAAATTGAAATGAATTAAATCTTAAAATATAATAAGAACATCATAGTAGAAATAAAATTATTTTTTAATAACTACTGTACTTTTAAATTTTAAAGATACAGCACACATTCAATTAATACAATTTATTTTAATATATTATACAAATTGTATTTTAATAAAGAAATTTACTTTTTTTCTTGATCATTAAATTTAAATGAATTGTATTTCTGTATATCATACATTCATTTGCTCTTATTAATTAGCTCAAAAAATGTAAAAAATACATGCTAATAAAATGTAAAATATATAATTAAAAAACAAATACTCGTTTGTTTAAATAAATATAAAATTATTTTATAAAATTTAAGAAAAATTTTGTTTTAAAAAATGCTTAAATCAAAATTTTTGATGTAAAATTTGACATTTAAAGTTATTTATTTTATATTTTTAAACATAAATCCAAAAATTAAATATTAGTCATGATTCAAGCTAATTCAAATCCTTGGCATTCAAATAAAGCTTTTCTCAGAGCATCTTCAAGCCTTTCTTTTGTAGGGTAGTTTGGAAGATCAATAGAATTTGCACAAGTATGAGAAACAGGAAGCCTTTCTACTTTTTGTGTTAGAGTTATTGTAATAGGGAACTGTTTAAAGCCTCCATGAGGTAAATTCATACTTCCTGTTATTAAAAAAATAATTATGTTTAAAGATTAATGTAAATAAGGTTTTAGATAACCATGCTGAAAATCCTAGCTAATAAATTAATTTTGAGAAATAATTACCTGTTATGAAGAAAATGAAACAAGATTTTTCATAATTATTAAAGGATTCTAATATTTCGAAGAGCCATTTAATTTATTTATCATTTTTTGTGTATCCTTATAACTGAATAGTCTCTTTAAGTTCAGGAACTATAAAATTAATCATATAACATCGATTAAAAATATGTCATTTAAATTTAAATAAGAATGAGGTGAGAATAAAAAATTTACTAGAAATTTCTGGGTTACCACTAAATATAAAAGATAACATTTGTTCATCTAAAATCTGAAGAAGATCTTCGCAAACAATTTCTTTGAAACCACTAGTTATAGCATGGGCTTAATAATAAATTTCTCTGATTAATTTAGCATGGCAAATACTCTTTACATATTCTTTCTTGTTTTAGTTACAAACCTACATGTTTCTACCATTTTTCTTCAACTCAATTTCATACTTTTATCCTGCATAAAACTTGTCATACCTTTTTATATTTATATATGTTGTAAATTTTAGTTTAAATATATTTTATAAATACGCAAAATTTATGTCTATTTCATCAGCATTAATTTAATTTTTCAATAACCAATTCAAATTCTTGTACAACTCAGGATCAATTTCTTCTATATCAGATATTACAATCTTTTTCTTTAAAAATAATTTCAAGAACGGCTTTGCAAAATTTGCTTGTACAGGATAGTTCTCTAAAAATGCTTTTCCTAGCAATATACCCAAAAATTTAAAGTAGATTAGGTGATCAGGAACTAAAAATGAAAAAGGATTTGGCATATAAGTGTAATTTTTTTTGCTTTATACAAATAATCCGAAATTCGGGTCAAGAAGTTAATTAAAAATCAAGCTAAACCACTCTCTTCTAGGACCACCTTCATCAATACCAGATTCATCTGTTTTTCAAAAAATTAATATTAAAAATAGAGCTCAATTTTTAAAAAAAATGTAAATAAAACAATAAGAAACTTTTACATTTCCATTTGACATACAAAGTATTTAAGCAGAGTTATTCACTTTTTATAGTCATTACAGCAGGAATACTCTCCTCTACCATTTTAGTTCTGTCAATCGTGATCGACGAGTTTGAAGTATAATTATTATTTATATTCTTTTTTACTCTGAATTTCGTTTAACTAACAATAAGCATTTTTTTCAAATGGAGAGAATAACGGTTTTAAATATCTTTTAAAGGTTAAGTTATAATCTTAGCGAAATCCTAAGGTGTCCTATTTTTCATTATTTTAAAATAATTTGTACATTTGCTTTTTGAAATTCGCATTAAAAAAAATAAAGTTCATTATGCTATTTATCTATAAGTATGACTAAATTTTATTTAAAATTTACTAGTATTTTTTCAAAAGAAGCTTAATATTATCGTTGTTATAGTATGAAATAATATTGTTAAAAATATTTTTTTTGTTTCATGGAATTTTACTCGTTGTCTTGTAAAATTTATTTCAAACATTACAACAGACATTTTTTTATCGATTTAAGTATTTGTTTATTAAAATATATGCTAAAAAAGAGTGAATAAGTGAAATAATCAAAAATTCAAATTACCTCACGATGCAAAAGTAAATCACGTTTTCTAAACGAATGAAAAATTTAAATAGCTCATGATATCTTACAGCATTGCTCAAATTTAATTCCTATAGAGATATTGAATTTAATCCAAGAAAGTCCTCATCATCAAATCCTTCTTCCAGGTTATGAGCTGTTTTAATTAGTTTATTGCTATAATGTTCTTAATTTCCAAATTATTCTTTTTTATCTGAATTATTTTAAATATTTAAATGATGATTTTGAAGTAAAGAAGATGTATTTTCTTCCTTTTCTTAAAGACTAACAGAGGATACAGTCTGGTAGATGTGATCAGCATAATTATAATTATGATGCAGCTAAGTGTTTTTATCTTTTCTCTCTTCATCTGCTAAATCTACTTCTTTAGGTAAATCAGATGTTCTGGATAAGGATTATCTTTACAGAGTTAGCAGAAATTCGTTTTAATCTATTGAACTATCTGAAGGAAAATCAAAGCATTCTTCGACATCGTCTAAGTCTTTACTTCCTTTGATGATACTATCTACTTGTGAGTAATGGTTTGAATGAATTATTTTATATAAATAGAAGAGTGATTGATACGATTTACTAAAGTAAGAATAATTGCTAAAGTATTTGCTTTACCTATCATTATATATCAAACCTGCTTGCAATGAAATACTATAATACTTTGAAAATATTAAAATTTAAGAATACAAATTGAAGCAACCTGAGTCAAGTAAAATTTCTTCATATTTTTCTTTGATACTTTCCTCATAGTTGCGAAGACACTCTAAAAGTCTTTAATAATAGTTATCAGCAGAGATATATTCTTTATTACTAAGTATTTAGTTGTTAAAGGTATTATTTTTCTTAAGCAGGTCAATGGGTTCATTTTCAAATTCCTAAAATTAGATAACATTTTGTAGAGGGGCATTTAGATGACTCTACTCCTAATTTATTTATTTATTACTTTAAATATTATCATCAATTATAGGTTCTTCATTAGTATGAGTTAGATGCTACTATATATCATTAAATATTTTTCTTTCTTCAGTATTAAACTCATTTAGTTTAGGTTTGCAATCAAATATATTATTAATTATTTACTGTTTAAATTAAACTGGAAATTCTGATTGAACCTTTTATTCAATCATAATTTTAAATAAATTATTCATATATTTTATTAAATAAAACTGCTTGTCGCATTTGGAGTGAAGATTATCAACATATTTGCTTGATTATTATTAGAAGGAGTTGTAGTAAACATCTCTATCGTTATTGTCTATCTTTTCTAGATTTTGGGGATTATTTCCTAAGTCTGATTTCATTTACTTATATATCCTTTTTATGCACTCTAGGAGTTTATTTACAACAGGTTCTATCTACTCTACTATTACGTTAGATATTTCCTTAATTAGAGAAAATATTATTTCTTTGTTTAAATTTATCATTATCTTTTCAATATGGAAATTTATTTTAGCTTTGTAATTTGTGCTGTTTAAGTCGTTCAAAAGCATAGCAGTGTAAACTTTAATGAAATCTTAGTTTAATATGAATTTATTTATAGAGGATTCTCTCTTTTTTAAAGTTTATTCATCAAAAAATGGTTCAAAACTCTCCTTAAAATATAAGAAACTTCTATCAAACCAGAGAGTGTAAAAAGTAACAAATAATTTATAGTTACTTTTAATTGTTTTTTAGTGCTAAATACTTTTTATTGTGTATTCACTTTTTCCCATTTCTCTAATAAAATTTTATATCATACTAGACTATTTTTCATCCTTATAGTTCCTATTTATTTTGCTATCTACTGATATAAATTCGTTCTCTTTATATCTTTAAATATTATCAGTTTCTTTAGTTTATATGCTAAAATCATCGCCACTGTCTAAGAATAATTCATAAATACCTTCATTATTACTAATAAGTAAATTTAAGAACAAAAGATATCTATTTTATAACATTGTTTTTAATTCTTCAAATGAGTAGTTTTTCCTCTAATAGGAATTAAATTGGAGTTAATTATTTTATTCTCCTAAATCTTATAAATTATATACAGAAGATTTGTTTTAATTATTTTCTTCAAATTATTTTTATTTATTATTTTATAAAATTTCCATTTTTAATTTCATCTATTTCATTAAATATTTTCTATTTTCAGGATGTTAGAAAAATATTAAAAGAAACTCGTATTAATCGCTACTACTTTAAATAGTAGCTAAATAATCTTCTTCACAGCATAATTATTCTTACATCGTAAGTGATACTTCGATTACTTATTTTAAAGAAAGAAATTATTTTAAATATTGAAAAAAAAATTTTAATTTTAAATTTAAATATAACTTATAAATTTTTTAAAAATTGAATGAATTTATGAAAAAAAGCAGTAAGATTTGTTTGTAAAATTTTAGTTAAAAAAAATTCAAAATAAAGTTTACTTTAGTTGGGAAATTCAATCAGCAAATCTTAAAATTATTCACCAAAAATAATATCAAAATAAGATTTTCTAAGTTTGATTTCTGATTTTTAATTATTCATAACTGAATAAATGTTAATAGTTTGATAATTAATCAACGAATCTTCTTCTTTTATTGAGGTCGGAGAAAGGAATTAGTTTATAAGTTGCTTAGTGCTAATAGAAGTGTCTACTTTTGTTTTGTTTTATTGCAATTATTATTTAACTTTTTAATTGTATTAATTAATTTTTTTAGTTTAATCTACTATGATATCAGCAATCTTTTTATCAAATTTATTCTTTGAAGCTTTTTCTATAGTGTATGGGTTTCTATTTTATAAAAATGGGTATTCTTTTCCTTATATTAGAATCTTTAAATGGTTTGTTGAATCGTCTTTGATAGGGAGAACATTTAATAAGTTCTATCCAGGAAATAGTTAATTAAAAAGTGTTATAAATGTTTTGACAATCTAAGCATTAGATTCAGACACTTTTTATAGAGATGTTACTTCATTTTAAAGGAAGATATCGTTATTGAAAGGAGCAAAATACTCAAATAGTTCTTTAACAAAAGTAAAAGAATTGTTTGCTAAGGTTTCTTTAATTCTCTAACAAATGTATGAAACATCGTAATAAAAATATTTAGCTATTACTGTTAATATTTTGTTGCGGATTTCGCTAGCCTTTACAGGTCTCAATAATTTTTTAACTTCTTATATATGTTTTTATATCACTTCTTGTAATTATTCTTTTTGCTATTCATCATTGGCTAACTTATTAGTGTAATAATTAATAATTATTTCTTTATTATTTTCATATATTTCTGTTAGTAATCCATCTTCTTTTTCTTTTTCTTCTTCGTCTGAGCTAAGCTCTTAATCCTTGAAAGCCTCATATGATTTAAATTTAGATGAAGATTTTTTATCGCTTGCTTGCTATTTACTTTGAGAATTAGATTTAGGAGAGTCATCTAAGATACTCTATTTTTTCTCTTCAGCTAATAGTTTTTTAATTGCTGTTTATTCATTTTTGTCAATGTCTAATCCTGAATGAATTTACTTGTTATTGTTTCTTTTATTCGAGAGTATTTTAAATAGTTGTTTATTTTCTATGAAATCTTTTCCTTTTTAGTTCTAAATTTTGAGTTGAATCTGTTAGTATTTAAATAATGCTATTTTATTTACTTCTTTCAATAAGCTGAACTTTGTATTTTCAGTTGGTATTTTTTAGAAATATTTTTATAAAGAAGCTTACAAATTTTACTAAGAAAGAGGAAATTAATTGTAAGAGTTTTTCCATTTAGTTTTGTAGTATGTATTAGTCATAATATACTAAGAAGAGTCGTTAATAATTACTTATATGTCTCTTCCCATAAATTAACTTAGAGACTATTAATTGCAAAATTTATTTTCTACAATCCCACAATATTTTATTCCAACTTAAAACACATAATTTGTAGGAATGGCTGCTCCATCTATTTTAAGTCCGTACTGCAATTCCTTTAATCCTTCAAACAAATCATTTTCTGATGAAGATTACATATTAGTTAACTCACTGATATCACATTTTTATAAATTTTCTTTTTCATCATCTTATCTTTTTATTATTTATTGTTGCTTCGAAAATTCATTAAAAGATTCTTACAATTTATTATTTGATTATGAATCTAAGCCATTTTAAAGATTATTTTAAGAACTTTATTATTGCATAGAAATAGGTTCTTAGTCTTCACTTTCTTATTAACAACAAGTTAGCATTTATTCATTGAGTTATTCTTACTATGCTTCTTATGTTCTATCTTGGTCTTCAAGAGCAAAAGGAAATTCTTAGCTGACTAGCTATATTTCATCTATTCTATTTTAATCTAAATTAATTTGATGGATATTATCCATTTATGAAATAGAGAGATTGTTCAAATTAGTATCTTATCTATTAGACTCTACCTATTATTCTTATACTTAATTTGTTGTTTTTTCTATTAAGTTTTAAGTTGAATTATTGTTGCTTTGATTATTTTATTATTTAAATATATTATTTAGTGCAGGAATATAATTTTGCATAGATGTCATTTATAAGCAATATTTAAGCTCCTTCAAGTAATCGTATATTTATGTTTAATTAAATATGTCATCAAACCCTAAGTTATATAAGCAGTTTTTCAGATAGTTCTTATAGAATACTGCAAAAAGAGAAGGAATATTCAAATAATTTTAAAAGTAATAAAGATCATCCTATTTTTGGCACTAATTGTTTGAAAGTTATTTACCATCCCATAACTTAGTTAAAATATTTTGAAGGAAACGTTTCATA
Organism: Tetrahymena thermophila SB210; assembly: GCF_000189635.1. Taxonomy (NCBI): domain Eukaryota; phylum Ciliophora; class Oligohymenophorea; order Hymenostomatida; family Tetrahymenidae; genus Tetrahymena; species Tetrahymena thermophila. Next base: position 166,455 of record NW_002476353.1, read on the forward strand.
TATTGTAATCCTTATTCAAACTTCAAATGAGCTGATGTTTCTTATAATAAATCAATCATGTGTAATTATTAAAAGAGTTTCTGTAAATTTTTAGTACTGACAAGCCAATCAGATATTGACTGGTCTATATAATTGATGTATAAATTCCAATAATCATCAATTAAATTAAGATTATTGTGGTAAAGGGAATAAATTGTGAAATACAGTTTAACCAATCTTTTTGTAGCTCCCATAGAATCTTAAAGCATAAAATCAATTAATATTTTTTAATATTCAGGTATTTTTTATCCAAATTCCACCAAGCAAGGATAATATTGAAGTAAGTTCAATATAATTTTACCAAAGCAAAAGTTATTCATACAGTTAGTTTCGATTTCATCTACTAAATAATTATTTGAGCCAGCTAGTGTATCTTATTATTTCGCCATTCCTTCATAAATTTATCCCTCCATCTCATTATTTTGGCAAATCTCAAAAAGTTAATAAATTACTTTTTACTGATTTTCATCTAATTTTATTGGATAACACCATTTGTTTCTGTATTTTTTCTTTATTAAGCATTTAAGCTTCTGCTTTTTTTATTTGTCAAAGCTCATAATTTGATAAAAAGCCTTCATAAAATTTTTTGGACCCTTCATAATTAGTTATCTAAATTATAAAAAATTTATTAATTGTAAGTAAAATGTAATAAAAAATAAAATAAAAAGTGATAATTTATAATAAATAAAAAGATTTAAATAAGAATTACTTTGCTTCGTTGTAATATGAATTTAGATCTAAAGGCTAAGCGTATTTTTCACTAAATTAAAATTTTTGGTAGTTAGATTTTGAACAAGTTAAAATATGGTTTTTGATAGAGAATTCAATATTATTGCAGTAATTGTATGGAGTATTAAATATTTCGTATATTATTGAATAAATAACTAAAGATAAATTATTTCTAAAAACTTCAACTTAAGAAATTTTAATATCTCTAGCTATTTGCAGAATATTATAATGTATAAATAATTTTATGCTTTATTCTCTTTGTACTAAGATTAATTAAAAGCTTAGTTGCATAAATCTTTGAGCTAAATTTTATTGGACTAAACTAATCTTTTTCTAACACTAATTTTACAAATAAACACTCTCGTTTAAATAGAAGTTTTCACTATTAACCTGGTCTTAGCAATATTGAAATATGCTAATTGATCGAGACATTATTTTAAAAGTTTATTTTATTTTCTTCTCTTCACTCTCTTTGATTAATTAAAACTAAAGATAATATGAAATGACTGAGAGAGTAATTATGATGTTGATTATTTTACATTTCCTATCTTAGATTGCATTTTAAATACTTTATTACTAATTTTAATCACTACTTTTTAAAAATTCTATATTTTCTTGAATAGTTTTATTGATATTTTAAATTTCTGGAATCAACTCATCTTGAATGTAATTTAAAACAGTTTTACAGTTTTAAATAATTTTCTCACTTTAATTAGAATTAAGAACAGTGATATCAAGAAACATTAGCTTATTTTTTTTAATTTTTTCATTAATTTTTTAAATTATTGAGGCAAACTATTGTTCTTTCTTTTTTTCATCTTCTTCTTACTATTTTTTATTTATTTCTAGGTCAATAATTTCATTAGATTTTTATTAAGCAATAGTAGCTTTTTCATTTTAATTTATTTATTCTGCTATTTCATTTTGTAATTCTGAAAATTCTACTTAACATTCACTTTCTTTTGGATTTTTTCTTGGACTATTAGATTTATTTTCTGATTTTTAGTTATCCTAAACTTTTATTTATTCATGCTTACTATCAATTTTAAGATCATCTTTGAAAGTGGGATGATAAAAATTATTCATAAATTATTTAAAAGAAATGGCTTCATATAAGTCAAACTATTCTATGGAGTCAAATAAAATTTCAAAAAATTAAATTGCTTTTAACCTGTCTATTTTAAGTCCAATTTATTTTTCTTAAATTTTGATCATTATAGCTGAAACATCACAAGTTTCTATTTATTGCAAATTATTTAAAATTATTGATAACAAATATTTTAATTTGATAAAGTAAATTTCATATTTTTATTTTTTCAAAGTTTCTCTCTACTTAATATGCTCTGCTTTACTAATTTCTAATGAATTTTTTAATGTTTAATTTTCATTCTCCATTAAATTACTGTTATGTTAATTTTTATCTTGCAAATAAAATTATTCTTATTTTTATTAAAATTAATCAAAATCACCATTTTGACTAAATTTTTTATTTTAATTAATCTCGTACTCCAGCTTATCTGCATAAATTTGCTCTTCTAATTCAATCTATTCAGCGTCATCATCTTTTTATGATTAATTTATATTTTTTAATGCATCTTACTAGATTTATTATTCTTAGTCATTTTAATTTTAAGAGTTAGGTCTCTCAGCTGATATTTAATCTATGACATCAACATTTTTAGAGTCATGATTTATGGTTTGACTATTTAAACTATTTTAATCTGAATTTAAATTTTCAGGTGAATTTTAAGTTGAATTTTCTTAATTTGAGTTTTTATTAATTGGATTGTTTTCTTCTGATTCTAAAAATTCATCATCATCATCAATGCTCTATTCACTTTCAAAACTTTTAGAAAAGTAATCTAGTTAATTATTGTCTTGGTTTATTTAAATAATTTCTTCTAAGTTAATATCTTCTTCTCCAAGAGTGCTAATTTCTTCTTCAAAAATATCAATCATACTCTCAGATGACAATTAGCTTAGTGTTGTATCATCGAATTAATTATCATCTTAAAAAATTAATTAATTATTGTTAATATTCCTCCTTTAGCCTGAAAAGACATTTTCTACAGACTCTACTAATTAACGGGTATCCTCAAGCAAAGGAGTTTTTTCATCTGGTTTTTCTTTTTTAGTTTGTACATTTTCTTATGATTAATCTCTGCCTGAAAATCTATGCATTAAAAATACAGAGAATTCTTAAAAAATAAGCTGCACAAAACTGCTCATAGCTAGACAGCTTTTTTTAGAGTATAAATTAACATCCAAATATCCAATATTAATGTTGCTTGAGCCTCCACCTCCAGCACCACCAGTTATAAAATTAGGTTATTGGCTTTAGTTTTTAGCAAAAGCTTCTTTGCATTACTAAATATGATAAAGTGAATTTTTAAACAGATGAATAATAGAGTTAATAAATGAATTGCTTTCAATATATAATACTTTCTTTTTTGATTTAGCATTGAATTGTGATTATAAGTGAAAATGCATCATTTTTTGAAGAGGGTTAAAATATTTCATGCAAACAAATTAATTTATAACTATTTTTTAATTAAAAGTTGTGCTTTTAGATTTCAAAAATAAGATTAATCCATTCTTTCCTTTATCTTATTTATTGCCATTTCTATTTTTTTTATTATTTCTTTAAGAATTATTAATTGCAAAATTATCATCTTTTTACTATTTAATTTGCTATTCTTACTAAAGGGTTTATTTTTGCTTTTTAAAAATTTTAGGCGCATCAACAGAGCCGAAAAAAACATAATTAAAACTTTATATTATTGAATCGCGTATAAACACAAAGGCTTGCATTTACTCAGCACATGCACCATGCACGTCAATAGATAGACCAAATCTTGTTACATTTAAGAAGCACTTAGTTCTTTTATAAAAAATTTTTAGCTGCTCTTCATCATTTATAAAATTTATCAAAGCTTATTTTCTACTATTTTCTTCTAAAAAGTAATGTAAATTTCTCTAGATTAGTATGTCATCAAGTTTAAGCTTAAAAAGCTCTTTTACATATTTTCTTTAAACGCTAGCCGCTATTTAATAGCAGTTATTAATATTATTTAAATGATATCTTTGAAAATATTTTGTGATTAGCTATTTTTTACTAGAATCGCTCAGCTATTTTATTATTTTTTTAAGAATGAATGATATTGTCTCTATATTTCTGGCTTCATTTACTAACTACGCTTCTGCTGAATTCTAAATTCTTGACAAAAAACCTTCTTGATCAAAGTAAAAGTTAGAAACCAAAGTAAAATTTTAAAACAGCTACTAAATCCTTTGCTTATTTAACATATAATTTCCATAAGAAAACTCGTTAACAACTTTGTCAAGGGAAATGCAAGATGAGCTTTAATTGCTTTTTGATTTTTAATTTTCTAAGCCCCTGAATAATATTTAAAGTAAAGGATTAAAATCAACATCTTCAGAAGTATTCGAAGTGATTATTTCGACAAACCTCAGCACAGTAACTCTGATATTGCTCAGATAGGAAAGAGAGGTGCTCAGGCCATAAGTGAAAAGATTATTAAGAGAGAGAAGGAGTCTTAGAAGAAGAAATGAATGCTTCAATATTTCTTCTTTAATCTCCTTTTTTTCAGAGGGTGTTGCGTTGTTATTACACAAAGTCATAGTTGTGTCAATATATTATTTAGTATTATGTATTAAGAAAGTGTACTTAGCATTCAGCATAGTTTTATAAGTTTACTTGCAAATTAAATTCTCTTTTTTGATATTATTAATGTAATAATTTAATTCTAACTCATAATCCATTTCAATTTTTTCAACTATTGCTTATAAAACTCCGCTTTTAAGTAACTAATTTCTAAGTTAAAGCTTAATCCCTGGCTAATTAAAGAATTAGGTATGCATCATTACTGTACCTTTATTTAGGTAAATCTGAGGATAGTATTTTACATATAAATTATAAATCTTATTATTTTTTTCAAGATCTTACTTACAGTTTAAGCTAAAAGGATCTGTTTTACTTAAATTCATAAAAATATCATAGCAAAACCCATAATCCTTAATTAAACTTTCAGCGACACTCAAAATTATATTTTTTCTTATTTATTCTACATCCTCTTATTCAACTTATGGATCTTTTTCAGATTTTTCTTCAATATCCTAAGATTAGCTGCTATTCATTTAAGGATTTTGTTTATCTTCTTCTATTAAAACAGGTTGAAATAAAGGAGTTTACTTTGAAGTAACAATAAATTCAATAATTTAATTGCGCAACACTTCACTACTGTGCTCTAAAAGCATAAGAAAAGTAAAAGCAGCATGACGATTTTTGCAAGTTAAAATTTATTAAAATAATTAATCAAAGTATTAAACCCCCTTCAACTAAATTATTTCTAATTTTTTTTAATCACTAATCAGGCTACTACAGTTTATGACAAATCTATGAATAAAAATATCAGTTAACTAATTATTATTTTAAGTGTCTAAGCATCGATCAAGAATCATAATAAAAATATCTTTGAATAGATCTGTGATTGTGATTCGAAATTAATCATTGTATCTCCTAATTAGCTCATTATATTAAATTTAGCTTATTATTCCTTGCTTTCCCTAAAAGGTCTCTGGCTAATTTAAAACATTTGTTAGCATTTATATCTACCACACAGTAATAGAGTTGTCGTAATCATGTAATTTTTTTTTTACTGGGCAATTATCGTTGCTAAATATAATTTTTTCATAGCAATTCTTGAACTGTTAAAAGAACAACTAAAAAAATCCACTAGAAGTATCTATATTAGCACCATTAGGAAATTGCATATCTTCATAAGTATAAATAAATGCGTTGTTTTTAGTATTAAGATAATATTGAAAAATGAAATCTTCAATTTTCCCAAATAAATCGCTTTCTATTTTGTATTGTTCTTATAAATAGTGCAGTATATTCCCATTCTCGTATAATATAATGTCCCATGCTAATCTAAATAGCTAATCTTTCTTTAATTATTACACCTCATCCTGTTGGACTTCTTCACCGTTTCTGTATATCCAACCTTTTTTCTCCAATTTTTATATTATATCTTTAATTAAATAAAGACTAAACTAGGATATGTTTTATCTTTAAATATAATTGAAGTGGATTTCACGTTTCATGTATTGGAGACAGAAATTTTTTAAAATGCTCAATTTATCTTTTATAATAAAGTAATTATTTAAATATTTTTCTAAAACGAAAATTATAAAACTAAATTAAACTTTTTATTTTTACTTGAAGATGCAAAAGATGCTAATCTACGATAAAATATTTAGAAATAAGCTGCTTGATTAAAGTTTTCTTTACAGAGGACAGCATATTTAAATTCAATAAATGCTTCAAAAATTTCAATCTGCTTTTAACTTTTATTGCTCTCTAAGTACGTTTATTCGCCTATTGTCTAAAGAAAATGATCCCATAAAGACTGATTTCTCTTCTCATTATTTTAAGAAGAAATGTCAAATTTGTAGATTATATCTCCTTATCCTAAATTCAAATTCTACAAATTTGTGACTAAAAAAGAAGATGACCCTCTTTTTTTAAATAGAATTACTTCATCATATTTATACTCGACTAGACTGTTATAGCGATTTTTATGATGAAAATGATTTTAACTAGTCATAGCTATAACTATGTTAGTAAATAAATAAAATCCCATATGTATTTATTGCTCAAAACTTTACTAGACTATGCTGGGTTTAATCTAAAATTTAATAGCCTCTTCAAATTTGATGTCTTATAAAATCTAAATTATTCTATAAGAAAGCTCCCAATCATCACAGTAGATAAAAACGTCAAATATTGATGGAGACAAAGGAGTCTATTTCCATAGATACAAAAAGAAATTGCAACTCTATCCTGAACTATTATGTCTTTTAATAATCAAATATATAAAATTTAATAAATTCAGCAAATTAAATTCTGCTTCTTAGCGATTTTTGTAATTTTCCTTCATTTATTCAATAAATCTTGTTGACTATTACTACCATATTTATTCAAGTTTCTCTTAAACTGCAAAATTAAGAGCAAAATCCTCTAGGTTAATTATTTTTTCACACTCCTTATCAAAAATTCTACGCAATATGTTAATACTTTCATCTTATTTTTCATCTATCTTTTCTATTTGCTAGATTAAGCTTTACTTTATAAATTTTACCTAAATTTTTAAAAAAATATGCTCATTTTAAATACAAAACTTCTCCTTTGAAATAATTGAATCTAAAAATCATATAGAAAAATGAAAAAATACAATTAAAACATAAAAATTATAATTTCACTTACGCAAAAATAAAATAAAATGGAATGCAAAAAAAATTACCTAAGGTTCTAAAACACTCTTCTTTGAAAAGTCTCTTAAAATATCCTTGCATATTGATACTTAATACTTTGGTTCAACTATTATTGAATACTAATCAATCATTATTTATTTAACAGTTTAGATCTTTATATTATAATTAAATGTTTTTGGAGAAGATCTACGACTGACTTTATACTATGAAAATAATTTCAAGCCTTTTTGCTATATTTATCCTTTCCTATTTATATAAATATTGCTTACTAGCTTTTAGATACTTATTTATCAGTTTTTATATTTTCAACTAAAATAATGATAATCTATCTATTCCGAAATTAATTTTTAGTTTAAAAAACTTTTTAAAGAAAGTGATTAATTAATTAATTCCTTATTTAATATGTAAATCAGATGAGGTGATTTGTATTTCAAATGATGTGCCGATTTAATATTTATATCTTGTTGTATTAATTCTGTAATTTAAATATTAAAAAGTTAATAGAAAGTTATATACAAGTCTTAAAATAATATTATTGCCAGATATTGCGCAAGGAAAAAAAAATGTAAAATAAATTGACATGATAAAATATATTTGAGAATAATTATTTTATTTAAAATTATAAATAAAATTTATGTAATTCTAAATTAAAGTTACTAAAAGAATTTCTGTAATTAATTTTGAGATGTATTTATTAAATAAAAAATGTTTTGAGAATTTAATTTAAATTTTTATATTTCATTTTGAAATGGAATAGATTATTTTTAATTTGATAAATTATTTAAAATTTTGAATAATTTAATTATTTACTAATTGGTTAATAAGTAATTTATTCCTTTTAATTAATCTTAGTTTGTTTGGGAATAGTGTTAAAAAAATTGAAAATCATATATTTTATTTTAAAAAGGAATATATTTTTTAAAAAAACTATGAAGCTATTTATTCTTTAAATTATGACAAAAATATAACATTTTGAATAAAATAATTAGTAATTTAATTATTTATTAATTTGTTAGTAAGTAAGTAAGTAATTCTTTTTAAAGTATTTAGCTTGTTTATAAATTATGTTAAAAAATTGAAAATCATTTTTTTTCTTTTTTATGTAATTATAAATATACAATATAGATATAAAGTGTGGAATTAAATTTATGATTTTTTTTAATTTGATAAATTATTTAAAAATTTGAAGCAATTAATTGTTAAAAATATAATTAAAATTTAAAATTTGTCATAATATATATAATTAAAAATCTAATTATTTATTAATTTGTTAATATGTAAAAAATTAATATATCTTAGTTTATTTTTTGAATTATGTTAAAAAACATATTAGCTGATTTATACATACATACACAAAATCAAATCTACAAAAATAAAAACATCAAAATTGAAATAAAAATTTTTAATTTAAATTTACACAAAAATCTATTTTTTATTAATTAAAAAGTTGCTAAAAAAAATTAAATCCTCTTTATTTTTAGCTTCAAATTTTTTTTCCTTATAAAACAATTTCTTTGATTTATTCAGCTATATTTTAAATTATAAATATTTAATTTAGGTTTTTTCTACAATTAACATTACCTGTAAGTGTTTCATTCTTTACTAATGAGTCTACAAGGTTCCATAATCCTTTTTCATTTGATTTTAAAAGCTTTTTAACTCTATCATATGACTCCTAATATTATTTTTTTTATGTTATATTATGATAAAAATGAAATAAAATTAAAAAATAACTTTACCTTTAATAATTTTTAAACTTCTAAGTCAATTTGGTAATTATAAGTATCAGAGGTTTAAATTTTATTGCTGGCAGATATAAGTGTTAACTCTTCATTCATACCTAAATTTTTTACATATTAATAGGCTATTTCAGTAGCTTTAGATAAATCACTGCTGCATCCTATATTAATTTTTTTGGTTAGTTTCAATAAATCTTTAAATTTTAGTTTTTAAAAATACCTGTAGTAATTTAATCATTGCCAATAAAAATATCTTCAGCAGCTCTTCCTCCCATAGCTACATCAATCATTGCAATCATAGATTTCTTTGTGTGATTTAATTTATCAGTTTCTGGAATCATAGATGTCTATTTATTAATTTAATTATTTATTGTTTATAAATTGCTTTAATATTTAATCAAATAGAAATTATTACAAAACCTAAGGCACCACCTCTTGGTAAAATAGTAACTTTATGGAGAGGAGTAGCACCATCAGTTAGCAATGCAGCAATAGTATGTCCACCTTCGTGGATGGCTGTAGTTCTTTTATCTTCTTCTGTAATAAACATATTCTTTCTTCCTATACCCATAGCTATTCTATCTAAAGCAAAGTCAAAATCTTTCAAATTAGCTATTGTTCTATCTAAAGATAAAAAAAATATTTATTTATTTATTAATAGTTAAATTATTTGGAATTTACTATTCTTAATGGAATTTAAGATAGAGATGTTAACCATGTTTGAAATATCTGCACCAGAAAATCCACTTGTTTATCTAGCTAACTCTTTTGCTTTTACATCAGGATCATATTTTATATTTTTCAAATAGTATTCAAAGAGCTTTTCAGATTAGAAATTCATTTTAATTTTAATTTATAATTTTTTTGTAATTTACCTGTTCTCTGCCACGTATATCGGGGAGAGGTACGTGAATTAACTTATCAAATCTTCCAGGTCTTTTGATAGCTGGATCAATGGCTTATTCAAAGTTAGTGGCTCCAATAACTATAACATTGTCTGTTTATTTGAAACCATCCATTTCTGCTAAAATTTAATTAACTGTATCTCTAGAATTTGATGGATCTGTACTTCTTCTACTGCCTGCAACTGAATCGATTTCATCGATAAATATAATTGAAGGAGCTTTTTCTCTTGCCTTTTTAAAGAGTTCTCTGACTCTTGAGGCACCTATAAAAAATTTTAATTAGCTACAAATCATTTTAAATTAAATATCTTACCAACACCGACAAACATTTCATCGAATTCAGAACCACTCTTATAGAAGAATGAACATCCTGCTTCTCCAGCCAAAGCTCTTGCAAGTAAAGTTTTACCAGTTCCGGGAGGTCCTACCAATAAGATACCTTTTTTTATTTTAAATTTATAAAATTGAAAAGAGCTTGATTAATTTATAAAAATTAACAATTTTTCTACCTTTTGGAAGCTTTGCACCTGCTTCATGATACTTTTGAGGATTTTTCAAATAATCAACAAGCTCTATGAGTTCTTCTTTGAATTCATCGATGCCCAAAACATCAGAGAATCTTGTTTTAATATTTTTTTCTTCTTAAATTTCAACTCCTCTATTAAAGAATCTAAGATAAAAATTGAATACTAAATTTAGTAATTCATATAAAATTCAATTTACCTATTGAGTAAATTGTTAGATTTTGGTGCATTTTAGTTTTATTTATTATCATTTCCTTATGCTTCTTACTTACTATTCTTATTGTTATTTTCGTTGTTCTTATTTTTGTTATTATCTATTGTGTTTAAGTGCATAATAAAATTCTTATTTTAAATAGTAATTTGCTAATTATTTATACCTTTATCGCTTCCAACAATGTACTCCCAAATTTTAGAAAAGAAGGACTATTCTTCAGACTAAATTTTTAAAAATAGATTTTTTAGTTAATTCAAGCAAAATAAATAACTAATTATATATAATAAAATTGAATTAAAATAATCTTACTGATTAGGAGGATTCATCACTTGAAAAATCAGCTTATATAGTAAAGTTACCAAACAGGAGGTAAAAAATATAAATATATAATAAATAGTTAAAGATCCTCTAAGTGAAACTTTTGCTTTATATTCTATTTATTAAAATAAGCATATTAGAACTATTTGATTAATATTTTGTTTAATTACTGGGGGACTAACTGCATAGGACCATTTTTTAACTCGAAGCAAGTTCTTGCATAAACAATTTATGCGTTTACTTTATCTTTATCAATATCAGTACTAAATTTAAATTTTTTATCTAAATCTATTATAAGGTATAATTTTCTTTAATAAATATTTAAACTATGCTAAAATTTTGTAAATACTCTATGTTAATTGGAGGATCTCTGCTTGTTTTTACTATCTATTTAGCTCCTATTTATTGTAAAATTTTCAATTAAAATATTTTTATAAAAACAAAAGTTACTCTTAAATATGGATATAAGGTTGTATAGGATGTATTTTAATAGAATTTCTTTTGCAAATAAAGCAGTTTTTAAGCCTATTATAAGTATTTTTGAAAAATAACATTTTTAAAATTTTTAAATCAATCAATATGATAATTATTACTGAAATAGCTTTTAATAGCAAATTAGAATCCGCATATTTATATTACTCTATTAACTATTGATCTAAAACTGGTTGAGGTATATATTTTATTTATTTGGATATTTCGCTTTGCAAAACTTAAAAGTTATCTCTTTATCCCATCATAAAGAATTTAGAATCTATTAATTAATATTTTATAGCAATTATTATTATATATATTAAACATTATTAAGATCTAAATACATGGTTTTTAGCCCATTCTCCACATTCTCGATTATTAATGAAGGAGACCTATATTCTTAAATTTAAAAAAGATTGGTCAATTTTCATGATGCTATTTAATGGTAGGCAATTTACTTTTTATAAAATTTACTTCATAAGGTAATTAACTTATATGAAACTATCAAATAAACTTTTTGTTTCTAGAAAAATAATTACTTTTTATATTAAAGAAATCTATACCTTTAATTAAAAATATGTTAATTACTTCAAAACGATATCATAAAAACTCATTTTTGACAGGAATAGAATAATTCAAGAAATTAAAAATCAAAACTTAAGAATTTTCTAAGAAATTCATATCTATCTATTTATCTATCTTTATACTTTCTTTCATTTAATCAATTTAATGCTAAATATATCAAAAAACAAAACAAAAAAATTAAAATCTTACTTTAAATAAATATCCGACATCTTTACGATAATAAAGTTTATTTAAATGTTGTTATGTATTAATTGCTATAAGAAATTTATTTTTATTATTTAATATGAAAAATGAGATTTTTCTTAAAAATATATGTCAAAAAATAACTAAATTTGTTTTTTATGAGATTAATTTTATAATATTTAATTTCAAATTTATTTATAAATAATTTTTTTAGTTGACATTTTAAATACATTTTTTTATAATTTTCAATTCAATTTCATATTTATAATTTTTTTGTCTATTAAACAAGATAACATAAATTTATGAACATAGATATTAAATTAATATATAAATTTGAGCTCTTATTCAAATTCAATTGATTACTCTACATAAAATAATAGATTTGTTCGTTAATTGTTTATTTGAAAAAATTTGTAAATTTCAAAAGTTTTTTTATATTATCATAAAAAAAATTAATTTTTCTTTATAACCTTTTATATAAATTTTTAAAAAACATAACTCCACATTAACAATAAAAATAGAATTTCTTTATGATATATTTAAGAAACTATAATTTATTCAAAAAATTTAATAATTTCAATAGTAAGATAAAAATGTTGAATAAATAATAAATAATTGATTGATTTAAAAATTTATTAATGATTTTTTAATTAAATGGATAAAATTTAGCTAAATTTTAGTTAAATTTAGTAAATGTAATGCCTTTTACTTAAAAAAAAAAGGTCAAAAAGTAAAAATTAAAATAAATTGTTTACTTTCAATATATAATATGTAAACTCTAACAAATTATTCTAAATCCAAAATTTATTTTTAATTTACAAACAACTTAATTGCTGTTTCACGATTATTTTTTACAATGGTTATATTTTGATGAAAAAATATTAAAAAGATTGCAATTATAAATTAATTTTTTATAACAAATAAATATTTAAAAAATTAAAAACTGAGATAATTTGGTGAAATAAAAAATAATGGAAACAACAAATTAAATTTATTCAAAATTAACGCAACTTGTGCAATCATTTAGTAAGGAATCTCATCTTAGGAAGCTTGAGCATTTTATAGTGCTTATTGCTTTGATTAAGATGTACTAAAGCCTAAATAAAAATGGGGGATTTTTCAAGAATTGTGGAAAGATGTTAATCAGACTGCTCAAAAAATCTTCAGCCATATCTTAAAAACTCACCAAAGAGCTATAAACTGAAGCTGCCAAAACTGTTAAATAACAATTTGAAGGAAAACCACCTCCTAAATTTACTTAACTCCCTCCAAGTGGTTTGAGTGAAGAGGAAGTTTTAGAAATTATGAAAGAACGCAAAGCTTTTGATTTAGATCCAACTAAAGGAAAATGCTGGGCTTATGTGTACGACCACTCACACAAGCATACAGAATTCGTCACAAAAGCTCATAATTTATTGTAAAAATATTATTTTAAATATCACTTTATATATGATCAGAGTTATTTCCATTTGTTTCTAAAAATTATTTAATTGATAATATTATAGTATACACACTAATGCATTAAATCCTATGAAGTTTATTTCTTTAAGAAATTTCGAAATTGAAATTGTTGCAATGACAGCTAAAATGATGAATGGAGACCCACATAAATGTGTTGGCTCAGTAACTTCTGGAGGATCTGAAAGTCTTTTACTAGCTGTAAAAACTTATAGAGATAGACTATATAAAATTAACCCAGAAATTACCGAACCTGAATTAATAATGTGTGTTTCTGGTCATCCAGCAATTAACAAAGGTACTTAAAATATTTACATAGATTCTAAATTTTAAATAATTTATTTTTAAAAGCATCTCATTATTATGGAGTCAAAATAGTTTATGTTGACAGTGATCCAAATACATTTGAAATGAGAGTTGATTAAATCAAATAAAAAATCAATAAAAATACTTGTTGTATTATTGCTTCTGCCCCTTCATATCCTCATGGAATAGTAGATCCTATAGATTAAATATCAATTATCGCTGAAAGAGCTAACATTCCTTTGCATGTTGATAGCGCTATTGGTGGGTTTATGTTACCCTTTATTGAGAAATTGGGGTATAAAATACCATAGTTTGATTTCAGAAATAATGGTGTTACTTCTATATCAGCAGATGTTCATAAGTAATTTAAATTTAATTTCTGAAATTAGTGTCATTTACTTTAATTTTCAAAGTTTAACTATATTTTTTACTATTTAGATACGGCTATTCTGCAAAAGGAGCTTCTGTTCTTGTATTTAAAGATTCAGAATATAGATTGAATCAATTTTATTCTTATACTGGATGGCCCGGAGGAATTTATATTTCTCCTACAACTCTAGGAACAAGGGGTGGAGGACCTTTAGCAGGTAATTATAATATAAAGAAGAAAATCAAATTAAGTTTTAAATTTATAATGAAGGTGCATGGGCTTCTATGATGGTGCTTGGTTAAGATGGTTTTATGGATGTTACGAAGAAGATTATTGATGGTGCTAATTATATTAGAGATGAAATAAGAAAAATTGAAGAATTAGAAATTTTAGGAAATCCAGTTACGACAATTATTGCATTTAGAGTAAAGAAGAATTAAGAAATAAATATTTATCACATATCAGATGCCTTAAAAGATATAAACGACTGGCAGGTAATAATTAAATTGTTCATAAGATTTTATTGATTTAATTAAATTCTAAAGGTTGAAAATTAAAGATTCCCTGAATGTATCCACATCAGTTTTATGCCACAGCACCTTTAAATAAAAGAATAATTTATCATTGACTTAAAAAAAGCTATCAATATAGTTAAGGAAAATCCAAAAAAATATGCTAAAGATGGCACAGCTGCCATGTATGGTATGATGGGAATGGTAATATTATTAAATATTGAAATAAATATTTTATAGATTTGTATTAGGTACCTGATGAAGAAGTATTAGAAGAGTTTATGGCCCATTTTATGGATTCAGTTTATAGATTACCAAGCGAAAAAGCCAATTCTTGAAAGATAAACATTTAATTATTTTGCCAATATAAAGTTTATTTCTCTGTTAAAAAATATTACTTTTTAATTATTAGAATTTGTTTCTTTATTTTTTTATTTATAGTTTGAAGATTGTATAAAAAACCTATGTAGGGAAAGATATTTTAAAATAAATAATAATACATCTTTCTTCAAAGAATATTCTTTTAAATAAAGAAGACTATTATTAGCTTTATCCGTATGTGTCTGTCTAACTCTTTTTTTATATTAGTTTGGATTAAATATTTTTTAAATAGGTTAAATTCAAACTTTTAATGGGTAAAATAATAATTATAAAATAAATAGAATGAAATAAATTAAGTTTAGCTTACTTATTTGATATTTTTGCTCGTTTTTTTAAATCAGATATTTTATCAGACAATTCATTTTGTAGTATTATTTATTATTTTATTGCTAAATTATATTTATTATTCAAAGATATCTATTTTTTATACATTAGCGCTACAAACTAAAATTTTGTTTTTAGCTTACTTTCGAATTCCAAAAGAAAATTAATTGGCTTTGCAGGAAAGAAACTTAAAAGAGTGAGTTAGTAAACATAAAGAAAGATAAAAATATTTGAGTAAACTACTTAATATTAAACATACAAAAATTTCTTTTAAAATATCAGAATATTTATTTATTCATTTATTCAATAAAAATTTGAAGAAAATTTATTTCGTATTTGAAAAATTTAAGAAAATTTAATTTGCTAGATACTCTCATTGATGAATGCTTATATAAATCTTTAATTGGAAATAGAAACTAAAAATAATTGTCGAATTATCAAAATTTTTTTGAGAGATTTCTTTTCTATGTTTATTGATTATTTGTTTGTATTATTTTTATGATTTTTTTCCTATACTTACTTAATGCATGATGAAAAATATACCAAATTATATGAACATATTTTTTATTAGAATTAGGTTTGATCTCGCTCGCTCGAAAGAGAAAAGAAAATACTTAATTAAATTAAAAATAAAACAAGTTCGAAATCTACTTTTATAATAGGTAAAGAGATAAATAATATTTCTAAGAAAATTTGGATACTTTTTATAAAATCAAAGGATTTTCTAGCAATTTTTAAGCAGCAAACAGAATAACCAAGTTCTTATAGTTGCCTTTTTAGCAGATTAAATATCTCATAAAATAAAATTTATTAAACATATTTGGCTTTAGGCATTTAAAGTTCACTTCATTAATCATTATTTATATGAAACCCTATTTGTTGTAAGTCGAAAGTGTGAAGCAGAACTTAAGAGAGGATTTTCTTTACTTAACAGAGGTTCTCCTCAAGAAAACTATTCCCCATGCCAATAAATAACTTTAGGATACCCTTACGAAATACTTTTTAGAAAACTATGTTTCAGATCTTCTTAAAGATAAAATGAGAAAAAATAATAATAGGGCTGTTTTTTAAGAGATTTCGAGTACAATTTCGAGTGGTCGTCCAAAATATTTAAAATTACTTAACGCCTTTGAAGATAAAATTAAATTCTACTAATTAGACTCATAATATAACAATATGCTTTTAATTCTTATTCTTGATGTCGGCAGGCATCCAAGAGAAAGTGAAGAATGGCGCACTCACACTCGAAAAAGAATGCTTTCATTATTATTATATGTACATTGGAATGAGCAAGATAAAAGGGATGAATTTTAATCTTTTTTTGAAATGTGGAAAGTAGCTTATCCAGAGAATCCTCTTCCTTAGCGCTAATTTAAAAATCCTAAAATCCATTCTTTTGATCAAAAAAATATGTATAGTTCTTAGTCTCTAGAAGAAGATTCACTTTATAATTAAAAAAATAATAACAACGGCGGTGGCGAAATGTCAAATGATGATGCACAATAGCATTAGCCTAGCAAATCTAAAAAAATAAAAACAAATAAAAATGAGACACATTCTTCGAATACGCTCCAGTAAAAATCTGAAGTTTAAAAACCTTTTACAAGTGGAGCAGCTAACGGAATTTCGAGTGCACTGAATTTCGGTTCTTCATTTTGCTTGAACTCTTAATAGAATCAATAAATTCAAAATTCTTAATAATAGCATGCAAATAACATCATCCTCCACTAGCAACCTCATTCGTTTTTAAATCAAAATATCATAAAAAATCATGTGAATCAATAAAATGGATTTAGATTTAATGCAGGAAATAATCTTAGCTCAAACACTAATTAAATTTAAAATATTAATCAAGCTTAGCAATCAGGAAACTTATTTAATTAAAGTAACAAAAACGAGGGTGAACTTAATTAGAATTAACAGTAACAAATATTGAATTAGCACCACAAAAATTATTTCAATGGTCAGAGTTAAATAGGAAATAGAGATTTCATAATTAATATTGAAAATTAAAATTTCAGTTCTTAAATTAAAAATAACCCAATTAAGCAGGAGTCCACGGAAGACAATAACAATTCTACAGATAATTAAAATTTATAGCAATAATTTTTACAGGAAATCAACTCATAAAACCCTCTTTAGATTAATTAAAATGGTGATAACAACTTTGAAAATTAGCTCAATAACTAAACCAACAGCATGTTTTTTACAAACAGTTAAAATATCACTAATTAAAATCCTTTTATGCCATTAAATGGTGGTTAAAATTATTCTAATTTCTTTTAAAATGGGGGAAATTAGTCTTAATATTTCTAGCAAGGCCTAAACGGCAATTTCTTAAATTACAATGGGAGCGCTTAGTAAAATATTGTTAATCCAATAGGAAACAGCATCAATAATAGCATAATTAACATGACATCCTCATTCAACTAATTCAATTAGTAAGGAAATAACATTGGTTCAAAAATCACTGACAGTTAGAATTTTATCAACAGCTTAAACCCTGAAAAATAAATTTTAATGGAAAATTCATATAATAATGAACTCATATTAGCAGCTAGCTAAAATCTAAACTCATATTAAAATAATGCATAAAATATTTCTCTATTACCCATATAAATTGTTGCTGCTATGCAGAATATGCCAAATAATCGAGCAGATGCTAATAACAATTTAGCTTAAAATATGGCAAACAACTCAAATCATAATCATAATGGTAATAATTAATTTAATTCTTCAAACAAAGGCAATTAAAGTCAAGCTACTTAAAAGAAAAACTTTGCATTAAATCAATCAATTAACTAAGGTAATTAAGATGCTAACGACATTTCTCCTATTAAAATTGAATAGTAGTCTTCCTTTTTGCAATAGCAGTAAGCTTAGTTATAGCAAAATAATCTCTACCAAAACTAGTTTTTCACCACTAAATTACTTCAGAATCCAACAGATTCTTTACAAAACTTCAACAAACCCAGATTTAATATGGGTTAATCTGTTTCTAATATGAATCAAATGCAAAATAACTCTTAATTAATTAACTCTACCTAACTTAATTGTAACTTATAAAATATGAATTTCTTTAATTTTTAGAATGAGATTTATAGCTTCTTTTAGTAATACTACCAAGAGCCTAAAGAAGAGATAAGCTGGGAAAGCACTGAACCTCTTTATTTATATTAAACTAACTAAGCTCCTTTAATGAATGATATTAACAGTATTTTACCAGTAATTCAACAAATAAAAGAAGGAAAAAGTAAATTTAATATAAATAATGCAAAACAACAACAAATCTAGCAATCCAATTAGTAAAAAGAAAAAGAAAATGAAGAAATAAGTGAGGTAGATTCATATGAAGTTTAAGAAAATCCTGTTTCTTAATGAGTTAATCAGTTCTCTGAATTTTAAAAAATTTAATTAAAGAAACAAAATAAACTATTTTTTAACAAAATTTATTAATCTTTTAATTATTACTTTGAAAAATACTTTCACTTTTACTTTATATAATTCATATTCATGGTTTTAAAATTAACCAAAAACTCAACTGCTCTTTTAATAAATATAATAATAATAAACAAAATTTACAAAGAACATTTTAAGAAATTATTTTTTGAAGGTCAAAAAAATTCATTAAAATATTAATAAAATCATTTTTTAAATTTATCTAAATTAAAAAAATTTGTGTTTAACAATTTTGTGTAAAGTAATTAATTCATTTTTCATTATAATTTACATTAGAAAAATATGCCACAATTATTGTTATAAGAAGAAGGTAGAATGCATTTAATAAAGCTACTACTGATTGGCTCTAAGATTATAATTTCAAATTACTTGAATGAACTTTTCATAGTTTAAATTTATCTCCAAAAGAAAATATCCATGTTATATTGAAAGATTTGATACTTTAAGAAGAGGAGCCTTATTACTTATGCTAAAAGTATATGAAAAATCATTGGTATACAAAAGACACAAAGGTCCTTAAAATGGAATAAAAAATGATCTTAAAATTATAGTCTAAAATCTAATATTAAATTTAGCAGGCTCAACTAACTCATAAATGGTTTTTGTGATTATACTAAATATGGCTTAAAAGTTAAGAAATAATGAATAAAAATCAATTAATTTATTTTAATTAGTTCTTTATTATATAATTTGAGTTTTATTTCCTCTATCAATTTCCTTCTTAAATGTTAATATTACTTTTGAAAGACAAAACTTTGTCTCTTTGTGTTTAATGATCATGTTCTATAAGAATATGAAATTTGCTTTTATATGGTTTGGTTTTATTACTAATCAAATACCTAAAATATAATTATATATCTTTTCTGAGGTGCTTTTAGTTTGAAATTAATAATTTTTAATAGAAAAAAAAACATTTATTATTTACTTAAAATAAAAATAATTATTAAAATTTTTAAATTTCATTTTTAAAAGATTTTTATTTGTGTAAAATAAAATTTTGCACTTTCCAAATTTGTCTTTTATTATTAAAATTTTTGTTTTCAAAGAAATATCAATAAATTTAAAACAGTTTTAATTAATTAGGGTCATATGCTAACAATATATTATTATAATTAAATAATATTAACTTTATTCTAAATTTTTAAAAATTAGTATTGAAAAGATAATTTATTTCAAATTTATGAAAGTTTAAAATATCTTTTAAAAATTAAATTTTTAGAATAAGGATTTTAAAACTTCATAATATATATTTATATTTAATTTACTTTATGTCTAATTATTATTTATTTTTTACAAGATTTTTACAAATAAAGATATAAAAAATTTATTTAAAATATATAGAAAAATTAATTAAATGATATATAGAGTTTATGATAATCACATCAAAAATTTAATAAACTCTTCATAACTAGCATTATAGCCCATAGAGTAATTAACGTATTTATCTTCAACCAGTTTGTAATAGAACCTTTGAAAATATTTAATATTATATTTATTTATTTATTTATATTTATTATTTTTAAAAATTACAAATTTTCTAAAGGTGAACCAGTACCAGCTATAACTATATTTAGAGGACAATATTTTGTACTCTTTCTCCTTTAAAAATAATTTAAAATATTAAATATGGAAGACTTTTCAAATTATATATACTTTCTTAGTTCCTAAATTAAATTTGATAACTATTCATTTATTCTGTTATGTGTATTTGCATAGAGGTTTTCCTTTATAAAAAAGTAAGATTATTAATTGCTTTAAACATTTTTAAATTTAATTATTTATTTACCTCTGTGAAAACTTAACTAAAGTCTGTGGATCCAATTACGTCTGTAATGTAATTCCAATCAGTACCGCTGTTAGTTAGGTTGATTAAATTATGATTTAGATTAATTATTTAAAAAATAAATAAAATACTTTGTATTAATATATAATATAAGCTATTGTCCTAAATCCATTAGATAAATTGTTTTTCCTAATGAGCTGAATGCTGTTAAGGATGATTATGGATATACAAATAACCCTTAATCATCAATGTATGACACATTTTCATCTTTCATATCATCGATACAGAATAAGTAGGGCACAAAATGAACAAGCAATTCATCAACAGGCATAGAATTAAATTAAAGTCTTTAAACGTTTATGAAGTCAGTAAATGGTGTATTTTCTTTTTTATGTTTATATTTTTAGATATTATTTATTAATAAAATTTTTTACAATAGTTGCTTGTGAATATTGCATGCTTCATAATTCCCAATACATTAAGAGGAAGTTAGGCTAAGTTATCAGGTAGTTGTTTCTATTTTTATTCAATAAATTTTAATTAAAATTCATAGATACTTACTTAATCTTACTTAATTAACGCTTATAGCACTCGAACAAATTCTTTTAGTAATTCCAATTAGTTCTGCTTTTAAATTTGATATTGGTTAAAGATATATTTTGCTTATTGCATTTCTTGCAAGGTAGGCAGTTAAAGCTGAGCAATCAGCTTGTTTGTAAATATCATAAGGATCTGAAGTGAGAGGAATAATATAATTATGTGATCTAATTCTTCTTTCTCCATCACTTGTTGTGTATAACAAAGCAGTTTAAATTGATAAGTTTGTTCCTCTTGCTATTGTGTCATCCATCTCGATTTCATAAATTAAAGACTTGTTCCTAAATTTTAAATAATTAACGTAAATAAATCTTCAATTCTTAAAATAAATAATAAGTAAGTAAGCAAATATTTATGGAATTAAGAAAGTAATGAATGAATTAATTAATTACTCATCACAAGGATATGATAAAAGATCTGTTGACTTTACTGAGACTATTATGTTTTATTAAAATAAAAATGGTTGTATAAGTAAAATATTTAATTACAATTTCCGATAACATTAGTAATTCTAAATCCTTGAGTAATACGAATTCTAAATACACTTTCCCAGGACATTGATTTTTCTAAGGAATACTTCAAATCTTACTCTAATTGCTATTCTAATTTTAAATAATATATTTATAAATTTATAAGAAGGTTATTTAAAGATATTTACATCTTGTCAGCTTATCATAATAATAAAATATGTCTCCATTAAGGAATCTTGCTAGTTCTCCAAGAGTAATTGCATTTTTAAAAGTATCAGAGAAAATAAAAATTGAAGGATTGATGAAATTGATGTGCATTTCAGAGCAGACATTTCTAAAGTGAGATGAAGCTGGTAATTGATATTAATATTAGAGGGTCTCACCAGGCTAAGGTTTCTTTTGAATATTTAAATTAAAAAGTTTTTGTTTTTTTATTTAGCCTATAAAATATTTACTTTATTAGGATCTTATTTGCTTTAAAATACAGGCTCATTGATAATTGAAGCACTATTTTAGAAGATAAAAAGTCTACCACCCACAGTTTAAATGATTTTATTTACAGTCTTTTTAATAATTAATTTAGTTAAAAAATTAACTTTTTGAATGAATCAAATTATAGATTACATTTAAAGCAAAAGTTAAACAACTTTCATTTATTTGTGTGTTTTCAAACATTTTAGGTAACGAATCGAGGAGGTTCAAGACAAGATCTTTAGAATCACTTAAGGTGACAATCAAATCATCAGGAATTGGAATTTCTATATCAGTGAGATCAGATAAAACAAACATTTAAGGTTATTTTAGAGAAGATTTTAAATTATAAATATGTATCTTGCTATCATAAGTCACAAACCCTACCTTAATAAAATTTAAAAAATGATTATAATTATGCTTATCCTAATTTTATTTATAAAATTTACTTATGTTCTTTCTTTTCCTGCTAAAAGCTAATCATTAATTGTTGCCTTTATTTGATTTGAAATTACACTAAGCATTCCAGATTCTACAGAAGCTTTAGAAACATCGATCAAGAAGAAAAAAGTTGGAGGCATTGGAGGTCTTGCAACATAACTATATATTTTAAATTAATCAACTATTTTATTTTTCAAAGGAATACTGTAAGAATAATTACTCTTGACCTGCAATTATATCAAAAGAACCATAACAAAGCTCAGGTCTATCATACATGTCTTTTCTATATCCGTTTTCGTCAAGTGGACTATAGTAAAAATTAGGCACACTTTCAAATCTATCACAAATGTTGCATTTATACTTGTTAATTTTAATAAAAAAAATAGAATATTTGCAATTACATTTTACTTTTAATAATAAATTTATCTCAAAGTTGTTGCTTATTTTATTAGTCTTTATATTGAAAGTTTTACAAATAAAATAATAATTACTTTATATCCATCATTCATAAATCTACAAAATGGATTTAGATAGGCACGGCAATTGTCACACCTAATAATATTTTTGCATTTAGTTGAAGCTACTGGAAAATCTACATCCTAATTTTATAATTATTTATTTATTTATTTATTCATTCATTCATTCATAAAATTATATTTAAAAAAATGCCATAAATAATTTCATCTTATTAAACATTTTTCATTCATTAATAAAAGCAATAATTATTTTTACTTGAGAACCATAAGGCTGTATGATCAAAGCAAATTTATAATTTGAATCTTGATATAATTTTTTTGATTTAGGAAAGCAGTCAGTAGTACTTCTGACATATAATTTAGGTGCATTGAAGTTTTCTGCCCATTATTAAATTTCTTCTATTTAATTTTTCTCATTTATATTCTGAACATATCCTCCTAAATTATTATTATATTGCATACTTTGTTAGTAAACGTTTTAGTATTGAGCATTATTTTGATATTATCCTTATTACATATTGTTATTCTATTATACAAAAGGACCTGTATTGCCAGATGTGGTATTTTGAGACTGATAATCTTATTGTTGTTAATTCAATGATGGAGCTTAAATACTTTGATTTTATCCAGTTTATTCATATTGCTAGTTCTAATTATTTTGCTAGTGCTTTGCTAGCATCTTTTGGTGAATACTCATATTTATATAAGTCTTGTTGACAAATTGTTTATCACTCCTGGTTAAATAAGCTAAAATATTTTGGATTTTCTACTAATCTAAACTAAACTAAACAATGTGATTGATACTTTATTTTAAACAAATTAGTAATTTATTTTTCTTAATATAAATTTGTTAATTTTTTAAATAAATTAAATAAAATATCTTCTTATTTCTGTTTATTTTAAGTAATTGTTAATTAAATATTATAAATTACATAATAATTGAATGTATTAGACAAATTTACTTAAGATTCAACGCGCGTCTTAAAATCATAAAGATTTTATTTCATAAAATAAATGACGATATGTAGATTTGATGATGCTTATATTTCATTCAATTATAAATGTAAAAAATTTTCTCTAAAATAAATTAGTACTAGCTTTTATAGAGAATAAAAAAATAAAGGAAATTAAATTTTTTAAGTAATAAAAAACATTTTTAAATTTGAATTAATTTCTTAACAATTTTATCAGCAGTATGTCAATTTATTTTCAATATTTTTGTTTATTAATTTTAATTTTAATCAATAGAATCACACGTCAATATAAATATCTATACCATTGAATTTACCTCAAATATTAAATTAAAATTTTAAATAACTATACTTCAGAAATGTTCAATCAATAAATTATTTCTATAAAAATTTAAACAAATGTTATTTATTTAATTGAGTATTACTTATTATGATAGCATTAATAATTGTAAAGTTTTATATTTTAATTCATAAACACTAACATTATTTTTAATATTATTATAGTTTTAGTTGCTATATAAAATATTTATTTTAACTAAAAAATCAATTCTTGAACAGATTAAATTATAAAATATAATTATTTTAAAATAAATAAATTAATTATTAATAGTAATAATATTTATATTACTAAAATAAATAACAAAAAATTCAGATTATTTTATAAAACACAAATATTTACATGAGATTTAAAAAATATAATCATATTTAAAAATATTAATTTAAAATAAAATTAATTTTAATCTTAAACAATCAGGTAAATGCAAGAATTATAAAATTATTTTGTTTTTCATTTAAAATTAATTTATATTAGATAATTATACTGGAAAATTCTAAAGCAAATATTAAGAAGTTCTATAAAATAAACTTCAAAATTTTAAAAATTTCTTGAAAACATATTGTTTTTGCTACATTTCATAAGTTTTCATTTTATTTATTATTTCCTATCTTCTTTTTTGCTCTTCTTAGTGCTACTTAAACTAGATTAAGAATTAGTCATTGTATTAAAACTGATTTTATATTATTTATTTGTTTTTTTGATATAATGCTTTCATATTATCAGGAAGAAAAGGAGAATCTTTTTCCGCTAGTTTTTGGATCTAATTCATGTTTAAGTATTTATTAATTAGGTTTTTAAACCTATGTATTGTTCCTGCTAGTATAACTAAGCTAAATGTTTAAATTTTATTTCTCCATCTACTGTTTGGGGATCTTCTTTGTACCATTTGCTGTATTTAATTTTATATTTTTTAAGTAAGTGGTATCTGTTTATAAAGAAAAACTATATTTTATATAAATTATATTAAATATCGAAATATCATTTAAAAATTAAAAAATAAAGTTAATTCTAGCAATTATGAATTAAAATATAAATTATTTTATAATACAAATTTTCAATTTATTTAAATGACTCAATTTTAAATAATAATCATAGTGCACTCTAAAAAAATATGTTTATTTTAACATTGTTATTTTTGTGTTATTTATAGCTTTAATAAATAAAAAAACTCTTTGGTTTTTTTTAGAATATTAAATATAATTTAATTAAAAATAATTTTTAATTTATATATTGAAAAAAAAGTAGATAGATTAAATAAATATTAATATTCAAATAAAGAAGAACTTATTTTAGAATTCATATGCTTTTTTTACAACTTTAAAAAATCAATTTTTTGATACGTTTGGTAGTTATCATGCCCCAAAAAAAAGTAAGCTAATTATATTCAATCATACTTTAAGTGTTGCATGAAATCAAAAATATTACTTTTAAATTATTATTAACTAAAAAACTAAATGAATCTCGAAGAAAAATAAAAATAGATACATAATCGCTAATAACATCAAAATTCTGAATTTTCAGAATTAAATATAAATTAGCAAAGTAGTTTATCAACATAACAGCTCACATTCGATCAAGCACTTGAAAAAGTTGGATCTGGAAATCGATACCAAATTATTGTTTTTTTATATTTTTGTTTACAATGGTTCTTCTGTTCTTGCCTTCTCCTTTAGGTGAATTTTGTTTTAATGGAAGCAGAATACGATTGTAAAAATCAAATACCTGCAAATGAATGCAATTCAAATTGGGTGTGTAAATAAGATAATTTTATGGACTATGTTATTGTAAATAAAAATACTTTGGTTTTTTATTTTGACCCTCCTTTGATATGTGATTAAAGCTATTTGTATGATATTCTATGCTCCTTAAGCTAAATAGGGTGCTTAGTAGGATTTTTAGTTTTTTCTTGGTTTGCTGATAATAAAGGTAGGAAAACTGCCCTATTTTTTAGCTGGATGATTGGAACAGTAGGTGTATTTTTATCAGGATTTTCTAATAGCATTATTCCGTTTGCTATAGGTTTCTTCTTACAGGGTTTTGGCACTAATCCAGCAATTATTATACATTTTTCATTTTTAAATGAGCATTCTCTAGGAAAGTTTAGAGAATTAAGTTCTATTGGAGTCTAGGTTTTTTGGGGTATAGGAGAGAGCTTTCTTGTTTTAGCTGCTTACTTAGTTCCTTATTGGAGATATTTAATTCTATTTGTTTTCGGAATACCAGTGGCTCTCTTAAATTTTGGTATATTTTTTGTATAAGAATCTCCAAAATATCTACATGAAAAAAACCAATAAGAAGCTATTAGAGTTCTTAATAAAATAGCTCGTATTAATAAAAGAGAAGAATTAAGCTATCAGAGCTTAGAATATCCTCCAGATAATAGTCAAAACGACTAATACTCACTAATTGATTTAATTAGATATAAGTCTTAAAGATGGCAAACCATCTTTGCCTCTATAGAGTTCTTTGTAATATAAGTTGTTTATTATGGAATTACATTTGCTATGTCTGAAATAGGACTAAATATTTATTTAAACTCAATAATTATAGCAGTTTTTGAATTAGTTGGGTTTTTTTTATCTAACTATATTATATTAAAGTTCTAAAGAAAAAGAGTTACTCTCATAGGTTTGATAGCAGTAGCGATCATGTCCTTTTGCTACATATTTCTTAAAATTCCAGAAGATTGTGCTGGATCAGGTTTCTGTTACCAAAAAGTTTTACAAATCATATTTGCAGGAATAATGAGATTCTCTATCTGCATAGTTTAATGTATGAACTTTGTTTGGTTTTCAGAACTTTACCCAACAACAATAAGAAGCTTGGCTTTAGGTTTTATTTCAGTAGCTGGAACAGTTGGAAGTTCTTCAGCACCATTTGTAAAGAGTGCATTCGTAAAATTAGGACTATCCCCTATGATACCATTAGGAATTAGTGGAGTTATTGGTACATTATGTACTCTACCATTATCAGAAACAAAAGGAAAACAATTAATAGATTAAATTCCTGAATTAGAATAAAAAAATCACGAATAAGTTTAATTCAACGAATCAAATAATTTATAAAAAAACATTCTATTAGAATGAAAAAATATAATGTAATTATGAAAAATATAACATATTTTATAAACATTTTTGTTTGTAATTAAGATAGATTTTATTTTATAGATCAATACTATATCAATTAATAATCAATAAAATATAAATTATATTAAATTTCTATTAACTCAAAAAATTTTTAATATTTTAAAAAATAATTAAATCAAAAATTTTTTAAATTAAAATTTAAATGATTGACTTTTTAATTCAGTGAGTATTTAATTAGGGTGGTTATTTTAGATTAAAAAATAAATGGTAATATTTGAGAAAAAAAACAAGAAATAATGATATTTTGTAATTTGAAGGAATGTAAAAAATATTTCAAATCTAATAAAAGTTTTAAATTGACTAAATTTGTATAGAAAAATAATTTATTGATTTTTTAATTCAGTGAAATTTTATTTCAAATTATTATTTTAAATTAATTAAAATCAATAAATAAATTGAGTAGAATTTAAGAAAAACAAGAAAAGAAATATTTATTTTAGTTATTATAAATTTACTTCAACATTGATAATACTCTTTTTTAATTCATGCATGAAATTTATTTTATTTCAACTGCTTATTACACTTTTAAATTATAATTTGAAATTTGATAATTCTAGATAAAAAAGCTATTTGATTACAATGAAAGAAATAAGGAATGAATGAGCTGAATATATCGAGAGGCAGAATTGTATATACAATTCTTAGGATTTAAAAGAGCATAATTTAAAAAACTTTTATATAAAGATACAATTCTAATAAAAATGAATAAGTTGTGTTAAAATTCATAAATAGTAAAAAGTTAAATAATTTATTTTATAATTCAGTGATCATATAAAGATAATCTCAAATTAATATAATACAATAAAATTGAGTAGATTTTAAGAAAAACGGGCATAAAATAAATTTATTATAAAATATATAGAAAAGTGAAATAATTTATTTCTTTTTTTTGTTATTGTACATTTATTTTATATTCTTATTTGTTTTCTGAATTAGTAACAAACACTTTTTATTAATTCAAGAATGTATTTTATATTTTTTCAATTATGTTAACTATTAGTCTATTTCAGCTATATTCTTAGCCCTCATAGATTTTTATTACTTATAATTCGCTAAAACAAGAGAATCTTTCTTTAGCTAGCTCATAATACTATTATTCTGATTTTTAAAAGAATTACTATTACTACTAAAATAAAAATTGCTATTATTATTATAATTGATTAAACTTCTACTACTGTCTTTTTTTGTAGATGTAATTTTATCAGACATGCTTTTTTCTACATCCTATTCATCTCTTTTATAGATAAAAATTATTTTATATATAATTATTAAATATTTATTACTAGAGAGTGGTTATGTTATGACAATAGCTATCTTGGAAGCTTTAATCTTAAAAACCAAAAATAGTTTTCTTATTCAAAAGGCTATTATCAATTTATTATAGACTCAATAGTTCTTGCCCATTCTTCTTAATATCTTTTAAATTATAAATCCTAGGTAGAAAAATTTAATCTTCTATGCTTATATTATTGCTATTTCTTTTTCTAAAATATTTTAATAAATGAGAATTGATTGATCGATAAGATCTAATAATAATTACTTTTATAATTTAAAATGTTATAAGACATTTGATGCGATTTATGAACTTGATATTGAGTCTTCTTCATAGCGCTTTAACTTATTTTAAATATTCAAAAGTGGAAGAGGAATCTATTGAGATGATATTTTAGGAGTATAAATATAGCTTTGATTTTATGATTGATTTAAATGTGGATTAAGATAGTTTTTTTACTTATTTTTTTAAAAATCACTCTTTCTTTTTGTATAAGCAACAAATTATGATTGCAACAAATCTTATGAACTCGATTTTATGATCTATTTAGTGCTCTATTTAGGAGATAGAGACACTTCATTTAATTTATATATCCTAGGATACTTATCCTTTACCACTATAATTTTGCTGTTTAGAATTGGGGCTTCTGATATCATTAAACTTATTTTTTAGATAATTTATAAAGTAAACTTGATTTGATTATTTTAAGATTTATAAACCCTTAAAGCCTGTGGCTCTTTGATTAGGCTTTTAATAAATAAAATAATTAAAGCAATAAATTTAAGCAAGAATCTTATTTTAAAGCTAATATAAATTAAGCTCACCATCTAAAAGAAACATTTCAAAGTTATTAAAAAATTTACATTTTTAAAATATTATTTCTTATTAACTAAGTTGAAAATAATTCATTATCTTTTTTATTATAGAGAAATATTTATTCAAAATATGGTTAATTAATAAGAATAATTAAAAGGTTTTGATTTTTAATGGATGAATAAAATTTATTAGAAAAAATATCTATGTTTATACATTTATGTCGATTTTTAATTACTATAAATAGGAAATCGCTTGCTTGCTGGTTAATTTATTGATGACACAATAGTTTACTAATTTTAACATTCTATTGATTAAATTGAAATAATTAATTGTGAAATAGAAAAATTTGTTTCAAATATTCTGAATAAGATTGGATTAGAATTAATAAATAAGTATATTATTGGATCTATTACATTTAAGATATTTTTCATTAAATTAAGTTTTTATATCTATTCAAGCAAATAATCAATTAATTTATAAAAATAATAAAATATTCACAATCAAAGTTAATCAATAAATCAATTAAATACAAACACATAACTTAAGAAAAACTAATTCTACTTAAAAAAATAACATAAAATTTTTTAGTTAAATTAAATGTCAATTTCAGAAATATCAGCAGACTGTTCGATAGAATATCAAATGAATGATATTTTTTAAGAGAAATCTAAAATGTAAATATTTTAATTTTCTAATTTACTGAATCCTAACAAACAAATATTTATCTATTACTAAAAGCACTTACGATGATGAAAATTAGCTTGTCACAATGAGGTAAACACAATTCAATTAAATGTGTTTTAAATAAATTCTAAAATATTTTATCAATAGCTATTGGGGTGAAGGAGCAGCAGGTGTTGTAGAATTTGTTAACACGCTAAATAAATTTAAGGAACTTAATAAATTGACCATGAGAATAGAAGGGTAATTAGTTACTTTAAATATTTATTTAAAATGATATTTTATATTAAAACCTTTTTTATTTTTGCAGAGATAACAAAATTGGATCTAATGGATGTAAAACAATCACAGAAGGAATCAAACAATGTGAAAATCTTACGTCTCTCTCACTTTATATTGGACAGTATGTTTTATTTTACTAAAAATATATTGCTTACACTAATATTTTGTTTGCTCTTTTTATAACAAAGTATTATTATTTTATATAGTGCAAACAATATTGGAAAAGATGGAGCCAAGGAGTTGGCAAATGGAATTGCATATTGTAAAGACCTTATTGAATTCTACTTGACCATAGATAGGTAAATTAGAAAAAAATATAAGACTCAATTAAAGTCTATATTTTAATTTAGCCTTTTTATCCATATATTCTTTTTAATCCAGTAAAAATGATATGTCACAAGATGGCGTTAGGGACTTAATGAATGGAATATCTTAATTGCAAAATTTAGAAGTTTTAGACCTTCATTTCGGAGTGTAAATTTAATTTAAAGCTAAATTCATATAAAATACATTCAAATCATTTAGATTTAATTGTTTTGGTGTATAAGGTTCATAGTCACTTTGTAACGCTCTACAAAGTCTATAAAAGCTGAAATAGCTTTCATTATATTTCGATAGGTATGTGAAATTTTTTTGAATTAAAAAATATTTCTATCATTTTATTTGTATAAAGTCTTAATAACATTGGGAGTGAAGGAATGAAATACATAGGAGAGGGAATAAAGAGCTGTAAACTTATCAAAAGACTTAACATCCGGGTTTTTGGGTAAAATAGATTATATCTAAAAGGAGAAATAAATAATTTATATTAATTTATTGTACATTAGAAATTAAATTGGACCTTAAGGAACAAAATATCTTGCTGATGGAATTAAAAATTGTCCTATATTAGTTCAGTTAACGTTATAGATCGGATAGTAATATTTTTCATAATTTTCAAATCAATTTATTTGAATTTTTTTATAAGTGATAACAAAATAGGTTAAGAGGGAGCTATGGCAATTGGAGATTGCCTAGGTAGCTTGTTTAAATTATAATAACTAAAGCTGAACATTGAAAGGTAAAGAATATAAATTTATTTAATACTATTTTAACATGATATTTAAAATAGGTGTAATCAAATTCATTCATATGGAGCAGTTGCAATAGGTAATGGACTCTAAAATTGCAAAAATTTAAAGCACCTTTCTTTTACCATTGGTTGGTAAGCTATTACAAGTGTTATTTTTGCTTGATTAAATAAATTTTTTTTTTGTTAAAAAGCTTGAATAACATTGGGGAAGAAGGAGCTTTAGGAATAGGACATGGGATTTTTAATTTAACAAAATTGAAGACATTAGAATTCCTGATCGAATAGTATTATATTTTTACATCTATAAAAGCAATTAATTAAATTACTTTTTAATCTAGCAATAATATTGGGGAAAAAGGAGCTGTTGGATTAGGAAAAGGATTAGAAACCCTAATCAATCTCTAAAAATTAGAATTCACAATTGGATAGTACTAAATTATTCAATCAAAATAAAACATAAATTATCATTTTAATTTAATATATTTAGTAGTAACTATATTGGGAATGAAGGAAGCAAATCAATAGGGAATGCAATTAAAAAAATGGATTCACTAAAAATCCTTAAGTTTAACATATTTGGGTATATTTTTATTTCTGATAAATTTTCGTTATAAAGTAATTAAACTTTTTAAAATAAAAGTGATAATAGCATAGATTAAGATGGTGTAAATGAACTCGTAAATAGTTTTGGGTTTTGTAAAAATCTATAGACTTTATGCTGCATGATCTAGGCGTAAGTATTTTATTGAATGAAACTATTTATAAATATAAATATTAAAATGAAAATAGAGATAAAGCTACAACCTTCGATCACATGAAGACTTCTTTATCAAATATAGATAATTGTAAATTGCTAGAGTTTGTTCTTTTCTAAGTTCCACTGTAATTTTTTTTTGAAAATATTTTAAGATTAATAAAAAAATTTTAAATATAGTCAAAACCAAAAAGATTGGAAAAAAATCTTATGGAAATTCAAAAAACTGTAATCTCTTGTGTACATGAGAAGATGAAGGACTAGTTAATAAAATATCTAAAAATAAAAAAAAATACATTTTTTCCTATTTCAACAATTAAAAATTCAAGAAACTATAACTTAAAAACATTTCAATATAATATTAATTAATAATTTATTATTTATTTTGTAAAAAAAAATATATTTGTTCATAGATCGCTATTTATAAATATTCAAAAAATTCAAAAAAAAATTTTTTTTAACAGATTTAAGTCATAAGTAATGTTCCTGATATTCTATTACTAATTACCAGAATTATTTTATTTTTAAACTAAAAATATTATTTAAAATCAGTTCCAATCAGCTAAATATAAGCTTGTAAACTAATCTTTATTGATATTATTTTTTAAATTATTCCAAATTCACCAAAAAATAATATTTTAGATAATCTATTATTAATATTAGAATTATTGATTTTTAAACTAATAATTATTATTAGGAAATAATTATAATGATCTAAATATAGTCTTTATTGGCATTAATTTTTAAAAGCATTCTTAATTTAGCTAAATAAAATATCACAGATATTATATTATTAATTTTAATAAACATTTAATTTTTAAAATAAAATTATTATTTAGAAATTATGTCAAACATCTAATTATGAAATTGTATTTAATCATTATTAAAACTAAATAACTTTTAAAGTTATTTATATTTAAAAGTTTTAAATTATTTCTAAACTTTTTCTATCAGCTAAACTGAGTTTGGAAATTAATCCTTTCTGATTCTATTTTTTTAAATTATTTCTTTATTAGCTAAAACATAATATATGAAATATTTTATTATCAATATTTAAAATGGTTTTTAACTAAAAGTTATTATTAAGAAACAATTCCAATTCCAGTCAGCTAAATAAATATAGTAAACTAATCTTTATTGACACGTAATTGAAATTAAAATATCTACTGCTTATTGAATATTGTTAAAAACCATTAATTAAAAAAAAAATACTTATAAGGTTTTTATATTCAATAATGATAAGAATTGGAAAACTGTGTTTATAGAATAAAATATCTTTTAGAATTGAAAATATTATTTAATTATAACAAATTCAATAGATTGAAAATACAATAAGTCCTTTTAAACTAAACTTGCCAAAGTATAAAATGTCCAGTTAAAATAGCAAATTCGATATTAACAAGCTCATTAAATTTAGAAGAAATATGCATTTGAATCCTGAAACTGGATTTAAAGAGTTCTAAACACAATAAAACATTAAAGAGTATCTTCTATCGATAGGGATTTAAGAAAATTAAATAAAAGTATGCGCTTAGACAGGGTTAGTTGTAGATATTAGAGGTATTTACTTTATAAAATTAAGAGCTTAAATAATTTATACCAATCATATTTAAATTTAGGTTAAGCCCCTTCTGAGGGAGAAGATAGATTGATTGCATTTAGAGCTGATATTGATGCACTATCAATGAAAGAAGATAATCCTCATTTGGAATATCAAAGCACCAACGGAGCTGCTCATATGTGTGGTCATGATGGACATACAACTTGCCTTCTTGGATTTGCAAGTCTTTATATGGATATCCTGCACAAAATTCCTTAAAATAAGGTTGAAAGAAAAAAAATATTTTTTTTCTCATCAAATAGTTATTCATTAATTAATTAAAATTTGTACAAATAAAATGTAGGTTATTCGTTTGCTATTCTAACCCAGCGAAGAAGGTCCCGAAAGTGGAGCATTTGTGATGATTTAAGATGGATGTCTTGACTAAGTATAAGAGGTACTTTGAATTTTTGAATACATTCATAACTAACTTTTTTCTTAAAATAATTATTGAAAATATGTCACCAAAATAATTTTTTTTTTTTTTGGAAATATGTCTAAGAATTATTTTAAATATTAAAAATATTTATTTAATTCATAAAGGTTTATGGATTTCACAATTGGCCTACTCACAAAGTAGGATATTTGATGGTAAAACCAGGACCTGTTATGTCTGAAGTAACAGTCATAAATTTAACTATTATTGGAAAGGGAGGACATGGAAGTGAACCAGAAAAGGCAAATGATCCTGTATCTGCTGCAGTTGATTTTCATATAAAATTTAGAAAAATTTAAGAGAAGTATAAAGGAAGATAATATGTTTGTACCTTACCAACATTCAATGCAGGAGAAAGGTATTCAAATTAAAAAACTATTAAACAATTTATAAATTAATTGATATATTTATTCATAAAAAGATTTAATGTTTTTCCTGATAAAGCTTTACTCACAGGCACTCTTAGATCTTTTGAAGATGGATTGTCTGAGGAGTTTAAAAAGGATGTGATTTAAGCTTTAGAAGAGCTTAAGTAAGAAAGAGGAATAAATTATTAATTAAATTGGAGGATTTACTTCCCTGCTACAGTTAATTCAGAAACTGAAGCAAATCATGTTGAAAGAGTAGCTAAATAATACTTTGGAGAAGCTAATGTAGGTATTGGTATTATGCCAGCAAGAGCATCTGAAGATTTTTCTTTTTATCTCAAAGAAAGACCAGGTGCTTTCTTCTTTTTAGGATCAGGCAGAATTGAGAATGACACTATGCTTCATGATTGTCATTTTGACTTTAATGAGGATTTGATTAATCCAGGTTCTGAATTCTGGGTTAAATTAGCTTTAGACAGATTGAAAGTCAATCTTTGAAAACATTTTTTGATATTTAAAATTATTTAAATTTCAGTTTCAGGCTTATTAGTAAACATAAAAATACAAATAAAGCAAATAATAAATATTAGAAAGTTGCTTGTTTATATTTTGAGGTTACTTCTTATAAATAAAAATATATAAAATTAAAATTTTTTACATTAAATTCAAAAATAAATCAAAATATATCAATAAATACAAATAAAAACTCATTTTATTTTGAAAAAAATTTTTGCTGCAATTGTAAGATTGAGGATCTTAATTTATTATTTAGCCTGATTTGTTTTAAGAATTGATAAAAGTAGAGGCTTTAGCTATATATATTGATAATTTGATATTATTAATAAAAGATTTAAAAATAATCTAATGAATTAATATTCTTACATTTTTATAATTGTAATTATGTTCTGTTCAATAAAGACTATATTTATTTTTATTTGATAGTTAGAAGAAAAAGAAAAATATGAATTTTATAGCAGAGGTATTTTGTTTAGTTATTTATACGTTACTTAAGATATTAAAAAAAAATTCAGTAATAATTGATAAAAAATTCATAACCCTTTATGGGTAATTCTAGAAACATCTTTGTTTTTAGCCAGTTATAATTTTATAATAAAGAGTATTTTTAATCACTAATTAAATGAGTTTTTCTTTCCCCCTCTTACCTTGTTTGCTTTTTTATCTATTTAGCTTATGAGTATTTAAAAATGAGATAATATATTACCAAGGAATAGAAAGTTTTATTAATAATGAGTGAATTATTTGTAATAAGAAAATAATAATGTAAATAGGTTTTTATTGAATAGAAGATTGATTTTTTTTGCTAAGAGAAATTGATTTGTTTTAATTTCATATAATTATTATGCAGTCTTTTTAAATAATTTTGTTACACACCAACTTTAATTAATCTTTTCGCCTCTATGTAATCTCTAAACAAAAAGTTATTTATAACTGTATAGTATTACACAATTATATAATTGATAGTTTTTTAATGGATAGTATATTTTATTTTCATGTTTTATTTTTAATATTTGACCTTAAAAAGAAAATTTTAAATAAGAATATATTTAAAGAATATTTTGCTTAAGATAATAGATTAATAGCTGAAGAATATTATCTTTTTGAAGGTAATATCTTTGTATTTGATAAAAATGATTGACAAATTGTTTAGCTTTAATATCAGATTTTATTATTTGAAGCATAAAATAAAGTTGAAAATTCAGTAATTAATTCGGGAATTCTGGTAATTAAAATTAAACCAAATCGGATTTTTCAGAATCTCTGATGTTTTTGCCTAATTCAAATTTCAAAATAATTAATACTATCTATTTATGAAATCAAAGTTAATCTATTTTCGTAATTAATGAATTTAATAAATTAAATATATTATTTCAGCATAAAATAAAAATGAAAACAAGGAATAATTATCATAGACATTAATACCTGATGATAAAATTATAAATAGAAATAATTATTGTTTTTTTTTGCTTTTAAGGAAGATATGTCAGAAGCTAAGTGGGAAGCTTTAACAAAATTTAAATAAATAAATAAATCAATCAATCAAAGGGTGGGGAAATAGATACAGTTACTTAGGAATTTTGAAATGTAATCTTTCTATTCATTACCTGATGTAAAAGTATTAGCTATATAGTGAAGTGAAAATGCGTCAATTAATTAATTGATTTAAAAAGTGATTTTTTTTAAATGGCACTTATTAGCTTGAATATTATTGATTAATTAATGTGATTGATTATATCGATCATTTTGCAAATTATGTATAAAAGTTAACAAAATTAACAAAAGTAAGTCTGCTTGCAGATATACATAGTAAAATATATGCTAAGTAAATAAAACATTTTCCTATTTTCTAAAATACTTTGAATAAAATAATAATTAATAAGCAACTTCTCTTAATAAAAAAAACCTAGGAAAGGTTGCGTTGGCAGTATATTTTTAATATTTTTGTAAACAATTAAATATTAGAATGATAAAAATAATTAATTGGAAAGGTATTTAGTATGAATAGATACTCATAGCAATATTTTAAAGAGCGCTGAAAGATATTATTTAAAAAGGATTTTAAATTTTACTCATAAAAGAAAAAAAATAAACAAAAATAGATTGTAGAATTCATCAGAAATATGTAAACAAAAAAATCAATTAATAAAAGAACTAAGCAGAAATTCTGTGTAACAAAATTATCAAAATAATTTACTTCTAAAAGAAAAGCATCCTACAAATTAATCTTAGTGATACGCATTTTATAACTTTTCATAAAAGATTTTTAAAATCACCTTCTTCAAATATTTTCTGCTAATAGGAGCTTCTATTTATTAATTAGATGCTTATACATTCTATGTAAATAATTTTAGATTATTTTATTAGGTTTATCACCTCTCTCTTATTCATGATCTAAAATCTAGAACCACTGGTGTATATTTTTATAAACAATATTATAGTTTTATTATTATTAATTGTATCAATCTCTATTATTTTAAATTTCATTTAATATCAATCGATTCAATGATTATTTATTCTTTTAAATATTGCTAAAATTTGTCATATTTTCCATATTATAAAAGATTATATTGACCCTAGTGTGCTTTGTATTGTAAATTTTAACAAGTAGTGTTTAATATATTCAGCTTAACAATATGAAAATAAATTAATAAAGGCACTTTTTTTAAATCCATTTATGTGTTAAAAGATAAAAAAGCTCCTTTTATTATCATTTATTACCACACACATATTTTATAATTGTGTTTTTTTATAGAAAATACAGAGTTATTTTTTCTATATCTTTCTCTACATTTTACAGGTTATTTAAATTTTATAATTTTTGACATTTATGTAAAAAAGTTTGACTGAAGCTCATTTCTATATGTTATCTAATAAGGTCAAATAAACTAAAAATAATAATATTTTTGAAAAATTTTGGTAGTTTTGATTGAATTGAAAGCAAATATTTGTATGATTTAGTAAATTTCATTAAAGGTGTAGGCAAGATGTAGATAAATAAACAAAGTAGATGGAAATATTATATATTGCATATAATCATATAATTTAAGTTTTTGTAATATAAAAACTAGTAAAGTTTGATAGTTTTAATTAACATATCTATGTATATTTTTATTGATTTTTTTGTATGCTTTTTTTTTTTTTGATCGATTGTTTAATATTTGAAAGAGTAGATTCTGTAATTATAATTTATTAAAGGTAGTAAGAATGAATTTCTTGTACTATTGTTCTTCAGTTTAAGTATTTAAGATTTTATTAGGAAGTGGTTTGATAAATATTTAGAAAGGTATTATGAGACTGAAAAGAATTTTGTGGTGAATCAAGTTTTTGTTTTTCAAATTTCTTTTCATCTTTTTATGCTTGATTGATTAATCACCTTTTAGCAGTAATAAATGAAATTTATTGTCTCATGAGCAATCTATTAAATTGACAAGGATGGTCATTCAACAAATAGTAATGATTTTTAATTTAATTTGCAATCAATTTTCAGTTAATAAGACTTATAGATAGGTAGTAGTATTGAAATCAATTAATTTAGTGATTGATTGTTTGATAAGTCAACAAGTAGAAAGCTCCCAGAAAAAAATTTAAATTTTGTTAAGTGCTAATTATTCTATCAAAAGTTGCTATAATTAATATAATTTATTATTGTTAGGTTAGATTGCTTTTTAACTATTTTTTCTTTATTAATATACATACAATTCATGTAGGAATTCTTTTTATTAGTCTGTCTATGGTTTAAAAATTAGCTATTCAATTGAATGATTTGATAAGATCTTGTAAGAAGAGAGAAATACTCTCTTTATTTTCATTTAATAGGCTTGGTAAGTTGACCATAATGGCTTTTTAGTTTGTGACTTGAAGAGCACGGTAGTAAAGATAATTGTTAGAGTTTAATCCAGGGTTAGTACTTTCACTTGCCCAATAATTATCTGAGTGTAAGAAAGTTTTTATATAATCAATAGATAATTTAGTTTTTAAAGTTGAGTTATGAGGTCTATTTTAATCAATATTATGGGAGACTTATTCGTTGGGGAGACAGCTCATCTCAGGTAAAACAAATGCTTTGTTGTTGTAAGCACATTGCTCTAAGCGTATGAAGGGAGTATTATTTACGGCAAAGTGAATGTATATAGTTTCAATACCTTATTTTTCATTTTAATGGATTTCTTCTTACAAATCATTAATGTAGTTATCAATATCTTCCCATGATTATTTAACCTATTCGAAGAATTCAAATTATTCATTATTGTTAAGGTAGTCATATAAATATTCCATAGCATGAGAACTTGAGTCATAGCCGTTAGTACCAAAGCCTCCAATGATAAATTTTCTTTATAAATATTATCTTGGGAGATTTTATTATTCCTCAAGGGTAGAGGTAGAGGACTCAGAGGCCTAAGGCATAAAATTCAATTGTTGTTAAAGATATGCTTACTATTGCATAATTTATTATTAAAGAGCAGAAATTAATTACTCTTAGCTTATACCTTATTGCTATGAAATAGCAATCATTTTAATAACTTCGTTTAAGTTTGCGTCAAAGAATTATAATCCGTCCTTCATTCTTGATAGATTGAGTGTATGGGTTTTTTGTATAATAATTTAATGAGATTCGAGTTTAGGAAATATTTTTAGAGAGGTATTCTGTACTGATTGATTATGTATCTATGTATGTATGAATTTATATATGCTCTTTTGATATAGCGTGTTATCAGTTGAGTATGAATTGAATTAGAAAGAAAATTTTATTTAATAAATTTTCAAAGATTTTGAATGAGTTTTTTAATTTTTTACTTAACAATTTATTATATTTTTTTTAATCTTTGGTTTTTAAAAACTTTGATTGGCAATCAAAGAGCTAGC
The DNA here is from genome assembly GCF_000189635.1 of Tetrahymena thermophila SB210. Taxonomy (NCBI): domain Eukaryota; phylum Ciliophora; class Oligohymenophorea; order Hymenostomatida; family Tetrahymenidae; genus Tetrahymena; species Tetrahymena thermophila. The sequence goes on from NW_002476353.1 coordinate 206,625, forward strand.
TAATAGTTTTAAGATTTTTTTTTGTTTTAAAATAGTAACAATAAATAAATTAAATTATTCTTTCTTTTTTGGTTAAAATAATTCATCAGATTAATTAAAGTAAAAATGTAAACCTTTCTTTTTAATATCTGATAAGCTACTAATATATTTAATTGCAGTATACATACATACACATATTCATTCATTTATTCTTCATATTTCATTAAATTTATTATGTATTTTCTTTTGAATCTTAATCAAAATTATTACTCGAAATCGATTATATTCTTATTACACACATTATTTTAAATAAATATTATTTTGTTTAACGCACTTTACAGTTACAAAAAACACCATTTAGATAATATAGCAATGTAAATTACTCTATCCCTCCTTAATTTATTTTCTTTTAATATAGCAAGTGTATATTTCTGCAATCATATTAATTGACTACCTATCAAAATTTCCTATAAAAAGGTGAAAATATATGTATAACTAATGTAAACCTAGTCTGATGAATATAAAATCTGCAAATAACAAAGATCTTTACTTTATTTCATTCGATATTATTTACATAATTATCTGTATGCTATTTTGTAAGGTCAGTTCAAAAAAAGTAATAGTAAAGTTTTTTTAATTTAGAGGTAGTAAAGAGTGTATTTAGTTATGGAAGACAAAATGCAAAATATGCTTAAATAAAATATTTAAAAGAGTAATATATTTTAAGGTGATTTAAAATTATTGTTACTGTAGTATTACTTATTTGTTACTAGAGCCACAAAATAAAAAAATTAAATCTAGATTTTTTTAGATTTATTTTTAGTAAACCCCATTACTTTCTGAATATAAAAGAAATTACATAAATCCTTGAGTATTTTTCTTTTATTTGTAAATAAATTCAAAGACAATAATTATTTTTAGATCATTTTTCAGAATGCGTAATGAAATACATTTTGTTTCAGATTAAATTCTTATATAAATATTAACTTAAATGAACAATATGCTTAATGTAACCTGTTAAAAAATATTCTTGTTTTGTTAAAATTAAAAAGTGAAATATACATCAAATAAGCTCTTTGATAGCATTGTGCAATGAGTTGAAATTAAAACCCTTGCTTTAATCACAATAGTAAAAACTAACTTAATTAATCATCAACTTTTACTGAGTAAAATATATAGTCTACTATTTCTCGTTTCAAGCTAAGCGTTACCTTAACATCAATGGACCTCATTCATTTCACTTTTTTTCTATTTTAACAATTTACTGCCTCAATTTCAATTACAAATTTAAAAATTTAGTGAATTGATATAAAAAATCTCTTACTTTTGTTTGAGAAAATCTTTCAATTAGAAAAAGTAATCAGCTCATGTTGCTGGTTTGTAAGTATTATCGAAGTTCGATTGATTAAATTAAGCGCAAATCAAGATATATTAAAAAGAAATTTTCTTCTAGCTAGTTAATAAACCTTGTTATATTTTAAACAAGCTTACAAGAATAAAGAGCCCAAAATATATTCATTTTGTTTGTATCTATGTTCTTTGTACTAAGTTCATAAACCAAATGCTGTTCAAAGTACAACTCGTTCAATATTACATAGCACTAAAAAATACACTATTATGAATGAATTTTATTCTTCCTAACCATATTATCTGTAAAGAGCAGATATTAAGGTTTAATTACATTCTTTAACTTTATTTGCATCTCAACATTATTTTATAGTTAAAAAGAAATGCTAATATTTAGATTTAGTCAGAAAAAATATTTCTATAGATGTAAATAACTGTAATATTTATCTGTTCAAATCATTAAATCAGATACATCACTCTATCTATAGTAATTAAAAGGTATTAATTTTGATTTTTGATATCAGGGAGTAGAATCAAGAGATTACAGAGGTATCAATTTAATAAGGCTTTCTATAACCACAAGCTTGCTTGAAAATAAAATTTAAACTAATTTCTAAATATTTTAAAATTGTTTGCAGCAAACAATACTCCTCAATATAGCATGCACCATTGCAAAATGCGATTAATTGAGAAATAAGCGCATCATTCCAAAACACCCAATAAAACAAGCAGTAATCACATTTATAAAATAATGCTCATCTATATAAATCAAATTTACTTTCATCCATTTTAAATCACTAAATCATAATAAATAATAATCTAAAATATCACCTATGCTATCAATTAATATCTTATTTAAAAAATTGTTTCACTTGAAATTACATTTTACTAACTAAAATATTCCACATCCAGATTTTAAAGACAAAGCACTTATTTATAAGGCATTGAAAATTTGGGTCATTAGATTTCAAAATTTTACTTATATCAAATAAATTTAATCTTTGATTTGGCTTACTTTGAATTTTTCTGAGGATTTTTTTGGTAAATGGTATAGATAATAATTTAATAAATTTGAAGAAATTTTCTTCTAATTTTTAAACAAATTACACAAGCTGATTTCTGTCATACAAAAGCAGTATTACGATGTAAGTTCTTCTTTCTATTTATTGTAAACAAGATACTTCTTTACTAAAATTTTCAAATAGAATTTTTCTTTTAAAATAATTAATGGCAGTATTTAGCACATAGAAATAAAAATGAAGGATTTTAATATTAGTTAGTAATAATTTAGGAATTATTTTCAACATAAATATATTTAATTAGAGTTTCTAATAGAATCTGAAAATCCAAAATAAAATTCATTAGTATTTTATTAAATTTCAACAGAGATATTTTTAATGAAATAATTAAAAAATTTAATTAATAATTAAAAAGCATCAAACAAACAAATTGTATTTTCTCTCAAAAGTTAAATAATATAAAATTAATGAAAATTCATTCAAAAATTAAATAATCAAGTTACCTTAAAATACTTTATAATATTCTAAATCAAGCTGAAAAATATTTTGAATTTACCATTCAATAATCTTAAGTAATTTTTGATAGAAGCATATAAGCTTTTAAATGAATGATAAGCTAAATTATTTAATTCAGATCGTTTATTACAATAAATTTTAATACACATTTATTACTCATTTTCAGAAAGATACTAAAATATTCTTAAATTTTTTGTTTGAAGTATTGTTATTTTTAAAAAATTAAATAAAATCAACTTAATTAAACAATAAGCTGTCATTTGATAAAATGTTTATAAAATAATTATCTATCCATCATGACTTTTTTAATTTTTAAATAGAAAATAAATTTGAAATGTAATTTTTAGCAAGTCTCAAATAACATTTAATGCTAAGAAATATTTTTAAGTTGTTTTACTCTTGTCATATAATTGCAATTACATTAAAATGAAAGTGTTTTTTTTCTAATTATAGAGTAATTAATTATAACTCATTATAAAAAGGCATAAAGAAAATATCTAATCTAATGAATCAATTTTTTTATTAAAATATAAGATTGATCTGTTAAATTTTTTAATTATATTTTTACACTTATAAAATTACACATTCAAGATTTTATTAAATTTTTAAAATTTTATCATAAAATAAGATCAGTATTAAATAAAGAAAACATATACTTTCAATGGTCATTACATTCTATTTTTTCTACTAGATATCATAAGCAGGTTATATTTTTTATTCATTTTAATGAATATTCCATTTCAATAGGTTTAAATTATTTAAATGAGATAGGATTTGACATTTTTTATAATATATATGAACTACTTCAAATATTATATTTAAAAAGGATAATTTTCATTGCTAGAATGAAATTTTTTCAAATAATAATTAAATTATGAAGCAATTAATTTTGATTTGCTAAAAATTTACAAACCAGAGTAATAAAAAAACAAAATTATTTTTATTATTCTTTGTTTTTCGAAAAAGTATCTATTTATATTTGAATGAATGAAATTTAAAATTCAATTTAAATATAAAATATAAATTCATTTAAAACAATTTTTATCTTACTAAAAATTCAATAATAAAATTTGAATTTATTTACAACTAAAATATTAATCATTTTAAAAAAATTAATTTGGTACTATTTTTTCAATTTAATTGAAAATAAAAAGAACTATTTATCATTTATAAAAATAAATTTAAATGAGAGTAATTTAATATTGATTACAAATAAAATTTAGCTGACCAAAATCTAAAACAAGAAAATTATTGAATTTATTTTTAAATTTGTTCTCATATAAAATTAATTTATTAAATATATAAATTGTAGAAATAAAAATGCTTTAAATTATTAAATTTTTTCTGAAATAGTTTTTTTTAAATTGAAAAATTTTTTAAGTTTTAGTTTAGAAAAAGTAAAAAGATATTATAAAATTGTTAAAGGTGAAAAATTAATTATTTTATATCAATCTAATTTTATATTTGAATATCAGTTACAAATAAATCTAATTCTTTCAAAAAAATAAAATAGAATTCTAAATATAAAAGTAAATTTTGATCTTAAATATGTATTAATTTAAAAAATAAATATTATTTTAAATTAAAAGTTAATATTACAAACTAAAAATGATTTTTAGGTTTTAAATTATTTATATTCAATTTTTTTAAAAATAGTATTTATTTTTTTAACTCAAAATATTTTTATATTTATCATACATTTTTTTAAACTTATTAGAATTTTAAAACTTATTTATTCATGTTAAAAAAAAATTTTAAAGAATTTTATTAGCTGAAATAAATATTTAATATGTTTATGAAAACATACTTTTATCTATTTGATTTAAAAAATTTTAAAAAGCTACTCATACTTAGAATATTTAAAGAAATTAAAAGATTATGATATAATTAAATAAAATAATTTATTTATCAAAAAAGCTTAAAATATGTTTCTTTTTTGTTTCTATTTTAAACTTTTAATTTGGTTTATAATTATTAAAAGAAATTAGTGCAATATTAATTATTTAATCTATTTTATTTATGAAACTAATATAATAATATAGTTAAAATATTTTAATAAAATCATTACATGTCAAATAACAAACAGGGATTAACTAAAAATAAATTCATTCAAAATTTATTATTTTTAATTAATCTATTTTATTTAAAAAATAATAAATTTACTAATAAAAGAATATTAAAATTTACAACTTTATAATGAGCGAATAAATAATTAGAATTAGTATAATCAGGTCAGAGTCTTTTCGATTCTTTTAGAAAGATTTATTTATAATAAAATATATATTGGTTTACTGATATTACTTTTTTATTAAAGTCTGCAATAAATCTTATAAAGATATTAATATTTTTATCAAAAACCTTAGAAAACAGATTTTATTTCTGATAACATCAAAACAAAATATGGACAAAAAATTTGAAATTATTCCATTTTCTCCTATGGCGGACATAGGATTTTGGAGTACATTAGCAAAGGTAAAATGAGAAATGTAATCAATTCACTCACACGTTTCTTATTATATAGAAAAAGCTCGAAGAATGGAAATTAAATTCAGATCCTTAAGATATTTTTGTTAAATTTAAGATTAGCAATTTCACAAGCAAAAAGGCATTTTTAAATCTAGATGTTTACAGCTTTCAACAATGGGAGCTACAGTTATAGGGACCTGTAGAAATTGTCATTTAAACTTAGTTAAAAAATTACAATACAATTGAAGAGTTCAAATAAATAAACTACCATGACTTGTTTAGTAAGAATTAATCTTGTTTTTCAAAATAATTAAAAATGCATTTAATGATTTTTCAATTTAAAATATTTTGTTTTAGAATAAACTTTAAACAAAGCTTTTTAAGTGAGTATAAATAAATTAATAAATATTTTATATTTAAAGAGGACCTAACATAAAAGTAGATTTCTGCAATTGATAACTTTTTAAGTGGCAAAGACGAAAATTTAAATGCATTCATAATGAAATTAGTTACATTTGCAGATCTAAAAAAACATAATTATTCATACAAGCTATGTTCTCCCTCAATTAAAGTGGATGATTTTAATTTACTTGAAAAGAGCTCGTTTAAAACTGCTTTTAACGATGAATAAAAAGTATTACTTTTCTTTTTTTTGTTAAGTATATACATATGTATTTAATACAAAATGTTAATAAAATGCTCACTAATTAATATTTGAACATTTAAAGCAAAAAGCATTTGATGAGTCTTTGAAGCAATTTTTAAAAAGCGGAAAGATTTCACCTTTCTTCTACTGTAAAGAAGTTGACGGGGGAAAATTTGTTTTTGGTACATTAAGAGAATATCTTAGCGAATTAGAAACAGGAAAAACAAATGATTTATATGGAGTATTTTTTGATCCATATAACTAAAATACAGGAACACACGCATACTTCACCAATTTACTTGCATTAGTACTTAAGTTAGCAGAATAAAAAGGGATTAAAAATATTCTATCAAACCTAAAATTTATCTTGCTTAAAGATTCCCTCATATACAATTTTGCTAATAAATATGATATGAAAAATTCTTTGGTTGTGTCTGTTGACTTGACTAATGCTAAAATTGATGCTGAATCATACACAGGCTGCGACCCAAACTAAATACCCCCAAGTATAGACTTAAAAAGCTCTCTAGATGAAGCTACCTTAGCCACAGATGCTGTAGATTTAAATATTAAGCTAATGAAATGGAGGGTCTTGCCTACCCTTGATCTCGAACTGTTGAAGAGCACAAAGGTATCACTTATGAAATAAAATACTATTTACTGATGAATTAAAAATGGAGTTTAATGAATCAAAATGTTTAAAGAAATTTATTAATTTATTAAAAATAGTCAATAACTTAATTTTTGTATATTCCCTAAGAAAAATGGCTTGATTTAAAATATATTTCAATGACTTTACCATATTTTTGAAGGCTAATTTTTTTATTTATTTACAAAAGGTATTGATGTTAGGTGCAGGTACTTTAGGATGCTAGTTAAGTCGTAATTTGATCGGTTGGGGTATTAAGCATATCACTTTTGTTGACTATGGCAAGATATCTTATTCTAACCCTGTGCGTTAATCTCTTTATGAATTTGAAGATACTATCAATGGAGGTAAGCCTAAGGTAAAAATTTAAAAAACCCTTCTCTTTATTCTAGAAAATGTTATAGACAGTTTGAAAAGATAGGATGATAGTATTAGAATTATTTGAGCTAATACAAACTGTTGAATAGTAAGTAAAAAGAGAGGAGGAAAATCTTGAAGCAAGTTTTCAAAAGTTCCCCAACCAAAAAAAGGAAAACTTTTATATCAATTCAACTTTCTTCCTTTTCTGAATTACCTACAATAATTTTGTTTGTCTGTTTATCACACAGTTCTAAATAATTAACAAATCATGATTTTAAAATTGTATAATAATAGGCTGAGACCGCTGCTGAGAAATTAAAAAAAATATTTCCAGATATTGTTAGCAAGGGCTATTAAATTAAGATTCCAATGCCTGGCCACTATCTAGCAAGTGTTGAGCATGTAAAAAATTTCTCTCATCACATCAATTCAAATTTTTTCAAATTGATTTTATTGCAATTTGCATTAAAAAATTATCCACTAAATTAAATACGTTCAATTATTTAAGCTATTTTAATTTTTTTTTTTTATAGGCTATTGAAACACTAAAAGACGTAGATCTTCTAGAAGAACTTGTTAAAGAGCATGATGTTCTTTACTTAATGACTGACTCTCGTGAATCTCGTTGGCTACCTACCATATTAGCAAACAAATACAATAAGGTAATCTTTCCTAGAAATATAAATATTTATTCCATGTTTAATAAACTCCTCCCCATTTTACAATGAAATTAAGCAGGAGAAAAGACAAACAATAAAAATAATTGATTTCATTTAGTGTTTCAGAGCTTGAATCTCTCTCTGCATATTCAAATTAATTTACTTTAATTTTATCACTTTTAAATTTTGAAATATCAATAGATTTGTATTACTGTTGGCCTTGGATTTGACTCTTTTGTTATTGTTCGTCATGGTCTATCACCTAAAGTGCATAACCCCGGTAAATTTAATTTAAAAAATGTGTATCTCCATTGATAGTTTTTTTATTTTGAAATCAGTTCAAGTTAGTTTTTTTCATCTCTTTTTGAAATGATTTTATAGATTTTTGTTTATTTTTATTAAATTAAAATAATTTTATTAAAATGTTTGATTAAAAAATTAGAAATAAATGGTGAAAGATTGAGTTGCTATTTCTGCAACGATGTTATTTCTCCTGGAAATACTATGAAGGATAGAACTCTTGATTAACAATGCACAGTTACTCGTCCTGGTTTATCTTTTGTAAGCTCAGCCTATGCAAGTGAATTATTGATTTCTTTACTGCACCACCCACTGAAAAATGGAGCTCCTGCAGCTGATGAAATCGAAAAACTACCTCAAACTGATCTAGGTAAATTAAAATAGTTTTGATTTTATAGGTTAAAGGCTATATTGATGAGTGATAGATAATACAATCTATTATATAATGCTTTCATGAAAACAAATAATTTTTCATACTTCATTAAAAAGGATGAAGATAAAGTATTAACGTAGTAAAAGAATTTGAAATAGCTATTCAACCATTTAATGAAATTTACAATCTAATCTGACATATATTAATTAAAATTTTGTGTCTACAAATGTAATAAGGTATTCTTCCCTAGCATATCAGAGGAACTATGGGTGAATTTGAGACAAGAGTGATGTATGGCAGAGCATTTGAACAGTAAAAAACTTGTTTATATTTTATCATATAGAGATTTATTTTCATATATTTATTGAGAGAGAAGGGTGGGGAAATTAATTTTATAGTATTAGATATATTTCATATTATTTATGATTTATTGATAGATTGCTTTAATGAATGAATTTATTTATTTATTTACTTATTTTTATCGTTGCATATAAAAAGCTGTGTAGCCTGCAGTGAATTTGTTTTAGATGAATATCTAAAAGACCGTGACAATTTCTTATAGAGAGTTATTAATGATCCTGATTATTTGCAGGTGAGTTTTTTATTTTCTTTAAAAAATTTAATTTAAAAAAGGGGTTGGCATTTATTTTAATCTAGAATAGATCACAATCATCCTCATATTAAATTTACATATAATAAACCAATGTTTTAAAAATTCTAATTTTTAAACATATTTAAAATAGTAAGTAACTAAATTGTCTGAGCTTCTTAGGGATTTAGATGGTACTGATGCTTTTATAGAAGTAGATGATTGATCGATCTGGAAAATTCTAATATCTTTCACTCCACTTATAGCAATTTTTTTTTTGACAACGTGCTTTAAAAATAGATAATCTGAGTGATATAAACAAAGCAACAAATAGCCTTTATTTATAAAATTCTTTTTAATATCTTCCCACTTTTGTTAGCTTTTAAATATGAAGATTGTTACGAAATTCAAAACAATGTTAATAATATTAATAATATGTTAATGCCTGTAAAATATTTTATATTTTTTTCATTTTGTAATACCCATTTAAAAAATGTCGTTGGATTTATTTCAATTATAAAGCCTAAGTGCTAAAATAACTATAAACAAAACAAAAAAAACAGATATATAAATAAGGATATTATTTGATTTAATAGTTTGAAATATTTAATAAAAAAGTAATTCAAAGGTGATTGATTGATTAATTTATTTATTGACTACATCAAAAAAATTTACTTAATCAATAATTTTTAAAAGTTTTTGATTGTCATAAAAAAAAAATTGAAGAAAATATTTGATAAAAAAAATAAATGATGGAAAAACAATGTAGAAAAAATGAGAAGGCATAGCTCCTTCGCATGCTTCCAATCCGAAAGTATTGGATATATATAATAGACACTTTTATCTGTGTTACCAATGAATTCCGTCATATTTTGTGACGTCAAAATTTAAATTTTCAATTTACTACTTGCTTCATCCAACCTCACTCATTCACATAATTACATAAATTTTTTCTAACTCTTTATATTTGTTTGTTTGATTGTTTGCTTCTTTATTCAGTCGATTAATTGCATTCATTTTCAAAGGTTTTTTGTATTTATTTTAGTTTTGATTAGCGGAAATGAGTTTAGATTTTGAAAAAATCTGATAGATCAGATAGTTTGGGGAAGATTATTAAGAAGAATGATTTATAATAAAATATAAGTAATTCTTCGGTAGAAATAAAAATTCTTGTTATTGCCCTAGACAAAGAGAAAGAATGGAAAAGAATTATGTTATAATCAAAATTATTAGAAATTGGCCAAATAGATTTATCAGTAAAATAATACTAAAAATATTGCAGTTGCGATCCTTCAAAAAACTATTAAAATAAGAAGACGAAATTAAAGTAAAAAAAAAAAATTAAAAACAATCTTATTTAATTAAAAAAATAAAACAAAAAACAAATTATATCTGTGCTTGTCTTTACAAAAATTAGCTATCATTATTGAATAGATATAATTGTTTAAAAGATTTGAAATGAGTTAATAAGTTTTACTTGAAGAAAGTGCCACCACCACCGCAGCCACCAACCTCTAAACTCCTTCATCATCACCATAAATGTAATCCACTACTACTACTACCACATCATCAAGCCAAGCACCTAGCCTCTCTTCCCCCATAGAGATGGATAAGTGCTAACTTTCTCAGCTCATACATCAGAAGGATACTTTGACCCTTCAAGAGCTAGAATCTCTTCGCAAGCAAATCGAATCTCAGTAGTAAATCTAAATGACAATTAAAAATAATAACCCCTACAAAGTTCATATCTAGTGCAAGCATTTTAAGTCTAAGAAGTGTACCTTCTAGATAACTTTTAAGGCAATAAATGCCCCCACTTAAATGAACTAGTAGCTTCCTAATTCTAATTCTTCTTCCTCTTCTTCCCAACCAATAATTATTTCTACTGGCTCCCCCAATTCTTCTTTATAAACCCATTAAATCAACCCATTATTGTCTTCATCTTCCAAAAGTTCTCCATCATCTCCTAAAAAGTAAGACAATCAAATGTCTTCATAGGAGTAGATGTCGATGAATTAATAAGCCAACACCCAGCAAACTACTTCTTCATCTTCTTCATAAGAAGAAGGAGCAAATGCTGCTGCCAAGTAGTAGATGGGTGACTCATGTGCTTCAGTCTCCCTCGCTCAAAAGGCAAGTTCGGCTGAAATTAATTTGAGTTCATAGATGTTATTGTAAAATTCTAATCAAATGAAAGAAGAAGATGTTCACAAGAATATCAAAGAAGACAGGGTTGAAGAATAATAGGCACAATAAGAGTAGTAATAAATGGAGGATGAAAATAACGAAAGTTTCCTCAATATGATAGATGAGTAGCAAATGAGCTCTCATCATTACTCACTCATGTCGCCTTCAATCTCCCCTTTTGTCTTCAATATTATTTCTTCTAATCATGACATCAATTATCTTTCTCTAGATGGTGTGTAAGGCGATTCCGCTACTCAATAGTAGTAGCATTAAAATTAGCCTACATCCAACACCATCTCTTAAAAAAATCCTATTGCTGGCTCAGAAGATGCCACCAAAGCAATAGAGGAGGAAAATATTAAAGTCGAAGAAGAAGAAGAAGACAACGATAGCGGTGAAGAAGATGATGATGAAAATCAATCATCTTAAAAGGAGGGTTTAAAGAATGATTCTATCTTGTTCAAATTAAGCAATTGTAGATTGCAACACAGAAATCACCCAGTTATGAGTGATGAGGAATACAAGATTCATCTCGCCAAGAGATGGCTTGAGGGCCACTCAGAAAAAATTGAAAGAATCTATTAAGAGATTCGCGAGAAGAAGGGGATGTCTTTCAAAATAACTCCTAAGATTATCAAAAAATGCCTGCTAGATTCATATGATATTGACATCTATGCCAAGTGTACTGAAAAAGCTCACAAAAAATTCCTTAAAAAGAAATTGGACAATTTAATGAAGGCCATTCGTTAAAAGGAAAGAGCTCAATAGAAATCATAAACCTCTACAGCAGCTTCAAGTGACAAAGCTAATGCTTCTTCTACTTCACCCTCTGAAACAGCTAAGTCTAAACGCTCTTCTTCATCTTCTTCCTAGTCAAATCGCGTTAAAAACGCCTCCGTTTCCAATGTTATTTTTTCTAATACTCCTTCCACAAATGTCTAGTCCTCCTCATAAGAAATTAGCGAAGAAAGCAGCAACTAAACCTCTACCACAGTACCTAGCACCAGCGTGCAATAGATTTAAATTGAAGCCCCCACCTCTGAAATTAAGATTGAAGAGGAAATCAATTCCAGCTCAGTACAAGCTTAATAATAATAGTAGCAGTAGTAGATGTAGGTTCAGTAACCTAAGGTATACAAAGAAGAATGGGAGAGCTTCCTTGAATTTGACGTTTCTTATCGTCTTCAACCTGCCCACTGAATGCGAGTTGGTAATTAAGCTTTGTAATAATGAATATTTATAAACCTAATGTATAACAATATCAATATAAAATATCTTATCACCCCTATACAAACGAACGAATTAAATCCTTAACTTACTTTAAATGAGAAGTGGAAAGAAAAAACTTCAGAGAGATCAAACAATCAATCAAGCAAAGAGGATCAGTATCAAAATTAATAATTATATTTGTATTGAGTATAAATTTGATCTAGGAAATAAAAAGACTTCTGTCTATCGATTAATTTATGGATTTAGTTCATCTAACTTAACTATAGTTTACTAATTATAACAATCAACCCATAATTCATATATAATAACTAATATATAAATATAATCTCAAAAATAAAAATTATTTATCTATTCTAAATCTAAAAAATTTGAAATGTATTTATCTTTGTGTATTTTACTATCTATGCTTATAAATTTTTAACTACTTTATAAAAAATTTAATAAATAACCTCGCATAAAGATTTTTTTTCAGCAAGCTATACTTATTTTTTTATTGTTAGTCTTAAAAGTAAAATGAAACATTTCATTCACGTCTTTCTACTATAAAATTAGAAAATTAACAAATAAATAAAAAAAAACCAAAAACACACTCACTTTGTAAATTTTTTATTATCCGAAATAAAATTTATTGCACAAATAAAAGCAGAGGGAGATAAAAAATCAAATTTGAATTATGATAAAATTAAGTTTAAGATTATCCCAAAATTACACTTTCGAAACTAAACATTTAATTGAGGAGATAGTACTAAATTTTTTTTCATTCACTGAATGAAAAAGCACATGAACAAAAAGTTTTTATGTTCTAATTAAGTATAAACAGAAAATTTAAATTAATTAACACATGTTAGTTTTAAATCTTCATTTATTATTAGCTCTCCTTATTTTAACTTATTTTTTATTTATTTTTAGTAATAAAAAGCAATTTATCTTCATTTTTATGTGATTCCTAATATAATTTTTGCTTATCAGACTCTCTCTGTCAGTACTCGGTTTCTGATGCAAATTTAAATTCTAAAATATATTTATAATAAGTATAAAATGAATTTAAAAGGACACTTAAGAAAAATGTTTATATTTTCTTCTATATCCTTTATTTATAATATCTAAATCTTTCTATTTTGGCAATTTTTTCTAAGAATTTCTAAAAATTTTTTTAGCCCTTTAATTTTTGTATTACTTCCAGATAAAACACTAATTTCTTTATGTAAAAATTTAAGTATTGTAAACAAATAAGCATTTAACCTTCAAAATACAATTTTAACAGAGAAGAAAAAAGGTAAATAGTTAGTTAGTTTTTCCCCTTCTGAAATCAGACATTAATTAAACAATTCATTTTAGTGTATGAAATTCTAATTTTATGGATGACAGTAATCAAAAATATTAAATTTTTCTAATTGCATAAATATAATTTTAATTAAAAATTTTATTTGATATATTACTAATGACTTATATTTTTATAATTGTTTAATATATTTAATTTAATAAATAAAAACATTTTATTTTTTTATCATAATATGATAAAAACACTTATATAAATATCATGAAATTAAATGCTTAAAAATTTTATATAATATTTTTAAAAAATTTTATTTTTATTTTCATAATTTATTAAAAGAACAAAAAAAAAATATTGAAAAATTGAAATAGATATTTTATAATTATGAACAATTTTTTCATGTTTTTATAAAAAAATAATTTGTAATTTTTATAAATTTGATGACTGTTTTAGAATTAATAGGTTTAAAAGTGTATATGATTACATATATTTAATTAATTAATTTATTTATTTAGTTTTAATTCAATAGTTATTTATTTGATAAATTGATCAAATTAATGAAAATGAGAAATTTAATATTTTTGATAATTAAATTTTATTAGAAATTATATTTTTAAAATAAAATATTTTGAACAAATTATTTTAGGCAGTTAATCTTTAATTTTAAAATGGGCTATGATTTTTAATAAATAAATTAAAATTAACACTTTTAAAAATAAATGGTTTTATGAAGCTTTAATAACTATTGATATTAAGATTTTTATTATGTTAATAATTGGATTGATAAATATAACTCCAGAAATAATATATGATCAGTGATAGATTTAATTTAGAAAAAGTCGATAATTGATTGCCATAAGAAAATTCATCTTAATAAACAAGTATAAATTATATATTTAAAAACATCAATATTTGTTTAACTATTTGAGTTATGTAGTTTTGTTTACACAATCTTACAGGTTCCTTCTTTTTCATTTACGCATTGTGGATTTATATTTGATATATGCTTCTTAATACCACTTTAAATCATTTTTACGTTAATGATGATCAAAGTTCTAATTATCACAATCATTTTACATATCCTAAGTAAACTCTGTTTTGAAATTAATGCAAAATTAGTTAGAAATTATTGGTTTTATTTTAATAATAATAAATTTACAGAAGTTTTGTTAATAGTTAGAAAGATCTTTAACTTTTTTATAATCATTTGAGAAGAGTTCATTTAGATGGTCTTAATAAATTTTCTTTTTCATCTATTCATCTTATTACTTATATTTCTCAGCCAAATCTATATAAATAACAAAAATAATCAATCAAATTTTAAATTTCTATTTTATAATTTTGCTAAATAAGTTTTTATCTAATTGCAAAATATATTTCTTAGTACATTTGATTTGTTTTAATCATTAATATTGCAGTAATTTATTGTTTAAAATGTCAAAAATATATTAATTATAAATAAGTACCTGAATCTGAATTTTTTTTGCCCAATAATCTATTCTCTTTTCTCTTAATAATTTTTTGCTCCATTGTTTCATACATTTATTTTGTTGCAGATTTTGTTTTATGTGCTTAATCAAATCCTAAATCAGTAGCTCCATTAACACTGATTACTTTTTATGTTTCATCAAATGGTAAAGTACGCTTAACTTCATTTTCATGTCTTTTTTAATATTCTTTTTGCAAGAGATTAACTCTAATTTGGTCAGGGTCTTAACCTTAAGATTCAAGCTCATCAAACTCGTCATTATATTTGTAAGCTCTATCTTATAAGATCTTAATTTTAGTTTGTCTATCTAAATTCCAACCTATTCCTCTCATGTTGACTTGTAAAGTTATATTTTATACAATTAGTGATAATTTATTATAACAATATATTTAATTTATGTTGATATATTAATTATCAATTCAGATGATTTTTAATTAATTTCTTGAGTTGAGCATCAAAAATTTTATTGATATATATAAATGTGATAATTGCATAGTTGTTTGAAATCAAAAATGTTAGTAAGATGAATAATTAAATTCATAAAGCATATTTATTTTCAAAAAAAAGGATATTAAATGAATGGTTATAAAAATGAACTTCTAGCTCTGTTCTAATTTGAAAGGAACTATAAATTTATTTTAATATTTTTTGAATAAATATTACTCTTTAATTTATATTTTCAAAAAACAAGATAAATGCAAATGAAAAAATAATTTAAATCTAATTAATTAATTTTTAAAAACATTTAATTTATTTAAATAAATAGATTAAACCTTGCTAAATAAGATTCTAAAAAAATTAAGGCATATAATAGTTTTAAGGGTTAATCAAAAATATTTTATCCAACTAGAAAACAAAAAAACAAATTGATTTTATTAATATAAGACTAATTTTTTATAAAAATATAAATCGATTGATCAAATCAATTTTTTATGAAATTAAGTCTTTTTTTGATTTTATAAAAAAATAAATTACATTTTTATAGAATATCCATAAATTGGGAATTTAGTATTTAATTAAAAATAAGTACTTTAAAATAGAATGATATTATCTTCTAATAGTATTGAATTATTCTAAACATATTAAATTAGAAAATTCTTATATACATTTTTATTGAAAGTTTAGTGAGTATATTATTAAAAATAATATACAATTTTTTTAAAGTTAAATGTAGTAAATTCTACACAATTAACCTTGAATACATATTTAATTTTATCATCAAATATCAAATAATATTTAAATTTATGAACTATACAATATTTTTTTATTTCAATTATTAATTTTTTATTTAAATCTTAAATAAATGTTTAATTATCTCATCAAATATTAAATCATGTTTGAATATCTTAAGTTGATTTCTACATTTTGTTTCAAATAATAAATAATGATCATTATTTTTTTAATGAATATTTTGGACTCAAAATTGATTTGCTTAAAATCCTTAAAATATATTTTTAATAAAAATCTCTTCAGTAATTAATATTTTAGATTACAATTTTTTATTGTCTAAAATTTGCTTAGGATATTTCTTTCATATTATATAATGTTTGTTATACCTTTTAGTGTGGAATATGTGTTAAAAATTAAATCACATCAAATATTTTTTTCCTTTTCAAAGGTAAAATTGTAAGGTAAACAATTTAAACTAGTGATTTATATTATTTATTAAATGAAGTAATTTTGTTTTTATTTATAAAAAATACTAGGAACTAAAATGACTGGTTTTAATTTAAGAAGTCATATCAATTATTTGCAAATGAAATTAATTACTTATACAGTAATTGATAAATCTCTAAGTAATCTAATTATTTGATAATAAATAAAAGAGATTTTTCTTTGGAAAAATATACAATTCCAATTCAAAAATAAAATGAATAATTTATTTATAGAAGATAATAACAATATCATCAAAGCTGGCTTGATAAAAAGAAGCTAAAAGAGCAGCATTTTATATAGAAGTACTCCTAGTAGCAATAAAGATATAATAAAATAAACATTAGATATTTTTTAGAGTATAAAAAGATAATATAAGCGAGATTAGAGTGAAAAAAGGGAAGATAATGAAGAATAAAACAACTCCTCAATAGATAGCAATTAGTTAAAAGCTAGTGAAGAGTAATATTTAACACATGATCATCTTATTTATAGCTCAAGTGATATTGATGAAATAGATTGTAAAGATGATTATCACTCAATATGGGATAATGATGAATTAATTCTAAATGGGATATTCGATTTAGATAAGCTAAATATCTATCAGCTCTATAAAGTTAGGGCATTAACATACTAACCATAAAATTAGCAAACTATGTCAAACTAAAAAATACTTTACAGTTTTTAAAGTCTTTACAAACTGATTGATGATATGAGGAAAAAAAAGAGATAGCGGTTTACAACTAGTAATTTAAACTTTCAATAAAAGTATGATTTAAATGTCGATGATTGGAAGTCTTTTTAAAATGATTAATTATAAATAGTTAAAGATTTAAAGTAAGCTGATTAATTTAAAACATTTGAAGATTATTATAGCAATTATGTATAAAATGAGAAATTAAAAAGAAGAGAACTGAAATACAACAGGTATGAAGAAGCCTTTTTGAATAGCTAAAATTCACTCAATAAAAACAAACATACTTAATAGAGAGCAATCGAAGCTCTAAAAAGGAAATTTCTTATGGAGCATAATGATTAATTAAATCCTTAGTAAGATGATAAAAATTTACAACTTAACGAATATTACTAATACAACAATAGCTAAATAAACAAAGAATAATATCCAACTATTTGCTAAAGGAGTAACCTTGCAATCAATAGTTTATAATCAGATAAAATTCCAAAACATTTTTAAATAAAAAGAGTGCTTTCTACTAAATAACTAAGTACAGAGTCATCTTTAAATTCTCCTAAAAATAAAGGCAGTAAAGATAATCATCTACTTTTTAGCTCTGGAAATTTTAGCAACTTTAACTCTTCTTCTTTCAATACTTCTAATTTTAGTTTTATAGGAGCAAGAAGAGTTGATTCTATTGATTTTTCAAACTAGTAAAAACCTTTGATACTTACAACTCAGCCTTCAATAAATATTGAAAATAAAAATGGGCAAAAATAAAATTTTAATAATATTTAAAATAATAATATACAATCATTAAAAAATTTGGATGTATAAAGCGAAGAAACCCAGCTTAAAGAATCTAGCCCCTAAAAAAAGAGACTTATTAGATATTAATCTTAAGAAGCTCTGTAAGGATAAGATTTTATTTCTACAAACAGAGAAAATTTTGTTTATAAACAAACTTAAAGCCCATTAGTTCCATAAAATAGTTTAAGATTTAATTTAGATAATGCTGTATAACAAAAGTTATTCATTAACACAAGCAAAATAGAAAATTCTCCAATAAAATGTAGTTTTATACCTATCAGTGAGACTGCTAAAAATTCTCCAACTAAAATATCTTAATTTAATTAATTCTAAATGAAAAACAACAACTAGCATGAAAAGCAATTTATCAACTTTTTACCAAAGCTAAGCTTTTAGTCTTAAGTTACTTAACCAGAAATCAAAAGAAATAAATCTTTTTTGCATAATTAATAGATCTGTAACCAAACTCAAAGAATGGAAACTGTCATAAACGATAGAAAGACTTTATCCTCTTCTAAATCGGTAGCTAAATAAGTTTTTAACTTTGATAAATATACTATTTTAAAAGATAGCCCTTAGAGGATATAAGAAAAAAATTAAAACGCTATATTTTTATAACAACAATGATAAATAAAAATAATAATAAATAAATTCATTAAATTAATTGTTTAATTTCATATTTATTTTTTTATAAAATTATAAATAATCATAATAAAAACTAAAAGTAGTTTATTTAATAATTAAATTTCTTTAATTGATGTATTATTTCATAAAATCATTACTCAATATAATTAAATTCTAAAATTTATTTCTTATGCTCTCAAAGTACTCTAATAATTTATCTAAATATTTTTTTGTCTTTTACTTACTTAAAAACTTTATTTATTGCTTATCCTTTATCTATTTAAATAAATTTATATAATAGCTCAACTTTTTAGTTCTTTCTGCTTGCTTGAGCTAAATAATTTAATAGTAAAAGCGATTAAATAAATATTTTATTTAGATAACACTGCTAGTAAATTATTTTAATATTTATTTTTAAAGTTTAAATTACCCTTATAATTGATTTAATGTTATTTTTTTATTAAGTTTGCACATAATTTACAGTAAAAATACTTTATAATTCATTTTTTATTGTCCTATCTTTGCATCTCTTTTTAGTGAGTTTAAAGTTTTAATCCTACAGGTGATCAATTATATGTTCTGATATAACTCATGAGCCTTATATTGTCCCATACTACAGGATTATGCTTTTTATTCTGATACAATTTTTATTATATTTTGAATGTGTTTCATATTTTCTTCAAGTTGATCAATTATTTAAACATGTGATCCTAAAATTAAATAGAATTTGGCAGATTTTTCTGAATTTATATTATAGTATTTAATTAATTTAATGCAATTGATAAATAGTTAAATATTTGTTTAGAGTTTTATAAAAATTAATTAGCTTTAATTTACAACTTTTGATAGATATATGAATTAAATAAACGAAGAAGAATTAGAATTAGCATAAATCTACAAATGTAGTTTTAATTAGCCTCCATAAAATGAAGAAAAATATGGAAAAAAGTTGTTGCTTATAAGGCATGCTTTGAGTGAGTTCAATTTCAAATATGAAAGAATTTTCATTGAAAATCCTTAATTGTAAAGAACAGATCCTACTCTTATTGACCTCAGAGTTTCACTTGAATACATAGATGGACCTTTGCACTAAATTGGTATAATAATAGATTAGTTTATTCCTAATTATTATTTATTTTCTTCATATAGGTGAGAAGTAATGCATAAGCCATTAAGATTAAGTTGCTAAGATTGAAACCGAACTTGTTTTAATATCACCTTTATAAAGAACTTTGCAAACAGCAATCCTTTTGTTTTAAAAGCATCCAAATAGATAGAACATAAAGTAGTTATTTTATTTTACCATTTTGAAAAAATTATAGTTTGTTTTTTACAGATTCTTAGTTTACCCGTGGTTATCAGAGTCTTTAAATTGCGCAAATTGTATATCAAACTAAATATATGGTGCAATGAGAGAAAAATATTTAAAGGAAGCTTCTAAACACAATATTTAATTAGATTTCTCCATTTTAGATGATAAAAAGGTATTGCTTTATTGAAAATAATAACTAAGCAAAATATTTACTTAAATTTAAAAGATATTTCCAACTTAACTTTAGTGGTAAATAGAATCTATGGAAAATAATGAAAACTATAAGGAGTTAGCTAAAAATGTAACTTCAGAACAACAGTATGCAGAACATTTATCAGAGTAAATGAGAAAAATGTATCCTGATTTTTATGAAACTTGGGATCTAATGCTAAAGAGATCTGAAAATCTAAAAAATAAGCTTAAGGAGATATTAAAAGAATAGCAAAAAACTGTTACAGTAGTAAGCCACTGTAATATTTTGAAGTGTTTAACAAAAGTAAGAGTTGATGAGAAAGGATGGGTTCACGGAATTCACATAAATAATTGTGGAATGACATATTATAATTTTGATTGATTGTATTTTTAGTACTTGTTGTTATTGAGATAATATTGGATTTTGTAATTTATGCATCTTTATTTGAGATACAAAAAATTTGAATTAAATTTGTTATACAAATTTCTTACAAAAATTGAGATAAATGAAAAGTTTAAACTTAAATAATATTTTATTTAGATTAAATTTGTTTGTTTTATTTGTTTGTTTAAATTATTAATATTTTGAATGAAACCAATTTTATCTTACATAATTTCTTTCTTTCTTTTTTTTAGTTTTAAATTTCAGAATGATGGTTTATTAGGTGTAAAATGACTAATGTCCAAAATGGCTCTTTCTTATGATTCATTCATATCCCAATTTTTCCTCTAATCATTATTATTTCTTTCAAATAAATTAATTTAGCTTTAATTTAATGACAGACTATTACTATTATTATTGATGTTGTTATTATTTACAAATAAGGTGTGGCTTGCTCTAGATTTATTGATATCTTATTTAGATTAAGAAAGTCTACTTACTCTTGACATTCTATCATCTTATATAAAATCTAAACTCATGCTTTTTGCGAAATCTGGATTCTTATTCTCATAATCATAACAATCAAAGGAGCTTTTCTTGTAAACTACTTATACATTTATTATATTTTTCTGAGAATTGGATTTTCTTAACTCTTAATTCTTTAAGAAGATATCTATTCTGTGCTGTGTCATATTGCTTTTAAAAAAATAATTTTATTTTAAATATTAATTAATTAAAAAAATTGATTTAATTTTACGTCTTTATTCTTGATTTAAATGAAGCTTTGCGAGTTTTTCTTATTTCATTTAAAAAGACTCTATTAAGAGACTCAATCACAGTTGTGTAATTCGATTCAATCATGTATTGTTTCATTATTTTCATACTATCTAGATCCATATTAAAGTTGAATTATTTATTTGATTTACTATAATGGGTATTGTTACGGGTATTACTTGTTTGTCCTCGACTATAATTATCTAACTTTAATTACTGTTATTTTTCTTCTTAGTTTTAATTTAAAGCGTGGCTGTTCAAAGTACTTTATTATTCTAAGTTGTTATTTTTAATATTTATTTGATATGAGCTGTTATTTGTGGCTGTAGGAGGGTTTATACACATTGATTAAAGCATAGTAATGATATTATTCAAATTGTTGATAATAAATTAGTTAGATTATATCATTGTTGATTATTAAGTCAATTATTTACTAATATTATTGTTATTATTTATATTTTTATGAGACTTTATAGAATGCTCACTTTGTGTTTATTGATTAGACAATTTAGTATTATCTTTTATTGACTCTGTTTTATTCAAATAATGATTTTCTTATTATTATCCATTAAAATATTATCTTTATGGTTTTTCTTCTTCAATCTCGTTCATGCTTGTCAGCGATGTATTTTTTTTTTAAAGTTGATTAATCCATTGTTGCTATAATTAAGATATAAAAGGCTATTAGTGCTATGGTTGTACAATCACTGTTGAACTTATTTAAGTGCTTTTTTTCCTACCTTTGAAATATTAATTTAAATCACTTATATCTTCCTTAGTCGTTACCCTTCCTTTCATATTTAAATTTAAAAATAATTTAAAACACAAATATTTGATTAAAAACTTACTTCCAAGCATTCTTCTTGTAGATTCCCTTGATCCTCTTCTGTTAAATTATGATTGGTTGCCTGGTCTATCGTGTATAGACAATTAAGAATTCTATGACAATTATGAATTTCTTTTATGCTAAGAAATTTACTGGCCATTTTTATTTTATTGATTTATATTACTGTTATTATTGATATTGATATTGCTATTATTATTGTTGTTGTTGTTGCTTGATTACTTTTAGTAATGAGAATCTAAATCATCCTTTACAACTTCATACATGTTTCCATATAAATATAAATCTTCAAATTCTTCAATTAAGTCTTCTTTTTCATCAATTAATTGTAAAAATCCTTCTTCAATTTACATTTTTTATCTGAAAAAACCTTGCTATTTAGTTTAAGTTCTTTAATATTTATTGTCCCTTTTTTATTCTGCTTATTAATCCTTAAAAATGAGTTATTTTTTATCAGGGCAGTAATGTAATTTTGGACATTAGTAAATTAAATGCCTATTTCCTTCACACTTAAAGCAATAGTCATAAATTAATCCAAATTCTTTTTAAAAATATAATTTATCCTTAATATGACAAAACATTTCATAATCTTATGAGTGGCTCTTTAAGACTTCAATAAAATCTTCTCTTTTGAAAATAATATAAAATTTCATTAAAATAAATAAATAATCTAAAATCAAATATTGAATTTACCTATTTATTTTTAGAATGTTAGAAAACCCTTTACTTCTTGCACAGCAAGTCCTATCTTCAGCGGTAAAAAAGGAATAGGTTCCAAAGCATTCTCCAGCTTTTAAGCTTTATAAAACAGAAATTTAGCTATTATCTGGTATGTAGAGATCTATATTACCACTTTCAACAAAATAAATACTATGATCAAATGAATCACCTAATGTTAAAAGAATGTTTGTATGTAAATATATAATTTTATAAATTAGGTTTTTAAAAAATAATATTGAATGTTTTAAAATTTTATTTATAAATTTTGATAAAATACCTTTAGAAAAAATTATTTGTTCTGGGATGCATTAAATTTCTTTAATATGTTTGATAGATTGAGTTAAAACTTCACTGGAGAAGTACTCATTCAAAATACTATTTTAAAAAGCAACAAAATAAGTTTCTTTAAATAATTCATTTTTTAATGAATTATTGAGCATGTTAACGATCATAGATTCATTGTCTGTTTTAATTAAAAGCTCTTCTCTCCAAAAACTATCCAAATACTCTCTTATCTTATACTGTAATTAATGACTAACTTTCTTTCTCTCCATATATCTTAGTATTAAAAATTTTAAAAATAAAAGTAAGATTAAATTTAGTATACCTACCTGTTTATAATTTGAATGTCATTATTAATTTTTTTCTCCATCCTAGTTTTTAATTTAAATTTTACTTAAAGTAAATTTATTATTATTTAAATTTACTCTTAAATTTGATTGAAAATGAAACCTATTTGGTTGATGCTATAACCAAATATACCTGTAGCAAAAATTATTGTAAATATGGCCATTATAATTTCAAAAGCATTGATAGGATAGAGATCACCATATCCAATTGTACTCATTGTTACTATTATAAAATAGTATCCTCTGATATATTATTCTTACCAGTGATATTGATTAATGTTAAAGAATACCATCCAATTGTTATCAGTAAAAATTGATTTTGCTTCGTAAATCCAGATACACGTTGCAAAGTGTGAAACGAAAAGCATAATGAAGACCAATTTTACGAGCTAAGCAATATTATATTACCTAACATTTAAGGTAGAAGATTCTTCAAAATGTTTCACAAGAGAATTAAATTTTCTCATTTTAACTAAAAAAGGCAAAAGAATATATCTAAAATCAATATTAAAATTTAAAGAATAGTAAATTGAGAACATAACTAGAGGTAAGACGTCTTCGATAGCGCTTTTTTTTAGATATTCTTTAAGAATAAGGTCTCTAACACGAATTTCTTGACCTTTAACTAGAATATCAGTGTTCAACTAAATAACTAAATCGAATACATTTAAAGAAAAAAAGGCATAAATTGTATTAATACTAGCAAGATCAAGTAACTTTATACCAAAAGATATATGAACACTAATATAAAAGCATTGAATGAGAGTAAATGCTGTAAAAAGGTAGTTATAAAATAATTTATACTTACTATTTCTATTGAATATACTTGATTTCCATAGATCTAATAGTCTTTGTTTAAATGTTTTAACAACAATCAGATTTTTTCTTGTAAAAGCAGATCTTCGGTTGGTTCTTAATAATTTAAATTAATTATCTTTAGTATTATTTTACATATTTTAAAGATTCTTTTATTATTGGCTTTTTAATGATTATCTTTTTTAGGTTTAGCCTAAAATATTTTCTTCTTAATAATAGGTATATTACTACTAGTATCCTTTTTTGTCTGTTTATTCATTATTTTAGCTTACTTAATCATCTTCATTCTATTAATCATTTTGCTTATTAGCTTGATTTTCTACAAATTTTGTTCCTATAGATGCAGATTAGTTTTCGCTAAAAGAGCTCTATGATCTATTTTTCATTTTTTGTAAATTACTTAGAATAAATAATGAATAAAGTTTTCTCCTATTTTTTAGATACTTCTACTTCTATCTTTCTTATACTAAATTTATTAATTAGCGAATAAGAGAAAAGCTTTTTAATTAATAAATAATTTTTCACTATTTAGACAAAAAAAATTTCTTTATTTATATGGTGCTAAATAATTAAAAATATAATATGCAATATTTTTTAAAAAATTTTAGTTAAAAAGTTATTTACTTTCACAAATTTTTTTTGCTACTTAATTTAGTTTTAATTAATTTAAAGATAGATAATTTTTTAATTCATTAAAAGTATATTCAAATAGGTAAAAACTATGCTTTATTTTTATTTTAGGGTAAGAAATTAAGTTTTTTAACAAAATGTTCAATATATGTTTTTTGATAATAAAACATAAAATAAAACTTTTATTAATATAATAAAATAATTTAAATATTCATAAAATGCTAAATTTTTCTCTAGGATTGGAAAATAAATGCTTAAAGTAATCACCTGACTTCTTAGTAGATTTTGAAGAAAGCATATACTTTACATCAGGATGGCCTAACTGTAATTTGTGAGAGAGATTCTAATTTACATTTATTTCAAAATTTCTAAGCCTGACTTGGTGAGCTTTTTTTTGTTCAAGCATAGGCGATGAGCTTAAACAATTTAAATTTATTTGTTATTTATGATTATTTTTTTATGGAGAAATTAATCTAGAATCAAGATCTAGACGAGATTTTTTGCTATCTGAGTTAATATTTTGATTAATTGAATTATTTATTGAATATAATGAGGGTAAGCTTTTGTTTCTCATATTAATATAAGTTGAAACATCTTGGCTGTTAATTTTATCGTTTAAGTGCTACTTTAAATCCTTTACAATTTAATGAGTATTATTATATTTTTATAAATATTAATTAATATAAATTGATTGGGTTGATTGACATTCCTACAACTAAATGTCTGTGCTACTTTTTTAAACGTTTCTAAAGCTATTTTACTTATTCTTTTTTGTTGTGTGTTTATTATCAAAAATCTAGGAAGTATCTTACTCAAATTTAATATCAAAATTAAGAAGAGATGGTAAAAATGAGCTAAATGTACCCATTTAATTAGGTTCTTCTAAATTATTCATAGATTTAGATCTGCTTTCAATATTTTTGTTCATCTAAAAGCCATTTTACTTTATTTATAAATCTCTATAACTTTATAAACCTTTGTAGAGTTACTCAGAATTATTCTACTACTTTTCTGGGCTGTTTTAAATTTATTCATTTTAATTATTTTACTCTCTCTAGCTACTCAGTAAAATTTTTGGTAATTCTAAAAATTATTGCTTGCCGTTACTTGTATTTCTATTGGTAATTTAGTTATAATTAATTTACCTAATAGACCCAGATTCTTGTATGATAATACTTTCATTATTATTGGTATCTAAATGATATTAATTCTATATGAATTCTTATTATTGCTTATTTTTTGAATTTCTAGGTGTAAGTATTTCACTCATTTTTAATTGGTATTTATTTTTATATTAAATTTCATTTGCTTCGTTATTAGCATTATTAGCAGTTTAAGTGTTCATATTTGAATTTACTTCTTCTAAATTTTAAAGAGAACCATCATATTTGCTTATTTAAATTTAGTCTTCTTTATTGATTTTTTATTCATCTAATACTCCTTCACATTTTTAAATAAATAAAAGCTTACTCTCATGTTTTTCATCTGCTTAAATGCCTTCTTGCTGTTTTGTTTCTGAGTTTAAATTTTAATCTTGATATGTGTTTAGCTCATTTTCTGTCTCGCTCTTTGCTTGTTGGAATCTTACCTTGGAAGAGCTCATATCTTTTATTTTTATTTTTCCTGGGCTATCTTAATTAATGTTTTAAAATGATGAGTTTTTTGTAAGAGAAATATCTTTTGCATAAGGCTAACTTTCTATTTATTTTAGAGTTTTATTTTTAGTAAGTATTAACTTTAACTTTTTATGAGAAGGAGAGTTTTAAGTATCATTATCATCCTTAATTGAATTCTAGTTTTCAGTTTCTTCTTTTTTAGGCGTTTCATCTTGGTTTTTAATATTTTAAGAATCTTCTGCTTGCTTGTTAAAATTAGACTTAACAGCAGATGAGTTCTTTTTTAAAATGATATCTTTAAAGTTTTTAATAGAAGGAGAATTGGTCTTTTAATACAGCCTTGCTAAAGCTAATTAATTTTAGTCAGCTATATTCACAGAATGCTTAGTTTTTTTAATTTATTTAATCCTTTCCTCTTGATCTATGAATGATTATTTCATGCTCTTAAGATCTGAAAACTGACCATCATGGAATTTTAGAAATTAAATATTACCTTTACTAATATCTTTAGGTATGTTTAACTCATCAAAGCAATCTATGTCGTCACTAAGTTTTTTTTCTTACTTTAAGTTCATTTTCTAGCTTTTAGCTAAACTTTACTGCCTTTGAATGTTATCTATTAGATCATCTTTACTAAACATACTATATTAATTCTATTAAGGTGATTGACTTAATGAAGAAGGTTATTAAGTTTAAGAACTATTATCAATTTAATCTAGATTAATTTTTAAATCTTTGATTTTAGGTAAATTGGTGATTGATAACTACTAATTTCTTTAGCTAGCTGCTCTTAAATCCATTTAAAGGTATTTTTCTTTAAGCATATCCTTTAAAGGAACTTTTTAATAAATATTCACATTCTTGAAATCTTCAAATTTTTTTAGCGAATCTATTCTTTGTTGATGATATTAGATTTTAATAAGTGCTTTTGTTTTGATATCTTAATCAAGTACCTCATTTTAAGATAACATTTTCAAAAAAGTGGAACGCTCAATGCTAAAAACAATAGCATCTGACGAAATTACCTTAGCAGAATATGTTCTCCTATTTTAAGACACATTCTATGAATAATTATTTTAGCTGCTTATTAGTATATCCTCAAACCCAAAAAACTCTCCTTATTAGATAATACCTAAGCTGACATCTTTATATTTGAAGTCGTCTTATTTATCAGCATTATCATTTTATTCCAAGTTTTCATTTTATTTTATTAAATTCTCTTTTTAAGTATCATTTTTATCAAACTCTTCAAATTAAACCATTGAAGCAATTTTAATTGATTACATTTAATCTTAAGTTCCAAAAGTGCTTACATTAAGCTAATCATATGTTTTTTTATTTGAATGAATTTCTGTTAAAGAATCTTGACTAGAGGGTTACTCTTATTCTTAAATTTAGAAAGTTTTCTTTTTTTTGTTACTACGTTTAAAACTTTGATTGTTTTGTTATTATTAAGTATCATCTTATTCATCTAGCTGAATTAACTTCGTTAAACTTTGCATCGTAAATGAAGATTTCTAATTTTTCTTCTGTTAGGTTTGTTTTTATTTTAATTTTTAAAGGTTCTTTCTTTTTTAATGAAATACAGAAGATGAAGAAGCTAATCTCTTTTGAAATTCTATTTTTCCTTATTTTAGAAGGTATATTCTACTTCCTTAGTCCCCTTCTCTAAATAAATAATCCCCTAGCTATAATTTGGTTTCTTAGTTAAACGAAATACTAAGATGAAAAATTGTTTCTTTCCTCATAGAGCTAAAATAATTATTTAAATATATGTTTTTGCAGTTGATGAATGAGAAATATTCTCCAAGTGCTCGCCTATAAATTTTTGGTTCAAAAATAACACAATAACACTCTTCTGAGGCGATTGCAGTATAAGGTCTTGGTTTCTCAAGTAGATAGCTTATCTCTCCAAACATTTATTTTGCTTTTACTTATTAAATTTTTTTAATTTTAGATACTTAGTAATTTTCATCAAAATATTTTTTTTTAAGTTTATCATTCTATTTGATTAAATCAATGTGAGACCCTTTCATTTTTTAAATAGCATTTATAACGATATCAAATCTATCTTTTTCTTCTAATACCTTTTAGTCATTAGAAGCATTTTTTAATCTCCTGTTAAAATCTACCTCATCCCAGATTTCTTTTTCTGACTTTGGAATAAAGAGCTATACAGAGCCCTTTAAAACATAGTAGATTTATTCGTCCTTATCACCATAAAAAAAAATAGGAGTATTCCTTTATATTGATTTTACTTGCATATCTTCACTTAGAGTCTCGGCAATTAAAGCTATTGCTTTTTAAATATCTTCTTTATCGCTTATAATTTAATTCAGCTTTTATAGCTCATCCCATTCTTTTAAGCATTATTAAATTAAATTTTTCAAAATATTACTTATTAGGCTTTCTTTGTAATATTCTTTGCTAATAATATGCATAACTGCTTTGGAAAACGGATCCTATATTTTATTAGACTCTTCGCTATCCTTGTTTGAATCTGTTTACTTTTTGTCATTTCTTTAATTTTGTTAACAATAAAAAGTTTAGAACAAAAATGTTTGTAGATAATAAAAATTATTACAAAGCTAATACTTTTTGTAGCATCATTATTTCTTTTAAACAGCTTCAAAGTATATTCTGAAATGAGCTTAATATTTTTTAAATATAATTCAATATGAACTAACTATCTTTCTTTATTGATTAAGTAGCTTTTGAATAGTATTTATTTATTTATGTTTAAGCTTCTATAAATGCTACACTGTTTTATGATTTATAGTTTATTTAAAAAATAATAAAAAGAGGATATTAATAATCTTTTAGTTTTTTTAATATAAAATACAGTAAAAGTAGTAATCGCACTGATCCAATATATGATTAAATAAGTACTATAATTATTAACCTTTGTAATACAAAATCTTTTTGTGGCTCAAATCTATCTTTTTAGATTCTAGTATGCATATTTTTTTACTCATTTCTTTATTAGTTTTACATTTTTGATTTTTCTATTAATTTTAAAGGTTTAAAAGCTAATAAAGCAAAGAAAAATATATTTTAAATATTTTTAATATTAAGATAAGTTTTCCTTTTTTTGGTATATATTCAGGCAAAATTGGATGCGTAGTATAATACAATTAAATGCAAAATTTAACAAGGAAAAAAATCTTTACAGAAGAAAACCACAATCAAATAAATAAGTGTTTGTTTATAACTTTCTTTAAATAATTGAATATTATTTTTAATGAACAAATAATATTTAAGATGATTTTGAACAAGTTAAATGCTGTAACATGAATTATATACAATCAAGTATTTAATAACAACTATCACCAAGTATGATCTATTTCTGAACTTTAATTGACAAAGCTTTGCTGTTGATTGTTAACTGGAATATACTTACTTTATCCTATTGGGAAGCCTCCGTCTCCAAAGAAGGGTTGATCTGTGACATATCCATCATTGTTTTCATTCTATTTTTTAACATCAATTACATATATTTGATTTTCTTTTAACTACTATCTTGATGTAAGATAATCTTCAATTTCAGAATCGATGTCTGTAATTGCAGCAAACAATAATTTATAAAACTCAATTCCTTGCTCTAAATCGCTTTATAATTCCATAATTCTTCCTAATCCATTATTTATTTTTTCAATTTCCTTAATTTTAAGTAAAATATGTATTAAAATAATATAAATATCATTCATTTTTACCTTAATTGAATCTTGTGCTTCATTAGCCATTTTTTTAGAATTGAGAAATTAGGATATTTTACATATTTCTTCTACCATTAAAGAAGCTTAATTTATCTAAATTACATAAAATATCATGTTTTAATTAATAAAAAAAAGCTTTGTATTAATCTTACAATTTAATTGAGAGTCATGTAAATTTGAGTTGATTATGAACAAATAAATTCAATAGTTTTATCTCTGTTTAATCTTTGTTAGCTTGCTTAAGATAGTAATAATTAAATATCAACTTTGGCTAAATAATCTTTGTTTGAATCTGTCTCTTATTCTACTTAGGATATAATATTGCGGACGCTTTCGTCTAATTAATTTATATTCTCAATTTGTGTTGTAAATTCTCTAGCAAACTGCTAGTCCTATGCTTAAGGAATTAGAGATACTATATAATCCTTTCCTTACCTTATTAATTAGAAGTAGAATTACAGATCTTAATATTACTATTTTGATTGGTTATCAATAGCTTCACCTTCTCTTAAATTGCCTTATAATTCTTTTAGAATTCTTAAATATAATATCTAAATACAAAAATAGTTTGTTTACCTTTAATCTTCATTATGTAGCTGTGATTGGCTTAAGTGGAAGGAACTATTTCCCATGATTGCTTATATTTATTTCTATTAATTTCGTCTTCTATTTCTTCTTTTTTAAGCTTTTCCAGACATTCATTTATATAAATCTATGCATTTGTGCTGTTATCATCTAAAACTGTAATAAGCCTTAAAATTTCCTCTTCTCCTTTTTTTTTCTAAATAGCATCTAATTTTTACTAAATTGTTTAAGGAAGTTGACGAGACATCCTCATGGCAGACATACCATTTTTCTATTAATAATGTGATGACTGCTGCAACATTTCTAAGTACCCGTTCACAAAGTTTGCTAAATAACTCTTAATTCTAAATTCCTTTAAGGCTTTCAGATTATTGCAGACTTCAGTTTTATTTCTTTCTGCTATTTTCTTGACTTCTTTAAGAAGTTAAATTATATCTGGAGAGAGTAAGTTTCTAAACTGTGCTTCATCGGGTTACTCGACTTCTAAGTCAGGAGGCATAGCAAAAACTATTCTTATATTCTATTAAAGCTATGTCATGGGTAATTGCTATTCGTTTATTATCTAATGTCTGTATATCTTTTTAATAGCACAAAAAATTGTATGAATGAAATACTAAATACTTTGAGTATTATTCAATCAAAAATATAAATATCAAATGAATAAAATTTACATTTAATTAATTAATTGAATAATAATTTATTTACTTGCTGATTTTTTTAAACGAACTCTTAGTACATTTACTCTATAGTTTAGCTTAGTTTGTTTATGCTATCCTTCTTTGATTGGGATATATTATCTAAATTTTTCATCGCTAATTGTAAAATTCCTCTAGCTTTTTCGAGATAGGCAATCGCAATACCCATATGAGGGATTTATTACTCTGTTTCAAGCTTGTTTTAGTGATGCTTTGCCATTTTAAGTGCTGTCATACCAAAATAGTATACTGTGTTTGAATATAAGAATTTCTTTTACTCAAGAAGGAAATTCTTTGAGAAACTAGTATTCTAGTCATTGAAAACTTCATTAGTAATTTTTAACGCAAGTTAGAAATGCTTATTGGCTTCACCAGCCAGAGATGCTTTATAATAAACAAATAATAATGAGAGAAAGATTCTATATATTCTTTAAACAATTAAAGATCTGATTAAATTCATATAAAAATTATTCCCGCAAATATCTAAGTTTTTATATGATTGATTGATTGATTAATCAGGTCAGGAAAAAAGAAATATGATCAGGAAGATAAATAGTAAAATAAATTACCAATGTGCTAAATTCCGATCTAATTTTCATTTTATTCCAAGTTGAAAAATAAACAAATATAGCAGAGACCATATAAGATATTTTCAAGTGTTGAAATATTTTAGACAGTAAAGTCTAAATGAGGCTTTTTTAGATCCTTTATGATTGATGGAAGATTCCTCTTTAATTCCATAATAGCCCACAAAGCATACCTTTAAATCATTTAAAATTAATTGAATAAGTACTTTTCTCTGACTTGATTGCTAAATATCTCAGCTACTAAAAAAAAAAAGGGTTGGCAAATTTTTTTTACCTATACTTCTTAATAGCGTTCTTACGTCCATCTGATGATCCATTACTCATATAGGCTATACCAATATAATAAAGCAGGATAGCCAAATTATATAAAATAGAACACATTTCTACTCTCAAATTGCTTGTCTTAGTTATAATTTCCTTTTATCTAAAAGAATCAGTCCATTAAAACTCTATGTTTACTCTATCTTATTGCCAACTCTCAAACTTGAATCTAAAAATTTTCAATTCATAAAAAAATTATTCAAAAACTTAATATCATGAGAAATAGTAATGAAAAGCAGACATAAACTATAAAATTAAAAAAACTGTATACTTTTTTTAAAGTTATTAAGCATATTTTAAGTATTTGTATATAGTCCTTTCTAAATTTTCGCATTCTACTATATTATTAATTGATACTTGATCAAAATTCAATCTATCTCTAAGTTCATTAATTGTCTCAAAAGCTTTTTCCACAGCTTAAAATGCTTCTTCGCCTCCATATTTAGATATTATATGCTTTCTAAAGCTTTCTTTTATTTTTGTTTAATTTGTTGTCTTGAAAGGAAACCTAATAAAGTCCATAACCAATTGCTTATTTTGCTTATTTAATTTATTTTAGATGAATGCTTCAGAATTACTTCTAAATGATAATTTTTTTACAGAATAATTCCTATATATTATTTATCTAGCTTTTTTTTATAATTATTTATCAGACAACACTAAATAAATTGTTTATTTTTTGTTTTGCGAACAGATTTTCTCTTAGATAGATAGATTATATTATCACAAATTAAAATCTAATAAAAAAGAAATTTCATAAAATATACATTTTTTAACACAAACTAAAATATTTATTCTAAGCATTTGTTAAAATATTTTGAATCTTATTTGTATTTGCTTACTTACTAGAATTAATGAAAAATAGTCAGGAATATTTTAAATTATTTTGCTATCAATAAAATTTTAATCTTTATTATGAAGATATTATTAAGATATTTATGAAAATTATAATTCAAATTAGATATTAGAGATAGACAGAAGAACATATTTACTGATTTATTAATTAATTTATAGATAGATAGATAGATAAAATGAATATCTTTTTTAAATATTTAATTTACATTTCGCAAAAACACCCATTAATATCTGTTTATACAAAATTTGAAAATGATGTTATAGATAAGTAAATAAATAAAAGGCATGAATAAATGAATGACTAATTCCTTCTTAAGTTAAATTTTAAAAATTAAGTTATAAATTTATTTTATTGGGATGGAATTAGCTTTTTATAAAATTTTATATTCGCTCATAATTTGAATAACTTTTTATTATTTAAAGGAAATTTAATTACTTTTCCTTGTTTTTTAATCACAATTCCATTTAACAGTTTTAACATTTTAAATTAATATGAATTAATAAAAATTATTTAATTATCTTTAATTGATGTTTGCTTTTAAATAAATTCTTGTCTATTTTATAAATAAATGTCTATTCTACATAGATACATATTCATTGAAATAGATAGTTTTAAAATTTAAGATTGATGAAAAAATGTTCAAGTGACTAAAAATAAATCTTATTTTCTAAAGTCTTATGCTGCTAAAATATTATTTATGTTTCCACAAATAGATTTTATTTTATAATTGAAGCACCAATAATTGCTTGAATTTCTAGTATATTCATTCACTTTTATTAATACAAAATTTATTAGACATTATTAAAATGAGAAAAAATCTGCATCATTTATTTATATTTGTACTATAAATTTTTTTATAAATAATTCTAATCTTTAAATAGTAACGCTTGTTTATTAAAGTACAACTTTAGAAAATCATTATATATATAAAATAATACAAATAAGCATAATTATTTCCCTGTTTGCGTTTGATTTGTAGCAATTAATAGCTTCATTTTATATTTTTAGGAAAATTTTTTTTTATTTTTGTTAGCACTTTCAACTTTAAATTGAAAAAAATAAATCAACAGACTTGTTGATTAAATATAAAATTTATTTGATAAAAAATAATGATGATTTGTAAAGTATTTTATAAACTCTATTTTTTTTTTATTGACATTTTCAAATAACATTTAAGAAAATTAACTTTTTATTGTTATTAAAATTATTCATTAATCAATAAGGTTTAAATAAAAAAATAAAAAGTAAAATTAAGGTTCAGAATTATATATTAAATATATCTTTTTAATAAGATATGAATCAGAATAAATCTCATTTTTATTAGTATTTTAATAAAATATTATAATGAATTTATTCTTCGAAAACTATGCAATAAATATATTAAATTAATAAAAATGCAAAATTTATTTATCTATTCTCAGTTAATCTTTTGAATTATAATTTTGCTATGTGATTAAATTATTAAATTAGCTAGTAATATTAATTAAAATAGAGTACTTGAGAGATCAAATTCTTTTTTATCAAATAAAATAAATTAATAAATAATTTTCTCATTTCAAAATGATTTAACTTTTTTATAAATATGCAATAACTCCTTTTTTACCATTTTGTAATTAAAAAAATAATAAAATGATTTATTTTTCTTTTTGCATTCAACTAATTTAAAAATCCCATTTTAGATGTTAAACTCTTGAAATTAAAAAGTTTTTAACTTAATATATAATTTATTTTAAAATGTAGTAAAATAAATCAAAAATAATTTAGTTAAATATATTAAATTTTTAATAATGTATTTTCCAAATTTACTGAACTAACTTTTTTAATTAATCCTCAGTAAAGTCAACACAATAACTTTGTTATTATACAATGAAATTCAAAATGACTAGAAATTTAATTATTTCATAAATTTGATTTTGAATTTATTTTTTCGACTTTACACTGAAATCAAAAATAAAAAGTTAATTCAAAATTGATAAAATGTTATTTGTAATTTATCTTGCATTAAAAATGAAGATAAAATTTTATTATTTTAAATTTAAAATTCAAATTTCTAATAATTTTAGTTTATCTCTAATTTTAAAATTTTAGATGTTTTTTTATAAAATAGACAATTGCTATTTCTGATATTTTTGGTACAACAAGAATGCTTTGTAACTATTTTTATAAATTTAGAATAATGGTATGGTAAGATTCAAACGAAATTTATAAAATTGATTGGATAATATGCTATTATTTCATTTTACTTTTACAAATAAAATAAAGATAATGTAAATTTTTAATTTTTGATTTCAAAAACTTCTCAATCAAATTAAAAAATCTTGTAAGCTTTCAAAAAGATTAAAAAAATTGAGGTAAATAATCAAAAAAGGTTTAATCAGAAGAGGAAATCAAAATTTATCAAAATAATAAATAAATTTAAAAAATTGATAGTTAAAAATAAAATTTAGTGATTTTTAGGATTTTATATAATATGAGACAAGCAATTATCGCAAAAATATTTTACCTTTGCAAATATCACCAAAAAGTATTTTAGAATATTTTAAAGCAGCTTTTGTATTCAATGTCTAGAGTTTCATTTAGATGGCGTTCATTTTCAGATATTATTTACATTTTATTTTTGAATAGAATAGAAAACTATTAATATGCTTCTAAATGAATAAATAAAAGAACTGGACTGGACTTTATAGTTGAACTAGAGTAAATAATTTTTTTTATATGATGAATTCTAACAAAATTTTATTTTTTAATATTGATCAAAAGTAATTGTAAAAATAAATCAGGTTAATTAAATCTTGAATAATATCAAAACTCTAAGACTTTTAAGAAAAATGAGTAAAATAGAGTTAATATTCATTAAAATAGAATCGTTTAAAATTTAAAGTTCTTTACAAATTTAAAACAAATCTATCTGAATACATCATTTGCAAAATTTATTTAAATGTTAAAATCTTAACCTAATTTAATGATATTATTAATTTAAAAAGTAAAAAATATTATTAATACAAAAAGCTAAAAAAAAACTAAAGATTTTGTAAGGTTAAATCAATTAATAATTACTAAAAGCTTTCACATCTAAAAAAGATTCTCAACCAAAAGTTTAACACTAATCGAATACTTAATATTAAATTTCTTTAACATAGAATTAACATCAATTAGATTCTCCCTAGATTGAAAACACAAACAATAGTTCCATGAGTAAAACTACAAGCCATTTGAAGGCTTTATTAAAAAAGAATTGGATTTTATGGCGTAGAAGTTGGGGCTGCAGTTGCTTCGAAATTCTTTTGCCAGTAGTCTTAACTTTCATAACTATGACTATTCTTAGAAGCAATGTTGATAGAGTAGATATACCATAGCAAACATACTTTGATAAGCCTAATGTAGCTACTTACTATCCTAGTATTCCAACTGGATAGGTAGATGCAAGCGGCAAAGCAATTAAGCCACCTCTTGTTTAATGCATTGGAAGAACTTAAGGTGGTAATTCATTTAGAAATGGATATGTCGCTCTTATTCCTGAAACAGGTGATCTTGTAGATTAGGTTGACCATATGCTTTAAAATGAATTCGGCTACCAAACTAAAAGATGGCCAAGTGTAGACGCTCTTTATAACTTTGTATAAGAAGATGGGTACAGATGGGAAGTGTGCTTTGGTATTGAATTACCTGCTCCTGTTTCTGGTAAATATTCATATCAACTCCTATTCAACAACACTGGCCCACCAACTCACGAAGATGATGAAGTCCCAGATACCACTCGTCCAGATGTTTATAAATACAAAACTGAAATGAAGGATCCTCTTTTTGACTTATGGGTTGATTCTGGTTTCTTGACTCTCTAACACTATATCGATAATCTTATCTTAAAAAAAGAAACTGGTAATCCTTCTGCTGGAATTACTGCTAAAATATATCCTATTCAATCACCCTCATATACATAAGATAAAATTGATGAATAGTTAAGTAATAACTTTGGTCCTTTTATGATTCTCCCCATGATTTTAAGTTTCTTACGTCTAGTTTAAAGTCTATTGGTAGAAAAGGAGAAAAAAATTAGAGAAGGTATGAAAATTATGGGTATGCAAGATTCTTCATTCTATCTTTCATATATCATTCAGTATTTAATCACTTACACAGTCATTTCTCTTTTGATGGCCATGGTTCTCAAAATTTCCATTTTCAAAAAGAGTGATTACTTCTTCTTGTTTATTTGGTTCTGGCTCTTTACTATTTCTCTAATATTTTAAGCTCTCTTTGTATAAGCTTTCTTTACTCGTTCTAAGATTGGAACAATCATTTCTATGATATGGTTTTTGTTAATGTACATGGCTGATGCCTTTTTCTAGAGTGCAGATATTAAATCAAGAGCTTAATATACAGGAGGTTCTTTCTCAACTCATTGTGGTATTATCCGCTCAAGCAATTTAATTCTTGTATTAGAAGCTAATATGGATGGTATTGGATTTAGCAACGATGACTACGAGATTAACAATTTCGATGTTTAGACATAGATTCTTATGAACTTGCTCAATATAGCTGTTTTCGCAATATTGGCTGT
The DNA here is from genome assembly GCF_000189635.1 of Tetrahymena thermophila SB210. Taxonomy (NCBI): domain Eukaryota; phylum Ciliophora; class Oligohymenophorea; order Hymenostomatida; family Tetrahymenidae; genus Tetrahymena; species Tetrahymena thermophila. The sequence goes on from NW_002476353.1 coordinate 244,706, forward strand.
ATATTTAGATCAAGTTATTCCCAACGAATTTGGCCGTAAAAGAAAGCCACTTTTCTTCCTTGATTGTTTCCTTAAAAAAAATAAAGTAGCCATTTCACATGAAGAAATTAGATAATAAAGAAGACAAAAGGACGAAGAAATATAATTAGAATTCAATAATCAAAATAACATTGAAGATGTTACCCAACTTTTGAAAGATTAAGAAAATAGAAATGAAGTACTTAAAATTAGAAACCTCCAAAAAACATTCCACGGTAGAGGTGAACCTTTTAAGGCTGTTGATAAATTAAATCTTACTATGTACAAGGATTAAATTTTCGTTTTACTCGGACATAATGGTGCTGGTAAAACTACTACTTTGTCTATGCTCACAGGTCTTCTTACTATGACTGGAGGTTGGGCTGAAGTAAATGGTATGGATATTGAAACCTAAATGGAAGAAATTAGAACATTCATGGGTGTTTGTCCTCAACATGATATCTTATTCGATAATTTGACTGTTCGTGAACATTTATACCTTTACGCATCCTTCAAAGGTATGACTGATAGCAAATTGATCAAAGAAGAAGTTGAGAAATTCGTTGATGATGTCGATTTAAGAGAAAAAGCAGATGTTTTAAGTAAAAACCTCTCTGGTGGTTAAAGACGTCGTTTGAGTGTAGCTATTGCATTCATTGGTGGAAGTCAAATTGTGTATTTGGATGAACCTACCAGTGGTATGGATACTTCAGCAAGAAGATATATTTGGGATATGCTAAAGCAATACAGAAATGACAGAATTGTTATCTTGACTACTCACTTTATGGATGAAGCTGATTATTTAGGTGATAGAATTGCTATCATGGGTAAGGGTAAATTGATTTGTTGCGGTTCTTCTGAATTCTTAAAAGATCGTTTCGGTGTTGGTTACAATTTGACAATTGTGAAAGAGGACAACACTGTTGATAGTGCCCCTATTATTAATTTTGTCAAATCAATCAATCCTTCCATTAATGTTCTCAGTGATGTTTCAGCTGAAATCACCATTTAAATGAAATCAGAAACTGTTAACGTTTTCCCAACTATTTTTAAAGGACTTGATTCATAAAAATCCTAATTTAAAATTGAATCTTACGGTATTTCAATTACAACTCTTGAAGAAGTTTTCTTAAGAGTTGCTGATTTAGAGCACGCTAATAAAATGGCTGTTTCTCGTCTTTCTCAATAAGTCAAGGAAGAATAAGAAGAAAAAGAAGAAGAAGAAGTTGATAATTTCGATCTTAACTCTGTCCGTATCAAAAGTAGATTCCTCATTTTCTGCGCTCACTTCAGAGCTTTGTGTGTCAAGAGATTCTTATATTTCAGAAGAGATATTAGAGGTCTCCTTTGTGAAGTACTCCTTCCTATTTTGATTGTTATTGTTGGTTTGGCTATTACTCTTATTAATAATATTTAATCCAGTCCTTCTCTTTTAATTGAACCTTCCATTTACGATACTCCATTGAATATTATTTATTCAGGTATCGAAGATACAGGCAAAATGAATACTCTCTTCACTCACTTCAACCCTCATGATTGGAAGGCTACTTTCTACAACGCAGCTTCAAAATAAGATTGGGATAATTAAAACTTTGAACTCAGAAGTGTTGATAGAAAGGGTTCTTACTATATTAACAAAATTGATAATTTAAATATGTAGTATGCCTATGAAACCGAAACTTAAACTATCTCTTGCAGTACTCCTCCTCTTTTCATTAATTAAATGAATAACGCTATCCTCTAGTTAGCCACTGGAGATAACACCAAAAGCATCTCAGTCACTCTTAATCCTTTCCCTCTACCTAAATCAGTAAAAGGATTCTAAAATACTACATAAGGTATTGTAGCTGCTTTCAACTTTGCTATTGGTTTGTCATTAATTCCTGCTTCTTTAATTACCTTAACTGTTAAGGAACGTGAAGAAAAAAGTAAACATCAATAATTAGTATCAGGAGTAAGCATAATAAGTTATTGGACAAGCAACTATGCAGTGGATATGATAAAGCATCTTTTCCCATCTTGTATATGTATTTGCATGGTACTCGCATATGACATAGATACGTTTGCGTCGGGCGAAAATCTTGGCGCTATCAGCATCCTCTTCATTTTATATGGTTGGGGTATTATTCCATTCACTTACTCATTTGGTTTCCTCTTTTAATCATCTGGCAGTGCTTAAGTTACTGGTTTCTTCTTTAATTTCTTAACTGGTGCTGTTCTTCCAGTACTTGTAATGGTCTTAAGAATTATTAAAACAACCAACTCAGTTGCTCTTAAGTTATAATGGGTTTTCCGTATTTTACCTTCTTTCTGCTTTGGGTATGGTGTAACTAACATGGCTAACAAATAATTATATGCCACAGTTGTAGGTTCATAAACTCTTGCAGGTACATATGACATGGATATGGCCGGAGGTGATATTATGTGCCTTGCTATTGAAGGTGCTGCCTACTTCTTGTTGGTTTTCATCATAGAATTCTTCAAAGATATGAAACCTATCTCTTAAATCATTTGTCCTAAGAGAAATTAGGAAATTAAATATCTTAACAATAACTTTGACTCAGATGTTCAAAAAGAAATGGATACTGTTGCTAAAACTGATCCTAAGGAATACACAGTTAGAGTCAACAACATCAGGAAAGTTTACTATACTGATGAAAATGATCCCAAAGTAGCCGTAGATAGAGTTTCTTTCGGTATTAAAGAAGGTGACTGTTTTGGTCTCTTAGGTATTAACGGAGCTGGTAAGACTACAACATTCAAAATATTAGCAGGTGAAATTTAATAGTCTTCTGGATAAGCTCACATTAAAGGTTATGATTTGCGTACTCAAATGAGTGAAGCTCAAAAGCACATCGGATATTGCCCATAATTCGATGCTCTTCTCGAAAATCTTACTGCTAGGGAACACTTAGAACTCTATGCAGCAATTAAAGGTATCCCATATGAGTTACGTGAAGGTTTAGTAGCTAAAAAGATCAAAGAAATGGGCTTATCTGAATTCGAGCATAAGCTAGCTGGAACATACTCTGGTGGTAACAAACGTAAATTATCAGTTGCTATTGCTATGCTTGGTAATCCTCCAATCGTCTTCTTAGATGAACCATCAACAGGTATGGATCCTGAAGCTCGTCGTTTCATGTGGAATGTTATCTCCAGAATATCAACCAAGAGAAAACAATCATCTATTATTTTGACTACCCACTCTATGGAAGAAGCAGAAGCACTTTGTACAAGATTAACTATTATGGTTAATGGTGCATTTAAATGTCTTGGAACTCTTACTTAAATAAAAAATAAATTTGGTTAAGGATATGAAGTCGTTGTAAAGACTGAAATTCCTAAGTAAATGGCAGAACAATTATTGAAAGGTATTAATGTCTCTGGTTAATAAAAATTAACTACTATGGATGAAATATAAAATATTTTGACCAAATTAGGAAGTCCTTAACTTATTAAGTAATTTGACTTGGAAGGATCAGCTAAAACTATGTTCTAAAACATTAACAAAAAGAAGGGTGTCACAGCAGAATAATTAGCTGAATATGTTTGCATAGAAAACGATGGAGAAAGAATTTAAAACTTTATTCGTACCGAATTCGGCAAATTCTCAATTATTGAGCATTTCTCTAACCTTTATAGATTTAAAATAACTAATCCTTCAATCTCAATAGGTAAAGTCTTCGAATAATTTGAGCACAATAAAAGAAATCTCAATATTGCATCATACAATGTCAGACAAGCAACCATTGAGCAAATCTTCAATAACTTTGCTGAAGGAAGATATGATCACGAAGAAAAGTAATTATAATTAGAAACTCTGAACAAAGAAATCCCTATATATAGTTTAATAGATAATAAGTAAAATCCTCAAAAAGAAATTGACATTGAGATGGGTAAAACAAATAAGATTCGAATTTCACCCTCAAACACTAAAAATCATTGATAGTTTAATTTAAATAATATATTTACTTTTGTAACTACATGTTTGATCTTTGTCACTTCATTCGTTCTAACATTTATAATTTATCACTTAAAACTTAACTTCAATAATTCTTTAAATTTAAAAATTTTTTCAGTTAAAAATATTTAGATTTTATTCACAACAAATAAGAAAAATATTTTATTATTATCAATTTTATAATAATTTTGTATTTAAGATATCATTGCTAACAAGCAAGAAAGCAAACAAATATATAATTTTATAAGATTTTTACTTCTAATTTTTCAAATTTATAATTTTCAGTATAATGTTTCATATGTGCTTATTTATACTTTATTGATAAATATTTAGTTTATTTTAACTTTATTCGATTATATTATTTTAATTTTATGATTTTTTAAATTAAGAAAATAAGATTTTACAATTTAAATATATTAAATAATAAAAGTTGAAACATTTTTAACTAGCAAAATAAATATTTTAGATTAAGATTTTATATTTGTTAGTTGTTTAAGTTCATTTCTAATTTTAAAGGATATTATTTAAAAATAAATTTCATATTTTTTAAATCTTATGCACTTTTGTTATAATTCTTAGCTTAAACAAGCTGAATTTTAGTTAAAATCAAAAAAAATACTTTAATTACTTTAAATTTTATTATGTTATTGATATTTTTTTACTATAAATAGTTTGGAAAAAAGGATATGAAAATGTAGTGTTTTGTTATTATTTAATTTAAATAAACAATTAATAACACATATTATGTAACATAATTTTAAATATGGTAAAAAAAGTTACTTTCTGGTTATAACTGTGCATGGCTGGGATTTTAGATATTGAAATATTAAATTTAACCAATAAAAAAAAGAATAGAAAAAGAAAAAATGAATTTGAGAATGTAAACATTTGAGTGTACCTTCCTGATAAATTCTAAATTAATTTTAAGTTGAAAATCTGAAATAATGTAAATTAATTAAATTTGATAATTAATTCACGCAATAATATTTATCTATTTTAATGATTTCAAATTTTTTTATCCTTTAAATAGCTCCATAAAAATGGATCACAATCGAAGAATAATAAAATAAATTAACAAACAATCAAACAAATAAAAGCAAGTATCTAAAAGCTATCAGTCAACAAAGCCTAACTAACTAAAATGATCCAAAATAAAAATAAGCAAATTATCGAAACCTCTGTTGCAGATTCTTACGAAGTTAGAAAACTTACTAACTGGGAAGAAGTAAAGAAAGGAAAATACTTAACACTCTCTACAACCAAATACTAAAATTACGAACTTAAGCTTTTGAAATTAGAAGGAACCATTCCTGCTAGCTATGAAAAAGTAGTTAGTTACTTCTTTGAAAATTTAGAAGGTTAGAAAAACTCAAGAGAAATGTGTGATCAACTTAAAGTTATTGAGCAAATTGATGCAGATACTTAAGTTCTTTTATTCAAAACCAAGGGTAAATTTGTTGTAAGCTCTAGAGAAATGTTAGGAATTCAACACAGAAGAAAAGTAAATCCCAATGAATATCTTATCACCAGAGGACATCTCGATGAACACCCAGCTGCTCCTAAAGACGCCGACACTGTCAGAGCTGAAGGTAAAGTTTATAGCATCTTTATTTCTAAAGAAAGCGATAACTCAGCTAAGTTTTAAGCCTTTATGTTAATGGATCCTAAGGGAAGCATTCCAATAATGGTTTTCAATCTTATGATTGAAGAATAGCTCACAGGTTTTGAGTTAGATATAAATAACATTCTTTCAAAGTGAAAATAAATGTCATACATAATTGTTATTTTAATATTATCATCATCAATTAGTAATTTGTTTTTGCATCATTCATATTTCGTTTCAAATTAAAAATTTTTAAATCCACTTAAAAATAAATAAAAATTTTTATAAATAAATAATTCAATTAAGTATATTAAATTATTTTAACCAATATTTATAATTTAAAGATTATCAATAAAATGTGATAATTTGTTCGTTGATAATTTATATGCTTTTGTAGATGAATTGAATTAAAAAAATATTAATCTGTTTAAAAATAAATAATTCAATTAAATATATTTATTAAATTGTTTTAATTAATATTATATATATCAAAAAATTTTTATTTTTTTTGTCTATTATTCTATGGAAAATTGATTGATTATTTAGTCACTATTTTGGCATGGATGAAATCAACTTGTAAATTTTTTTAATGTGCTCAAAATTAGTAATAAATTCAATAAATATATAAACCACCTAAATATATTAAATTATTTTAATCAATATTTCTTATTTATAAAATTATTTATTTTGATATGTTTTTATGAATGAAAATAACTTAAAAAATAAATAATGTGATGATTTATTGATTAATAATTTAGTAATTATTTTTAAAAGCTTCTGTGGATGAAATTCACTCATTTTAAATATAGTAATCAATCTTTACTTAGAAGTCAGTATCTAAATTTGATTTATTTATACTAGACTTGGATGATTAAATTTCCTTTATGTAAGATTTTATATTATGAGCTATTTCTTTTTAGTATTGAATTTTAAAGCAATAATAATAATTATAAGATTTGCATTTTTTTTAGTGGATGGAATATTTTATCTTATTCATCCTTTTCAAATAATTAATAAATTTTTGGATATTAATTTAAGGAAGCGATTGATTATATGCAAATTTTAACTGCAATAAATTTTAGAAATCGATTAATAAAAATTATTTAGCTAAAAAAAATAGTGAAAATTGAAAATTTAAAAGATTAAATGAGTAGTAATTATTACAAATATTATCATTTGAGAGCCTCTCCTATTAGCAAATACGAGTAGCCAGGTTAAAGTTCTTAGTAGTCTTTGCCCAACTAGTCTCCACTATAGTACTCAGGAAGTAAAGTTTAGCAAGAGACATCTCCTTGGAGAAATCTGCCTTCTCAACCGTAAGCTGTTCAATCATAAATATCTACTTCCACTTATACAATTGGTGATAAAACACTTTAGCATTTATCATTAGAAAAGTAAAATGAATGTTTACGTAAAGAAAAAAGTGAATTAGAAAATTAAATTTAGAAACTTAAGTTATACTATACGAAGCAGACAACATTAGACTAGCAAGAGCTGATGAGATACGAAAGAGAAAAGGCTCAACTAGCTGATAAACTTAGAGAAATGGATGAAATGTTAACTAATTTACAGGAAAAATATGAAAAAGAACTTAATACAGAAAAAAATAACAATAGAAAACAAAGGTAAGAGTGGGAAGCAAAGATGGAAAGAATCACTTCTTATTACAACGAACAACTTAGCTTAAAGCAAGAAGAAATTCATAAAACAAAGAATAAATTGCAACTCTCAGAAATTAATGTGACTGATCTAACTGCTAAATTAAAAATATTTGAATAAACTAATAAAGAATTAAGATAAAAGTGGGATGATGACATTAAAAACTTTGGGGTAGAATTAGAGTCTCTAAACAAGTAGTTGTTAAGCTAACGCTATAGAAATGACGAATTAGAAAGATTGGCTAAGGTAATATTAATTCTTTTTATAAAACTCAAAGATAAAATCTTATTTTACAAAATAATAAACTCATACAAAGATTAATAGAAATGTAGACATTTATTCCAATTTAAAATAATTAAACAATTTAATTTTTTACAACATTCAAAATATTATTTTATTTTGTGTTGGATTCATTTTATTTTTGAATTATCTAAAACTTTTATTGATAATTAATTATTATGAATAATGATTATTTATAGTAAAAATAAATTAATAAATAAGTTAAACAAAGTTCAAAGCGCTTCTGATCACAACTAGTCTGATGAATAAAACAATTTGTATCTCAGAGAAATAGAAACTTTAAAAAACTAAAGCTTAGAATTAAGGAATCGCAATTTTGAACTTGAGAAAAAGCTTAAAACATATGAAAGTAAGTCGTTATCTGAGAGTGAAATTCAGAATAGCATTTTCAAAGATAAGCTAGAATAAAAAATATAAGAACATGAAAAAATCAAAGGCGAATTAAATAAAAAGATAAGTGAATCAGAAATTTTGCTCAAAGACAATCAAATTCTCCAAATACAACTAAAAAAATCTGAGAAAGATAATACAGATAAAGATGTACTAGTTTAACAAATGATTTCACATATTGAATAGCTTGAAAAAGAAAATAAAGAATTTTAATCAGGTGAGAATTTTAATGGAATAGAGGAGAAGCTCAACCAACTACATCTAGAAAATTAAATATAAAAGCAAGAACTTGACTTTTTAGCTAACGAGCTTGAAAGAATCACTAACAGAAATAGACTTTTGGAAGAATAGCTTTATTAACCAGAAAACTCCTTAAATACAACAAAATAATATTAAATTTTAGAAAAGTAGCTTGATAAAATAGAAATGAAGTGCAACTAAATCAAATTAGACTTAAACAAGAAAGAAGAATCATTTATTTAATCAAATAGAGGAGACAATAGTATGTCAGTTGATCATCAACAGCAATAAAAAGTATTTATTTATTTTTTTCTAAGTTAGTTTAATAATTATTTGAAACAATTAACTAAAAGCAAATTGAAAGTTTTGGAGAAATTCAAAAGGAATTTAATAGTCTTTCTCATGATGTTGAAAAATTAAAGGAAGATTTAAATTAATAAAAGAACTTCATTAATGAAGAAGATAAAGGAAATGGACAAGTTCATATTGAAGCTCATAAGTAAAGTTTAGATGATAATAGATAAAGATTAGCTACAGCAGATTTCTCTCCAGTCCATACCAAAAAGAATGAAGCAGCAACTTTTAATCCCAAAAGTAAATAAGAAGTAGAATAAAAACCTGCAGCAGAATAGCCAAAGCATGAGAATTAAGATACAAATCACATTAATCTAAATGCAGATCTAAAAAGTGAATTTAAAAAAGTAACTATACCCAATCGTTAAATTATTACAAATTAATTTGAATAAAATCATCCTTCAAAATAGGATTCAATTACCCAATAATTGATTTCCATAAATTAAAAAAAATAGGATGATACAAACTAAGAAGAGCTACTTGCACAAGTGTAAGCAAAAAATACTCCAACCAATTAAGACTAGGAAATAGCAGGTGATAATGCTTCTTAGTAAACGTTTGGAGGACGCCATAAAAACTCTATTGATCAAATTGAAAAGCTTAAATAAATAGAAGAACTCATTGGAGTACATTCCGATAATGTTAAAGAAGAATAAAAACCTTAGGAATAAAACTAAAATAGACCTGATGCATCCCCTCAAACAAATAACTCACCAAATAACTTGAAGCCACTCCACTAGCAGCTAAAAGAGTTAAGTGACTAATATCAATAAAAAGATTTTAAGCCAATACATCCTATGAATCTCACTCCTAAAGTTTAACAATTGAATAATTTAGATTAAGTTAAGAAACAAGATAACATTGGATTTATAGATTCTTTTAGGGATCATGAAGTTTCATAGCAATAGTAATAGTAATAGTAAAAGTAATTACAACAATAAAAGCAACATTAATAAGCTCAAGAAGATTAAAACCTGAACAAGATTATCAGAATTAATGACATCTAGCAAACAGAGTCTTATATTGAAAATACAACTCCTTTGAACAACCGTCGTTTGTAACAATAGCAAATGGTTACTCCTCCTTTACAATCTAAGAAAGATTAGATTTTAACTCCTCCACCAAGACAATAAGAAACAACACCTATTTACTCAAACTATAATATCTTACCTTTAAAAACACCAAGAATAGATCAATTATTTATTGAGCTTGACATTTAATAAATTTTAAACTATTCAAATATAGCATCTAATTCTAGCGACAACACTAGATATTAATTTGACAAGAACTTAGAGGGTAGTGAAGTATTTGACGTTATAATAGGTTTTGTGGGAAGCTCAAAAAGTGGTAAGAGTGCTGTTATTAACTCAATAAAGAAAGAAGATTGGGATATTACTACTAAATCTGAGTCATGTAACAAACAAATGTAACTTTATAGATACTCTTGCATGAATAAAAAGGTTGGGTTATGTGAATCAGATTTGATTGCAGATCAATCTTTTATGCATTTCATCTGCAATTTTGCTCAGGCACTAGTCCTTTTATTCAATTCTTGGGAATCAGCTGATGAGCGTACTTTTGTTGACTATGTTAAATTACTGCAAAGTGAACCCAACTTTGCCTCTGAATGTATTGTCATACATAGTAATAGTGAATTACTCTCAACAAACAGCATTGAAAAAATAACAAAAGATCTAACAAAGTTATAAGATGGCTTATACAGAGGAAAGGTAGAAGGAAAATACAAAAAAATTAATGTGTATCATATTATGCTTCATAACTATAATGACAAAACTAAGAAGAAATCAATATTTGAAGAAACAATTGCAGTATGTCGTGGTACAATTATAGGTAAGCTCACCACAAGCAAAGAAAAGGTTGATGTATTCAAAAGATTAAATAGATTCCTCATTAGTTGATTAGAAAATAATTTTCCTCTCATAATATAGATATAAGATCATAAAAATAAAATTTATTTGTTTAATAGTTTATTTTTTGTTTATTATTGTTGTGAATATATTATTAATATACGAATTTTTGTTAAAATATTATCATAAAATACATTAGTTTATTTTTTTCATTTTATAATTTTAAATAAACATCTTTAAATATTTAAATAAAATTTTTATAATCAACAATTTAATTAATAGTACAGATAAAAAAAAGTTGCTCAAATAAAAAATTTTAAATGACTATTTTTCTTTGGGTTCAATCAGAAAATATTTTTTGAAAATTTATTTATTTTTTAATTTTTTAATGTGCTTATTTTATTATTTTCAATATTAAAATAATCATAAAAATTGTGTATCACTTTTTGACTTTTTTAGCTTAAAAAACACTCTTAAATAAATCAAAATTTTAATAAATCAATTGAAAACTAAAAGACAGAATTATAAAAGCTATTAAAACAAATCATTTTAAATAACTATTTTTTTTCAAGTTTTAATAAAATATTTGTTTAATTGTTAATTATTTGGTGTTATTTTTTATAGAATTGCAAAAATAATCATAAAAATTGTATTTTTTAATCTTATATTTTAAATAAATAAAAATGTTATATTTTAATCAAAAAGTTAAAGAATAGAATAGATATAAAAATTCTTATGAAAAATATCATAGAGTTAAATACCTTTTCTACATTCTATTAAAAAATATTTTTTCTTGTTTTTTACTTTTATTTTTTGAAAACAATCCTAAAAACTAAAATATAAAATCTTTATGTTTAAAAAAAGAACATATCCATAGGTAAATTGAGAAGGTATTTATTAAGATGATTTTTTTCGATACAAATTAAAGAATTAAAAATGAAAATATACATTCTTGATCTTATTTTTCTTTGTATAAATAGGTTTTAAAATTTAGAAAATAATTTTTGAATATTCTATTGTATTTTGTAATAAAAACTATTAACCTGTTTACATTCAAACTTTTTTAGATATGCCTAGAGATATAGTAATTCAAATGAATTTAATCTATTATTTATGAAATAGACAAATATTCTTTATACAAAACCTTATCAGATCCTAATCTTCTATTTAAAGAGCTAAAATTTATTCCTTATTAAAAGAGATTATTAGATATCTATCAAGTTAAAATTTAGCAGAGCTTAACTTTATTAGAAATAGATAAATTTTCTTCAAATAAAAACCTTGCAAGATCCTAATCTATAGATAATAGGGTTAGAATTTAATAATTTATTTATGAGCTTGATAATCTGATTTGCACACATAATAAATTTTAAAAATAATAAATTAATTAAACCAAGTATTGTTTTCATAAACTTTATAAAAGAAGTATTTAAATAGTAGAAAACATAAATAAAAATGAAGTACATTACTATTTCATTTATAATTATTCTAGGAATAGTTATTGCTTAAGATGCTGCCGATTAATGCAGATCAGAAATTTAAAAAAAAATATAGCAAAATCAAGTTTGTAGATAAGGAGATACTGATTGCTTAAATGCTCTTAGATCTCTCCAAGTGTGCATTATTTATTGTTCAGATAATAGTGATAACTAACCATTTACAATTAATAGTATATGTGTCCATTAAAATTGTAATTCGAAAAACCCTACAGCTTAAAGTGTATTAAATGATTTAATAAATTGTGAGTCAAATATAAACCCAAATCCAAGTAGCAGTAATTCAGAGATTATTGCTTTTTCAATAATTTGTATTTTTATTAGTATAATTTGTTGATTTATATACCAAAAAAAGATTTGTAAGCCAAGTTAAATTTAATTTCTAGATAATCAATCAACTATTCTTATCCTGATCATCAATCAAATATCCTATTTATATTCATTCTTTGTAAATTTTAAAACCAAAACAATATAAAAATTTTAGTTAATTTATGTTAAAAATGATTTTATTTGAATCTGACAAACTTTTAATCAACAAACTGCATTAAAGAATGAAATAAGAAAGAAAAAAATTGATTCATTATTTAAAATTATTTTAATTACATACTGTTTCAACCTTAAATTTAGGTAAAGAATTTTAATTTATTGTTAACTATTAAAAAAGAATGATCTTAAAAAATAATAAATAAAATCATATTGAGAATATTTTATTGAAGTATTTAAAGATTTTTATCTCTATAGTTTGGCAAACTTTTAATTAACTAATTCTGTTAAAGAAAGAAATAAAAAAAATTATTTATGAATTAAACTTTTTATAATTGTAAACTATTTTCTAGAAAATAAATAAATTTCTTTTTAACTATTAATAAAGAATTCATTTAACAAATAATAAATAATATAATCCAAGTAGTAATACTCTATTGAAACTTTTAAACAATTCTTACTTAACATTTTTATCTCTTCAGTTTAGTTAGATAAATCATGAATATTCTCTAAATGAAAATTGTTCACTAGAATTTTTATAATTTTATTCAATATTATTTTATTGTATTTATGATAGTGGCAGATGTTATAATTACTCATTTTTTATATGCTGCTCATTATCTTCTCTATTTTATAAGGTATTTTAATCATAATTTATGTTATTGTACATTTGAATTTAAATATTATTATGATTCTATTATTTTTACATTTGTTGTTCTTTAATTTTTTATATAATGCTTTCGTATTATTATTGTAAATCATCGTCAGGCTTTTTCTGTTATTTAACATCTGACTATGAATTAATTTCATTTTAATTTATATTTAAATCCTGATAATCATTATAACTTCTTGAAGAGTTATTTCTCAATTTCTCAGAGCTAATTTATAATTAATTTTAAGAAATTTTAGAACTTTCTTAATTTATAAAACTTTATTAGTTTCTTGTCTACTAATTATTAACGGTTTGGTTTTGATTTTAAATCTAAGGATTGCTTGTTGATGAAGCTAAATTACTTTTGAGAGCATCTCTGATTTTCATTTTTTCTTATGAAATATTGTTAATCACTTCATTTAAATGGGCAAGAAGACCATCCTTTTTTAACATACAAATTGAATATAAATAAATATTTATCAAAAATTAAATTAAATTTATCGATTACTTTAAAAGAAGCTGAAGTCTTCCTTTCATATTCTTTTTCTTAATTGATACTATGTTCTCTTTGGTTAAATTCAATATCGTTAAAAGACTATTGCTAAGGCTGATTAAAATCAGCATCACTTTTATAGTTTCGTTAAGAGTTATTATTTAATTCAGAATAATTATATTAACCTTAATAATTATTTTAATTTTATCTACTTTTGCTTTATTAATGCTAAGCAGGATTTATTTCTTAATTCTATTCAATATTTTAAACTTTATTTTAATTTTAAGATTGTGGCCTTAAGTTCAATTGGTTATTTTCACCACATTGATATTCATTAGAAATATTTAGTCCTGAACTTCTTCTTATTTCTTCATTATGATTATCAAATTGGTAATTACCAAAATAACTATCTATAGCACGGTCCTATGATTATGTCCCTGCAGAGCTTATTTTCCTTGTTTAATTTGTATTCTAAGAATTTGCTTCCTATTTATAAAATTATTTAAAAAACTAATCAAATATGTTTATAAAATACTTATGAATTCTCTTCGTCTATTCTTTCAACATTCAAAGGGTAGAAATTTTATAATTCCTATTATTGTTACTATGCTTAGCTAAAGTTATTTTAATTATGATGGCTTAAATCATTTTCTCTTTCTTCTTTGTCATTCCACTCTTCTAATAGGCTTAAATACTTTTTAAATTTATACAAAAATGTTAAGAGCATTAAAAAAAGATATAATGATTACCTCTTATTTAACTTAATCTAGTTCAGTTTAAAGTTCTTAGTTTTTAGATTTTAGTTTTCTAGACTCTTCTTGTATTTGTTATAATTACACATTTAATTAGTGGATATTTACATTAAGTGATTTCTTGTCATTTAACAATTTATCAATAAATTACTTGTACTAACTTATCACTATTTTAATTTCTTCTCTTTCTCTATTCATTACTTCTTCCAACTCAACTTTTCTATTTTCATGAATAAAATTTTAATAAATACTTCATAACTTTTTATTTAATACTAATTTATCTTCAGTTTCTCAATTTCTCTTTTCAAATTAGAGTTTTCTTACATCAACTATTATATCATTGTAGATTATGAAGAAAGAGACGTCAATGGTCTCACATTTTCATTTTATGTATTCAAAGTTTATTTGGTACTCAAAAAATTTGATTCTTTTAAAGGACTATGCTAGCTTTAATGTTTTGACTATAGTTAATTTGACTCACTTTTGAATAAATTAATAAAAAATGAAAAATATTTTAATCAATAAAGTAAACAAACTTTCATACATTTAAGATTTATTTAAAGAGATATTCGTAGTACTAATATCTGCAATATTTTATTTTAATACTTTTTTAAGAATTTTTATCTCATCCTCAATATCTTTCCAATTCTTTTGAGGACTTTTTGTCCCATTAAAATATGTAGAATTTTCAGTAAGCATATTACTCTTTTGAGGGGAATGGTCTTGCTTAGGGAGATGTAGTGATTATTTTTTTGTTCTAAAAGAATCATCTTTCTGTTAGATAAAATATAGATAGAACTATAAATTGAGACATAACAAAAAATATAATTTACATTATTAGTATTAAAATTGTTTTGAGTTATATCCTCACTATGTGCTCTGCTGTTTTACTTCGATGATATTTAATTAATGTTACTGTTTCTCTTTGAATTATATCTAAATAAATAGCTATTTTCAGCATTTTATTCATGAAGAAGAGCATTAATTTTACTGAATGAGAAGTCGCCTATATAGTTAGCAAATAAAAAATTCATTTTTAACAAATGCTGTTTGCTCAAATCAAAAATATTTTACTTTTCCCATTCTTAGATAAATAATCTTAGTTTTAATTGAATTAGTTTTATTAAAATAAATGCTACTATTTCCCGTAAGCATTAACATTGCTCTATATTGAATTCCAGCCACTTTAACTTAAATTTTATCTTGTATCATTTAAATATGATTTAGATAGCTCTTCATCTTCTTCTGACTTTAAATGATTCTGTATTTTAGAGAATTAAAAAACTATTTATCGAAGAATTTAAAGGTTTTTTTATGAAAAATTTGATAGTTTCATGAATACTAAATAATTTACATACTTTGATGCTATAAGACGCATTTTAGTATTAAGACTGCTTAATTTTTTGAATAGGACTTGATTAAGTATTATTTTGTAATAATGATTTCATAAATATTTTGCCACAAGGGATTTTATTTGCTTAATTTGGAGATGTTAATTCAGTTCTGATAATGCTTGGAGGCTACTTTATCATATTATATTTAATTATTGTTCTAAAATTTAGACTTGTTGACTTTGATACTAGCTTTTAAGCACCTCTTTAATAATATTTATTGTTTAATTCTAACACTTTATCTACAATTTTTTCAATTAAAAAATAAAGTTTTAATGTTAATCTTAAACGGATATATTTCCAAAAGAAAGAATTAATGAATTGATTATATTATACATATATTTATTTTTTTCTTGTCCATAATTTTTTAACAGATTACACTCTAATTTTTTTTTCATAATATAAAAATCTAATAAAAACATAAGCTCAAAAATTAATTTTGAAATAAAATAAATATAAGAGATTAATTTAAAAATGTTTAAAAGATTTCAAAACTCTAAATATTTAATCCAAATAAAGTTACAATTTAAATTTTCAATTATTTTTTAATTTTTTTAACTAAATAAAAGTTTATTATATTTTATTTAATATTCTTCATAATTTAATAATCAATCCAATAATTTTAAGATAAATAAATAATTTAAAATTATATTAAAATAAGATTTCAACACTTTAAACATTCAACTCAAATAAAATTACTCTGCTATTATTTGATTATCATTAAATAGCTAAAAGAAAAGTTTCTTTCATTTAATTTATTACTTTTATAAATTCAAATTTCATTGTAAATATTCAAAAGTATCCAAGATTAAATATATTTGAAAATAATTTTAGGCTAATTTATTTATTTTAAAAAATTGTATTTTTAAAATCAGTAAATGAAATAATAGAAAAATTTTATTAATTCTTTAAAAAATACAAAGCAACTATTTTATTCTTTGATATTGAAAATATTTATAAATTAAAGGTTAAATTTAGTTTAATCTCTCTCTTAATTAAATATAATTATAAATAACTATAAAAATCAGATTATTTAATTCATTCAATATGAAAATCAAATGCTATATGATACGGATTGTTCAATAGGATTGATTAAAAATATTTTTTGAAAACTAAAATTGTGAGTATAAGTTGTTTGTTGTTTTTAAAATATTGGCTAAAATCTAAATATTCTACCAGATCAGTTCCATTTGTATACATCAATTATAGTATCATTGGATGATAAATTAAGAATTTTTATTATTCAGTTAAGAGACAAATATTACTGTATATTTCTATAACCTAAAGAGACTATACACTAAATATGTCTTTAAGAAGCTAAATAAACTAATCTTCATCATAAAAATTATCCATCAAAATTTTTAATCTCAAACTTTTAAGGTAAATAATATTTTTTATTCCTGTTAGGTCTTATGAAAGTAAATTGTAATCAGAGCTCACAATAAATAGATCAAGATCTTCTAAGTTTTTTAATTAGCTTACACAGTTTATCAAAAGACCTAGATGCCTAAAAGTACTTCTTGAATAACCTTTAATATCAATTGATAAATGTTTTAGATTATTTATTTATTAAAAATAAAAATCTTAGTTTGGAAGATGGATATAGCAGTTATCAAATGTTAAATTTAAATATTCCAGATTTTTCATATTTTCACTGATAATTTAATATAAATCTTCTGTTAAGACAGCTGCTTCTTTTTGCATAATCCTAATTGTCAAATTATTAATTTATTAAAATTATCTTAAATTGCTAAATACACAGCTGATTGTTTCTTAATCCAAAGAAAATGTAATAGAAAATTTTAGATTTTTTAGTTAAATTAAGGAACTGCCACTCTTAAAAAGTTAGGAAACACTTTTATTTGACATTGCTGATAAATCAATTGAAGAAATATCTAAATTTTATATTTATTTTAGGTTTGCAATTTACTATGAAAATTAAACACAATTTATTATGTTTTAGTTATTTTCTATATCCAGCTTAAAACCTTTTAATGAAGATAATTGTGTTAAATTTTGTAAAAGCTACGAAAATAATTCCCCGCTTAGTTGACAATTTTTCCATAATGAAATTTATATGCATTAAATATTCTTAAAGTTCTAAATAAAATCATTTATTAAATGAATTTCATCATTTTAGAGTTCATTTTATCCCTCAATAGTTATCGAAATTTAAAATATTGTTTCATAAAAACCATTTAATTAAAACAAGATTATTATTTATTTAAATACATCTACTGAAAGTTAAGATTTATATCTTAGATTGATAGCAAGATTCCTGCATTTTTTTAGATTTTAAATATTATTTTTAATATTATCAATTATCTAATCTTATTATTTGCTTTTAAGGGATATTACATATTCCATTTCAGCATCTTATTTAATAAAATTTGTTCAGAATTAATTATAATTTTTTTGCGTAAGTCAAAGAATTTAAGGATTTAAGATTAATAAATTAGTGTATGATTGAATCTTTTTTAATATTTTACTTATTTTTAGATATTTTTCATTATTTATAAATAAAATGGACATAAAGGTTTGCTAGTGGTATAGTAGCTTGTCAAAAAATCTTCAAATAAAACCTGGAATTTAGTAATTTTTTGCAGTAAAGTAAAAGCTCCTCATTTAACTCTTAAAAAATAATCACGTGAAAATAGCTTGGTAGATAACAATGACTAAAAAATAATTATAAATGAAGATACAAAACAATATGAGATCCAGAATAAATTGCAACAAATTAAGAGCATATTTACTGATGTTACGTAAGATTAATTTAAAACTAATTAATAAATATCGCAACCATTTTTGAAAAAGATAAATAAATTCAGCAGATCAAATAGAGGCATTCATAAACATTTTAAAATTTCTTACTGCATTTTCCTAAAATGTAGAAGAAATGAAAATAATTTTGTGGTATTCTAAATTTAGCTTGCTTTAAAAGACTAAACACCTTTTTATATAAATTTTAGGAATAACAATCTCCTCCATCAAAGAAATGGCCACTATTTACATAATTTGATTAGCAGCTCAACAAATTTAAAAAGCTTAATACTAGATTTAGGGTATGCTTGATATTAACAAATCATATTTATTTTTATCTTACAAAACTGTAAATAATAGGAATAACCTGTTGAGTGATTAAGGAATTTCCTAAATATTTCAATTTTAATAATAACCCTTACATAATTTAACAAGTTTGAATTTAAGTGTAAGGTAAATTTCTACTTTTTTACTTGAATTAAGGAATATATTTTTCTAAGTTTTAACAAAATAACAGATTATTCACTAGAAGATGTTCTATCATTTGTTACTAATCTTCCTAATATTAGATATTTGAAGTTTGACATTATGTATAATTACTCGTATAGGAAATATAAATATATATATTAACTTTTTATTAGGAATAATTAGGTTAGTGTTAATGGTTTAGTTAAAATAATTGAATCTTTTAATTTGCTTAAAAACCTATGCACACTAGATTTAAATATTATGTAATTAAAAAATAAAAATATCAAAATATCATTTTTAAATTGAAAATTTAATAAAAGAAAAAATAAGTGAAATTCTTATTATAAAAAATAATTGATTACTAATTAAATTTAAAAAGAAATTATTTTAATTAAGTTATTAGGAGTATTAGCAATAAATTAACTTTCTATCAGTTCATTATCTAAACTTTTCTTTATTAGACTAAATTAACCAATAAATTTATTTTTGAAATGTTTTAAAAATAGGTAAAATTAAAAAATAGAAGAAAACTATCAATATTTATATTAGCTAGGAAAGCATCTATCAAACTTGTAAAACGTGACCACAATAATACTTCATTTGCACTGTCCTGATGATGAGTATTAATTAATTTATAATTATTTTAATCATATTAATTATTAATTTGAAAATAATATTTAATTAAAGCTTTATATCAGCTGTCTAAATGATGAAAGAAGAAATTTAGTTAATTGAATAATTAAAAGACTCTAAATATTTAAGAAAATTAGAAATACTAAACTTGTAATTCTAAATTTAATCTCTTAAAATTAAATTCAACTTATTGTTTAATAATTATTTAAAGTAACGTGGAATTAGATAGTTCTTGCAAATCCATAATAAATTAAATGGCTTCTTAATTAATGAATATAGATTTACTACTAGAATAAAGAATAGACACAGGAATGGATATATTTTAAGAATTTGAAATAATAGACAAAATGTTAAGATACAAGTATATAAAATTAATTGAAATAATTATATTTCACAAAAAAATAAAACCTTATCTAACATTTAATCCTCTTTTTATTTATTTAGATTTGTATTTATGATTTTACGTGAATTGTTGCTTATAAAAATTATTTTCATTCATTTTTATAGCTTAATTTCTTAAGGAAAATTATTTAAACTATGAGAAACAATTTTATTTAATTTTCTCAAAAGATAAATCCCTAACTAGCTTTTGATCCTCTTATTTATTTATTTATTATTAGTTTATTTATTTATTTTGGTTTGTATTTATATTGATAATATTTGTCAAAAAATAATTTATTTTATTTTTATAACTTAGTTTGCAAAATTTTGATAGAAAAATACATAAAACTAATTGAAATAATTACAATTCACAAAAAATTAAATGATATCTAGCTTTTATTCCTATCTTTAATTATTTATTTGCTTTGTTTTTAAACATATTTTATTTTATATATTTATCTATAAAAATAATTTTGTTTTATTTTTTTGCTTAATTTGTAAAATTTTAATACAAAAGTTTGTAAAATTGATAGAAAAAATTATGTTTCTAAAAAAAAATAAAACAAAATCTTTATTAAAATCGCTCTATTTTTATTTAGTTTTGTATTTAATTTTTTTGTGTGCCATATTTTTCTATAAAAATATTTTTTTTTTTTACTTGAATTACTTAGTTTCTAGGCAAATCTATAGAAGTTTGTTTTATTATTAAGAATATTCTACTTTTAAAAATATTATTAGTTAGATTAATTTATAATATATGAATTAATGATAAAATTTAGATTTAATTCTAAGAAATTATCTATAATAATATATAAATCAATTAAATTTGAACATTTTATGATTTCAAAGATATCTAAATTTATAATCATTATTTGATTTATCAATTTAATATTTATAATAATTAAAAAGCTAAAGCACAAAACAAGCTAAGCAACCAAAGTCAAAATTTAAGGTTAAGATACATAATAGATTTAGGATACATTATTTTAAAATGACTGAAAGATATTGGTAAAGATATAGAAATGCATACTACGCTGATCCTTTAAATTCAGATCCTTTTTGGGTTAATGTTAAGAACGATGTCAACAGAAAAAGAAACCCAAAGCATCATCTTGAATTATATAGCATATGTAGATCACCAAACCCATACATAAACTAAATAAAAAGCTCACCTAACATTACTCATGATACAGTAGCAGAATTGGTAATTACATAAAAATTAATATGATAATATTTATGATTATTTGATTTAATTAGATTTGTAGAGATAAAGCATGCGAGTTGCAGTATTGCATGAGTTTATAATTAGTTGCAGCAGAAAATAGAAGAAGAAAAATAGAGTAATTTTAATTTTATATTTACTGCGTAGGATAACCATGATTATTTTTAATTAATTGAATAGTTTGTAAGGATGTGAATCGCAATAAAAAATAATGAATTCATGTATAACTTAAGAGCTATAAAGAATTTAGTCAGTTGAATAAAAACTCAGAGAAAGAACTTTAGGTATTGAAAATATGGATTAAAAGCCAATATTTATTACTACTAAAAAGAACTCTTAAGAGACTATGCTTATCGAAGCTTGAAACACCATGAGCATGTAAAAATAGAAAAAGACTTCACTTCTTTCAAAAGATATAATTTAGAAAATGTTAATAAATAATTAAGCATTGGAATATATTAAAATATTGATTAAAAATTCACAACACACTCAAACAAAAAACCAACATATTAATATATAAATCTAATAAATGTTTTTCTAAGTATTTATTTATATATTTTAGCCAGTCTACTATCAGCTAATTTTCTTTTAAAAAATTAAAACATTTTCTTCTCTACAAACATCAGAAGACAAGAAAATAAATTAACTCACTAATTAACTTTCAAACACATTTTATATTTATATTTTTAATTATAAAGTTTACTTAAAAAAATAATATAAAGGAGTACTTTCTAGAAATTTTTTTAAATTAAATTATATAAAATTAATTTGTTATTTTTTTGTAGAATTTTCATAAAAATACAAAAATGAATGAAAAAACTATTTTTATTTGTTTTATCAAATCAATTAATTGAATGTTGATAAACTTTTACTATTTTTACATAAAAAATAAATAATGAAAAAATATACATATTTTTTAGGAGATAAGAAAGTTAAATAAGATTTGGTGAATTACAAGTTATTTAATCTTTTGGCTTCTAAATAACTTTAGGTTTAGAATAAATAATTTTGTAATGATAAATTAATTAATTTCATTTATATATAATTTCTTTTAAATGTTGAGTCATATTTTCTTAGCTGAAAAGTTATTTTTATTTTATGACACTTAACTCAATCACTTTGTAATTTAAGTGTTCTAGGTATTTAATTTTTTATTTGGTTGGAGGAGTAATTTCTCCATTAAAGAAGTGGAGGTCTCCATTGAATTCTATAATTATTTTTTATTATGGCAAATAGAAATCAGTCTTGAAATACTCTATTACATATTCGCGTTAAAACGGTATATTTAAATTTTACAAGCTGTCTTAAATGATCTTTTCATATGGAGAATATTCAGCTGAAGAGTGACTTTCTTCTTCATTCTCTGAATCATCAATCTCAGTTATGCTTTAAGCACTGAGTAGCCCTTCTTCTTTACTTTTTATTTGCATTTCATGTATGAATGAAGCAATAATTTTATCTTAAAGATTTAATTAAGGATATTAGAATTTAATTTGCTATAAACAAATAAAAAATATCTTTTTTTGCTAGAAAGGTTCTTATTTTAAATCAAATTAGCCATTTTATATTTTGAATAAAAGATCCTTCATAGCCTTCTAGATAATTTCTTAGCTTACTTCTTGATGGATATAGGAGTTTATTAATTTTACATAATCTGAAAAACCCAAATTTTAGTATAAATATTATGGTAAAGAATTTATTTTTTCAACAAATTATTAATTTGCATGTCTTAGTCTTGTTATATTGTAGAATGAATCGATTGCTTTCTCAAGTTTTACCTACTTTTTATCTATTTATTATATAATTTGTTATTCAAGCATTTATAAAAGCTCATCATCCATAAAAAAATTTCTTCTGTACTCTGTCATCATATAATTTGTAATTTGTTTACTATTCAGGAATTTTTGCTTTAATTCTTGTATCACATCAGATTTTTTTCTTATTAAGTGGCTTAGCTATTTTAAAAAAGCAACTTTAACTTTTTTTGTTTTACAATTTTTATAAAAATTTACCTTTTTTTTATTCAAGAAGTGTAAATAAAAAGTAATTTCTTGCATTTCTAGCTTTTAGACGTTCTAAACGAACCAATCAATAATTAATTAATGAACTAATTTATTAGAAGGAGTGCTATGAATAAGTGCTTGTTTGATATGAATGAAACTAATCTAAATTTTAAAATTAAGCTTAAAAATTTGAATTTTTTTATTTTATATAATTTTACTTATAGTCTTTTTTCTTTTAGATTGTTTAAAACCTTTTTAGCCTTTGGAATTTACTATTCGATTAACTCAAGAAAGAGGATTGTGCAGATGGTATTATAAGAAATAAATTTATTTTCTATAACAGTTTAATCTAAAATGTCAATCAACTATTGAGCTATTTCTATTTAGTCAAGTTTTGTCAAAAACAAGTATGCAGAGTATGAAATTATAAATATATCATTTTGGTATCTCAGGTTATGCAAGTTTTCAATGATATTAGGTCTTTATTTTATTTTTAAAAAATTTATATTTTTTAAAGCATAGTTTAAATCAAATTACCTAATTTGCTAAATAATTTCTGTTACTTCTTATTTAAATTAATCATGCTAGTAAAAATTACATAGAGTGCAAAAAGAGTTTATAATTGGCATTCCTTTGATATATTTGTAGTAGGTTCTAATATTTTCAAAAGCATATTACACTATTTCAGGATCTATGTCCATTTAAATTCTATTGTTTAAAAAAAATATTTTTTTCTAAAAAAATAAAAATGAATTTTTAGGAATTTACTTTGAAATCTGATAAAAAAGAGATGTTTTTATTAATGTCAAGTTTGTCTTGAAAGAATTCTTGTCAAGAATTTAAATGTATTATTTTGTAATTTCTAGAAGAGTTTTGAAACATTCTTCTTACTATGGTGAGTAGCCTAGAGGCAGGAAAATAGATTATGCTTCTATGCAGTTTGTTACGAAAGGAAAGCGTTTCTTAGAGGTAGATTGCAAACCAATATTTTTAACTTATTATATTCTTTACTCTTTTTCAAAGAAGTGAATCAAATGCTTGAAAAGAGTTGTCAAAGAAGTATAAGTGTAAATGATATCAGCTTTATTTTTGAAAGAATAAATTTGTTTTTCTTAAATATTTTTCAAACTTTGATTGAGGTTTATCTCTCCAATTTTTAGGTTGTTAGAGAAAAGTAAATTGAGAGTCTAAATATCAAATTACTGCTTTTTAATATGATTCCATAAATCATCTGCAATTTTATTTTATTTGCAACTTGTAAATTTGATTAAAAGTATTGTTGAATCTGATAGGTTCTCATTAAAATTAAGTTTAACATCATTTTAACTCAAGTGGAATATATCCTTGTACCTCAGATAGTGAGTAGTAATAGCACTATCTGGATATTTATCTTGATTAGACATGACATAGCTGTTTATTATTTTACTTGTTTCTAAAAATTACTCTTCTTTGAAATTCTATAAGAAGTAACTGTATATGTTAGAAAGAGTTATATAGTTTAATGGTTCTGCATTTTACAAAATTTCCTCTCTTACAAAAGCATCAAATTTAAAACATTGTTAATGCAAACTTTTGTATAGATAATTGCCATACATATTGATCACTTTGAATAAAAGGAAAAGTTGTGATTTATTATGCTTTTTTAAATAATAATTAGCCTGCAATCTCAACATTGAAGAAATTTCTTTGTTATAAGTATTTTTGACAGCATCTTTAATTCCTTCTCTCTTTTTATATTAAATTATGCTTTTAAATATCTCTCAATAAAAAAAAGGTAAAATACCATAGTAAGAGGTGAATGAAGGTACAAATCTCTCAAAAGTGTTATCTAATATTACTAATTTGCATTAATAATTTCCTATATAAGTTGATCTATGCTCTTAGACTCCCTATTTATCTTATAGCCTTAAGATTGCTTTGATTATAATCCTTAATTTTATTTATCTATTTCAGATTCATTTGTTAGACTCTCGTCTATTTAAATGGTTTATTAAAAGAATTAATCTATCTCTAAATCTTTCTAAAATGGTTTCTAATCTTAATTGTGAATTCCATATCTCAGTAATGGTCTAAAAATAAAATTCTTTTGTTAAGACACTTTCTTGAATATTCTTAAAAGCATTTATTAACTTATCATAATTCCTACTTATTTTTCTACCTAATTGGATAAAAGATTAATTAATTATTTTTTTAATTTTACTTTTAATTCTTTTTCATCCAATATTTTTATTTTTTTAAAAGATATATTCAGAAACTTCTATACATATTTAGATATTTTAAGTTTTTAGTTCATTTTAAATTAAATATTATTAAAATATTTTTTAAAACGTCCAAGAAACAAATAAGCTATTTTACATTAAAATTTAAATAAATAGTTTTAATTAATTTATTTTTTTAATTAAAAAAATTCTGAAAGCCTTCTCTAAATTTAAATGACGAACTTGCACTTATTATTTTTGATCAAAGCAAACATATTCGAAAATTGTGATTTTAATTGGTTATTCAATATTTCACTAGAATTTTTTATTCTTAAAATTTGTAACTACTTAAACTTAATATTTAATAGAGTTTAAATTATAATTAAGAATAATTGTAAAGAAATTGCTCAAATTGTTTTTATTTGGCTTGCTTACATAAAAATTTTATGTAAAAATAGCTGATTGAAGCTGTAAATAATTTAAATAAATAAAAAATTTCTAATAAAATTTAAGTAAATGTATCTTTGTAAGCTGTTCAAATATCTGACAAGTTTTATATAAATTTGTATCATTTTAAAGTTAAAATTGAAGAAAAAATATGTAATATACCTATTCTACTAAACTAAAGTGTAAAGTAAATATCTCAAAGAAATTTAGTATAATTTATAACATATTTAGAAATTTTGAAAGTTTTTTGTAAGCAATAAATAAAATATTAAATAGCTTATTTATTTTTGCTTTATTAAAAAGAACAAATTTTCTGTGTCTATTTATAATTTAACTTAAAAATCTATTTTTATATTTAAGAATAAAAGGCATAAACCCAATTAATTTAAATTGATTGTTCAGTATTTAATTAGGGTTTTTTATCCTTAAAATTAGTATAAATTTATCTTTGCAAGCTGTCCAATTATTTGACAACTATTTAAAAAAATCTAATAAAAATTAATAATAAAATTGAAGAAATATGTAATATCAATATTCAACAAGAAGGTAAAGTAATATCTCAAAGAAACTTAGCAGAATTTAAAGCATATTTAGATTTTTGTAAATTTGTTTGTATGAAATAAATTCATTAGCTCATTTATTTAAAATTTATTTCAGAAATCTTATTTTTGTTTCTATTTAAATATTTACTGAGATATCCATTTTTCTTTTTAAGAATAAAATAATAAACCTAATTTGTTATTAAATTTTATTTTTGGGTTAAAACTAATCTAAAAAAATTGAAATAAAGAAAAATTTCCTGATATTTTTACTTTATTAATTTGTTTTGGTGGTGTTTGCTTTTCATGATTAAATTAATTTAAATATTATTTCTTTACTTATTTATCAACTAAATTTACTATTTTTTCCTTTTTTTTTATTCCTTTGATAAATTGTATTTGTAAACCAATTTAAAGAATCAAAATATGAATTGAAAAATTCAGTTTGTGGCAAATATTACAAAATAATATCAAGATCTAATAAATTACTTTACATATTATAATTGTTTTCACTTTATCTGATAGTTTAAATTAGCTATTGTGATTATTTTTTTCTCACAAAGTAAATAATTAAGAAACACTGGTAAAAATTGTACACATTTTATGATCTTACAAAAATTTATATTTTAATTTGTAAATTTTAACCATAAAACTGAATTTGTATTTGCTTTGTTTTTTTCACCAAAATTTTTTACTAGCTTACAAATTTTAAACAAGAAGCTATTAATCTTACTTTAGTGACCTTTAAAAATTTAAATTTTAATATTTATAATAAATGAAAGCATTTTTTAAGCATAATTTGTATTTAACAATATTAAAATTTCTAAAAATAAGCATTTCAGAGTGACAGTAATTTAAATATAGTTTTGCTAAAATTGTTTTGAGAAGAGAAATAGTTATTAAATGAACTTTTATATTAATTCAATGTTGATAAATTTTGTAAAAATTATTGAAATCATAAAAGCAAAAAAAAATTTAATTCATTTTTATTTATTGTTCTTTTTAAAAATAATTTTAGAAATCAAAAAAATCTAGAAAGTTTTCTATTATTGATGTAAATAATTTAATAAAACTAGAAATTTAATACAAATAATTAATAATTGTTATAAAAAAATCTAAATTAATTAATATTTGATCCTTTAAAAGATTTTTAGCTAATTTTGTAATATATCAATCAACTTATTAGCTTGGTTGTAAATTAAATTTTTGATTTTGTAAGCGAAATCATCTCCAATAAGCTTTTGTTTTGATTAAAGTTTTTGATACTCAATAAAAGTATAGTCCAAAATAAGAATTATTAGGTTACAATACACAAATTAATGTTACTCTGTTAATCAATTTTATTTTTACTTATATAAATTTTAATTTTTTAATTACTTCATACTTTAATTAGAAAGTTGAATTAATGAAGTGTAAATTGAATATTTTACTTCATTTAACAATAAATATTTTATTTATTTTTTTATTACATTTACAATCTTTAATAAAGTAATATGGAAATATTCACTAAAAACTCTCTATATAAGAAAAAATATAATTTTTTCTATGATTTACAATGTTAAATATATTTCAATTTAAATTATTTTAACTATTTTAGTTCAGTATTTATAAGTATTTATTTTTCTAAAATGGCTGAATTATACACATTTATGATAAATTTGTATGCAGAAAATGAAAATAAAGATGAAAAAATCTAATTATTTGTATAACACTTTGTTACTGATTTTTTTATTAATTTGTATAATGCATAATTTTTATTGATAAATTAAATAAAAGATATTGCATGAAAGTAGAAAAAAAATTTTTTTTTTTCTAGTTCAATTAAAGTTTTTTCTATGATTTAAATAATATATTTCTAAAGTTAATATCTTTGTAGAAGTAAAATTAATAATGTGTAAAGTACTAGAAGTAAAGTATAAGTCAAATATGCATATAAAACCCACCAATTTGCTTTTACTATCATTTAAAGTTTAATTAATGGTTGAAATTTGAAATTATACTATGAATGTATAAAATAAGATTATGAAGCTTAACTTTAGTCACAAAGAATGTATATAGTATTTTATTAAAAATAAAATTTGAATCTTTAAAGTGTAAATTAATTCATCTATTTTAAATTCTCAATATTAATGAAATCATTCATATTATCTCCAAAGCAAAATAGAATAAATTTATGTCTAATAATCTAAAATAAATTTTCTATGATAAAAATAACAAATGGCTTTCATAATATCTCATAACCAAATTCTCCTCTTATAAAAAAAACTTTATATGTTTATTTTGTTTGAAAATTAAAAAATCTTGTTAATTAAAAATTTAAGTGTAAAGGAAAAGTATAATATCTTGGATAGATTTATAAAAAGCTAAAAGCTTGTAATAAACTATCATACCATATATTAAAAAAGATTTGGAAATTAATTTGGCAGTAATAACATTTGCTTTTTTGATTTGAATTTAGAAATGTATTTCAATAATCACAAACAGAAAAATTTTAGTATGATATTTATAAAGTGGGAAAATTATAAATAATCGTTTCAATCAAAATGATTAAACAAATTTCAATTAACTAATTTTTGCATTCAAATTAACTATTATAAAAGTAAGTGTATATTGCTTTTTATAAATGTTTACCCACTCAAATTACAAGTAGTTGCTCATCAGTAGTATAAAATATATATCTGATTCTAATGCGGATAAGGACTAAGAACTTGCATACTAAATTATTTATGAGAGTTATTTTAAATAGGTGGTTTATTTATAAAAAAATTCCTTTAATCAAAGCAGTTTAACAACAAAAACTAACTATTTTATAGATGCTGTGATGAATTATTAAATTTAGTCTTTACAATCACGTTTAAATCACCTTGCAAAATACGTATATTTTTTCGAAAAAAGAAGTTTTAATTTGATAACATTTAAAGCTGATTAATTTATTTTACACAGAAAAACTCTAGTAAATTCGAATTTCTTTAATGTTAATCTTGCATTTGTAAGATAATCATGTATTTATTTTTTTTGTATGCATACAATTGTAAGTTAGAGTAAGTAAAAAAAGATGTTCGTTTTAGAAAAATATTTTTAATGATACAAAAGTATTTACTATTAATTTAGTTTTTTTAGCATTAATACAAATTTAATTTAATGTTATATTTTAAATTTTCTTTTATATTTAATCTGATATCACTACTTCAATACTTCTCTATTTATGATTTAAAAAATTTTTGTTTTACAATGGATAATTTAAAACTTTTCTTTCTTTGTTAAATCTACACTATATCAAATTGTGCTAGTAGTAAATCTTAACGCTTTATAATGAAGTCTTTTATCGCTTCGTATATTAACAAAAGAGACTTGAGTTCGCTAACAATCTTATTCAAAAGCAAGTGCACATAAATCTATAAAATTATTTAACTGGTTTGCTTATTTTAAGAAAGGAAATAAAATTGGTGCATTGCCAAGAATAATCTTATAAAGAAAAAAGAAATAGAGTTTTCAATCTCTAATTACACAAATAAATTCACTAGTGCTAGGAAAGAACAATAATTGTGTTAAATAATCTTATTACGCAAATATAGATATTTGCTAATATTTATAAAATTAAATAATGTTATTGCTAGAAACAATAAGCAAACTTGAGTATTGAAAAAAATAAGAATAATATTTATTTTGGGTTAATGTTACTAAATTTGACTCAAATAATCTAAATCCATACAATAAACAAAAAGCTTGAAATCATAATTATTAATTTGTGAAAAGATTTAATAAGCAGGATTTTGAACAAATTAATTAAAAATATCAATGTTTGTTATAGTAAAGAATATAGCGTGAATTCTTAATTAAGATAATTCATAAATCTGTATGTATTACTAGTCACACATTTATCTATAAAATACATAATTTATCATTTATACGACTTTAGATTAATTTACATTCGTATATCTCTAATACAACTCGACTATCGTCTCCCCTTATTTTTATAGACTCTATCGATCAATCAATCTCTATAATTTATATTTTTAAAGTTAATTCCAAAATCAAACAAAAAAATAAAAGTACATCTTCAATTCTTTATTCAAGAAAACTAGAATACTGGAATAGAAAAAAAACCATTTTTCTTTAAAAACAGTCAGCTCTCTCACTTCCTTATCAAATAAGTTGCTAACTTTTTGAATATCACTTTTTTCCATAATAATGAGATAAAACTATTCTAGATAACAACACTAGCTTGTGCCTAGCGATTTAGTGGGTTATGAAATCTCCCCACTCCGTAGCCGTGCTAAAAAAATGAAATCTTCTACAAATGCTCCTAATTAAAGCTAGTACTAAAGCTATCCTAAACAAGTTTCAAATACTAATATCATTATTAAAAGTTTAAAAAACATCTCCAGTGATTAAAGCACTGAAGATGACGATACTTTAAACCGTTCCTCAAAAATTACTGGAGTTGGATCTACAGCAACTATCACTCGTATTCTAAAATAAAATCAAGGTGAAGAACGAATTAATCAATAATAATAATAATAATAATTTAATAATAACTCAAGCATACGTTCGTTAAGCACAGGATAACTCTAAAGTTTCAATAAATTAAAAAATAATCAATACTAAAAGGCTTCGATAAATCCTTCATACTGCTCAATCCATAATTTGGATTTAGTATAAAAGCAGAAATTCCAAAACTAAGACACCACTTAGATTAAATCAAATAATAACATCACTGAATAATGCCTAAATGAAGAAGAGGAAGAAGATCATAATATTTGGGATGATGATCTCTTAAAAATCCGTGGAATAGATACTGAAAATTGGATAGACAGTGATGGATCAACATTTACACTCTTCCATTTATACAAAGCTCGTTTTGGTACTCATCCTAACTAAAGAGAAGAAATTACTAATGAAGAAGTTATTAAAATGATGAAACGTTTTTCTCGTAACCGCCGTAATAAAAATCTTGAAAGATTCCCATGGGAAACATTCAATGACGATCGCGTCTATTGTGATGAAAGCGATATTTACTATGATAAAAACTTTTAAATTTTCCATAAACTCTTTAATCAATTTTACAATAACGACAAAGCGCGCCATGACCGCACTCTTATTAAAAATAATTTCATATAAAAACTTCAACTCGAAAATGGTAAAAAAATTCCTTCACTTGAAGACGAATTAGTATAAACTAAAAATACAGACTCTACACCTAGTAATGGAAAAAGAAACAACTCATTTTTAATAAAAAAAAATATTCGCTCAATGAGCCAAGTAGGATAGATTAATCAGCATTAATCTTAAATAAATTCTGGCCTTAATTCATTTAGAATTAGATAAATCTAAAATAATCCTACTTAATAATAGCCCCTCAATTTTTATTAAGCCAAATCTCAAAGTTGTATTCCTTCTAATGATATTTAATTGATCTCATAATAAATGCTACTTTCAAAAGATCAATCTCCAGTTAAGCAATCTCCCATCTCCCTCCATAATTCTTAATCATAAATTAGCGTAAATTCTCCAGCAGTCAGCTATTCTCCCATTAAATAATCTTAAAACAGTAATGTAAACAACAATAACGAAAGTACCTTTTCTTCACCTGCTAAAAAATATCATGTCAGCTAGAGCTCCCTTGACTAGTAAAGTTTTTCAGCAATGTTTGATTCTGCTTAAAGTACAGCAACCAAAACTTAAAACTAATAACCATCATTCAAATACTAGCTTATTAATGCACTCAAAAGTACATCATAATAATAATAGGAAGATTCTTACTAAAATTATTTAAGTAATAAAATAAAACTAATTCAAAATTAAAAACTAAGAGAATAAGCAGCAGCTTAAATTACATAAGCAAATGACGGTTAAACTAGAAAATAATCATTATTAAAGCGTTAAAATTCAGTTAACCCTGCTTAAAAGTACGCAAATATGTCTAACTTATCTTAAAGTTAACTTTAAAATATAAATTTATCCAAAATTAATGGCAACGAGAGCTTTTATAAAAGTGCATAAAAACATAATGCTAATACTGAGTCTATGGTGTAAAAGAAAGGATCATATTCACCAGTAAAAGTAAGAAATGTTGGAAATCAAAATTTGGGTAATCTTTTACACTTAAGAAATATTAACTCCCAAGCACATTAACCATCTCCATTCAATGATTTAACCACTGTTAAAAAAATGAATATACTTACATTAATGAAATGATATCCAGTTTAGAAAAGAAATTCTATAAAAGAATTAACAACTTACTTACTTACTTGTTAATTTTTCTTTACTAATCATTCAGTTAAATAAAAAAACAAACAAATAATACATTATAAATAACTGCTTAATACAAAATATAATACAATCTAATTTATAATTTTATTCTTGATTCTTCTGTATATACAACTCTTACTATTTATTACATAAAACAATCCATTTTTGATATTAAAAATATATTTCATTTCATTGATTTTTATATATTTTTCACACTTAAATATTTTGTAAAGTAACCTTGTTATAAATTATAAATTTTATATCATATTTATTTATTTATTTATAAAATCACTGATTAATTATCAAAACGCCTTATTTTTATCATATCTTTAACGCATAAAACCTTCACATAAAAAGCTAAATAAATATTTATTTTATAGTTTTGCATTAGAACATTATTCAAATTATGCAAATTTAAATTAAATTCCTTAAATTAATAATATTTAAAAAATGAATGTTTGGCTATTTTACCAAAGCTTTAAAAGAAAAAAATTATTTTAACCAATTTTTCATAATTATTATTATTAATTCCTGAATTATATTAAATTTATGATCAAATAACAAAATACACCACCAAATTTTTAAGTAAGAGCTAAAATAATTTTGAGTTTTAAAATATATTTTTTTATACTCATTAAAATTTCCAAATATGAACGTTCAATTTATATATAAAGAGTTATTCATTCTTTATTTTAGATAAAGCAAAAAATAATGTTTTTTTATGAAGTTTATCAAAATTATTAATACCATTCATTGAAATATATTAACTTTGCCATCAAATAATTTTTAAAAGCACACACTTTTTTTAAGAATAGCTAAATAATTTCAATTTTAAAATGTATTTTTTATATTTTGCAAAAATTTCAAATATTAGGTTTCAATATTTATTTTGTTGTTCATTCTTTCTTTTAGATAAAGCAATAAAGTAATAATATATTAGTATAGGAAATTATCTAATCTGAAGTTTGTTGGTCATGAGTAATTAACTAGAAGCAAACATTTTCTGATCATTAAGATATTTTAAAATTAAATAAGTATAATCTTTAATAATCATATGGATTAAGCAAAAGTTGAAAAAAATATATTGTCAAAAAATATAAAGAAATAAAAAAGCACAGACAAATCAAAAAAAGTAAAATAAAAGAAAAAAAAGCAAAAAATGTAGGGTAGTACGAGATTAGCATCACATGCAAATTCATGGTATACAGGAAACTGTAAAATCTTAAAGAAATTTACTTTATTGTATGATCTTTTTTTATTTTAAAATTCATATTAGAAAAGGAATTAGATTAAGAATTATCAGGTTATCTTTCTAAAGCTAACAAACAATAGCTGAATATATAAAAAGTGAAGGCATTAATTGGCCCGTAATGCTAAAATAAAATTGAAATATTTTTAAATTTAATTTGTTTATAAAATACAGTCATGCAGGTTATTATTATAGTGGACCTACAGCAGCTTGGGGATATCAATATCTTTAGCCAATAGAAAAGTAAATAAAATAATAAAAATAACAAATATTAATATCTACTTTTATAAAATTAAGTCTAAGAGTATTTTTGCTGGGACCTTGTCATCATATATACATGAATGGATGTGGTATCTCAGGATTAGAAAAATTTTAAACTCCTCTTGGAGATATTACACTTGACAAATAAAGTAGAAATAGATTATATAATTTGTGAATTTGCATTTCATTAAGAAATTATTTTTAGCAATTTAGGAACTGAAAAACACAGGCAAATTTGATGTTGTTAGTAAGAAAAATGAAGAAGACGAACATTCTCTTGAAATGCACTTACCATATATCTAAAAAATCCTTGGATAGTATTTATTTTCAAAATATAAAATACTTTTCTTAAAAATTCAATTAATATTAAAGATAATAATTTAAACTTGTTCCTATCATGGTTGGAAACTTAAGCTATTAAAGGGAACAAGAGTATGGGTAATTGTTAAGTAAATACTTTGATGATGATAACACTGTATTTATTATTTCGAGCGATTTTTGCCATTGGGGATCAAGGTAAATAAATAAATGAATAAATTATCATAAAATGAACTAATCAGATTTATATTTAAATTAAATAAAAAGATTCGATTATTAGTACTACAACAAGTAAGATGGAGAGATTTGGTAATCAATATAAAAATTAGATACTGCAGGTATGGAATTGATAGAAAATCATGATTGCGAAAAATTCAATAAGTATTTGGAGCAAACCGAAAACACTATATGTGGTCGCCACCCTATTGGAGTTTTGCTACAAGTAATAATCTTATACAACACTCATATAAATATTAGCTTTCTTATATTATTTATTTAAAAATATTTTTAAATATCTAAATAACTTATTAAAATGTTTTGTATTAAGGTTATTAAGAGCACTTAGAAATATGCAGGATAACTTAAAACTAAATTTATGCATTATGAATAAAGTGAACAAGTAAAAACTCAAAAAAGTTCTTCTGTAAGTTATGCAACATCTATTACATATGTATGAAATTGTGTAAAAAAATATTAAAAATATCTTAATTTGTTTGAGTAATCTAATAATTAAAAATTAAACATTTATTATTCTTTTAAATATTAAATTAATGTTTATTTTATATCTTTCAAGATATATCACAGATTATTTGCTTAGATTTAATAAAAAAATTATATTCTATTTTTTAAAAAGTTTAGCAAATAAATTGTTTTTATTTTCATTTTAAAAATTAAAATTAAAATTTATTTGAAATATTACCCAAAATAGGTTAATTAATTTGTTTTTTTAGACAAAATTTCTTTTAAAAAATATTAATTTTTAATATGAATTTTATCTTAATTTTTAAAAACAGATTGAAAGGTAAATATTTATTTGCTTAAATATTGTATAATTTCGAAACAATTATTTTTATTTTTAATATAAAAATGATAAATTTCATTGAAATTATTACTTAACATAATAACTTTTAAAAATGAACTAATTTCATATAATAAATAATAAAAAACTAAAAAAAATAAAAATTTTTAAATGTTAATTAATATAGACTTATTTTTAAAGATATTACATATTAGGTCAAAATAATTACAAATTTAATTTTTAAAAAAAAATTATTTGGTTATTATTTAGGAAATTTAAACTTATTTACTAAGCAATAAATATTTCAATACCATCTAATAACATTTTGGTTATTATCATAATAAAACTTTTGTTTATTATATTTTACTAAATTTGGTTAAACTATTTTGCATGGTAGATATTATTTTGTAGAGCATATATTCCAAATAGAGTATCCATTAAACTAATATTAGGGATCTGGTATTTGAGAATTCTAGCTTTAGAAATCAAAATTTTATGGTGATTAATATTTTTGAGGAACATTTATTTTTGGTTTCTTATCTTATATAAATATTTGAATGATATTATTGTTTTCTACTACTTTTTGTGGTGATACTATCTCCTTTAAAGGTACATTAAGTTTATCTATTATTTTAGAGTTTATCAGAACCTAAACATATTTTTTGACAAAGTGGTTGGGTTGTTTTAATATTCTTGATAAAATAAAGATTATTGAATCATCAAGAGTGAGATGGGGTAGATAATTAATTGACACTGATTTCTTTAGTAAATTATGTATATTTGATGAAATAAAAATATAATCACAATAAAGCTATTTGTTGTCATGATATTAGATTTGTAAAAGAATAGGAATGTTTATTTAAATAGGTAAAGATGGGTGAACAAATTGACTATCTTTCATAAGATATACTTCTAGTAATTTGATACCGCAAACATATTGCTTAAAAGTATCAAAATCACCTATGTACTAATATTGTTTTAAATTAATCCAATTTCTAAATTAGCTGAGTGGGAATTGAATGGCTTTGTTTCTAATAATAAATTGATTTTTTGAGAAAATTTCTTTTAATTTAAAAGTATTTTCATAGTTTGAAGTAATTGTGACTTTGCTAAACTCATCTAGAGTGAACTCTACATCTTTTTTAACTAACCTACCTTATTATTTGAAGAATACTTCAAATTTTCCTTCCTTTTATTTGAATTGGTGAGTTTAGCCATCTATTTCTTAATCTAGGAAAAAATTTTTTCTTTATCCACTGTTTGGGTTTTAAGATTAAGCAAATATTGGATCGAAAGGTGTTTAACTTTTAAGATCCAAATTATTTTATTGATGGCTATTAAAATTTAAGTTGTAGTCTATAACATTTTTAACAGGTCGTTATAGTAATTGTTGTTGCTGAGTGCTTTACTAGCTAGTAAAGTTATTCAAAGAGGAACTTTCATATGTTTTTATGCTTTATATTATTTTCTCTATAATAAATGGCTGAGATATATTTAAATTATCCATAAGATATGTGTTGCATAACTTACTAACTATTTTATTTATGAAAAAGTCAGTCACATCATACGTTTCACCAGAATTAAACATAATTTTTGCAAAAGTAATTTTATCATTTTGTTAGTTTAGGGATAAAATTAGTTATTAAATATCACGAAATTGTAAAAAGTTCATTTCTGTTTTCAAGAAAAAATCTATCAAATAAGCTTCTAAATCATCGCTAGTTTACTGTGGATATCTTAGAAGGAAAAGCTAGTAGAGTATTTTTAGCTTTTATTAGTAAGAAGCTGGTACATAAAATAAAATAAATTAAAGAATTTCAATAGCATCATTTTCTTATAAGTCTTTTATAAGGCTCTAAAGAGAAGTAATACGAGTCTGGTCTGTTAAACTTAACAATTTTTTAATCAAGGTAGAATTTGGCATGACTTTATTGTCATCACTAGTAGATGCTAAATTAAATACTCTGTGATTTCTAGTTAAAATGTTTTTACTGTATATAAAATGCTATATGTTGCTTTAGAGAAGCACTTGATTGTTAAAATAGTTTTCAAAATCAGAAAATCTCTCTATTCTACTATTTGTAAAGCTGTTATTTAGACAAACATCATTTTTAAGTAACTGAACATCATATATGCCTTTCAAAGCTTAGTCTTGCAATTAATTATGATTACTATTGTTGTTATTTTAGTTCATCTTTTATTTAACACTTGTATATTATTAAATCATCTGCTATTACAATACAGGTTGCATCGATTAATTTTCAAGAAGTGAAAAACTTTCTATATAAATGTTATATTCTAAAATAATTTGATCTGGGTATTGGCTCTCTATCATAAATGACATTTAGTGATACATGGTATTTTTATTGAATGCTCTTATATCAATGTCTAGGCTGTAATTTAAATCATTAATTCTAACTTTTATCCTTAGCATCGGTGTTTTTTCAACACTTTCAAAAAACTAATATTAATCAATTTTCTCAATATCATCTCCTTACACTTATCTTCTTCCAATTTCTAATAAATAATTTAATTTCAAACTATTTTCTTGTCTGGAAGGAAAATATATGGACTTAAGCTTCTTAATTCCATTATTAAACACTCGTTTACCATCAATAAAATCAGGCTAAAAATTACTATCTTGGTAGTTTCCACATAACTTTGAATTTGTGAAAGTTTATTCACCTGATTATAATTAATCTAAGTCCACACAAACTATCTTTGAAATAAATATGTGCAGATTTTCTTTTTTAAATAAGTATTCTTCGTCTTAATTTTAAAATGAGCTCAATCTTATAGATTCTAAGCTTTCTTCATATGATTTTTTAAGACCATTTACAAAGTAATCCTATTCACTGAAATCTTGGCTTTACCTTAAATTATATTGCTCCTTTTACTTCTCTCCACTAGAACTGCTTTAACTGACTAGATTTTATGTTTATGGAGATTTTTATAATGCTGCACTGTTTACAGAAGATCCAAAAGGATTTATAGTTTTTTTAGCTGCTAGATTATTCTAAATATTATTTTAAACTGGCGAGAATTGTCTAATAGAATTTTAATTTGATTTTTATGGAGTAAACACATTAGTAAATTAGTAATTAGATTATTCTTGATTTCTAAATTTTAACGAGTATTCAATTAAATTAGAATTATATGCACCTCTATTGCTTGAAAGTTAATTTATTTTTGGAGTTTCTAGCTGATTTACACTATCTCTAATATTTATTAAATTATCATTACTAGCTTAAAGAGTCATAAAATTTTATTATTATTGTTGTTAAGGTTGTGATTACTGTTTCCTGTTTGAAGGCATCATCTAAATCTTATTTATCTACACTTATGGAGATTGAGAGTTTTGGTATGGGGAAGCTTTTTAATTACTAAAAATTGTTTTAGGGGAAACATGCTAAGTTGAGTAATCTCTTTCTGTTTTAGATTGTTGACGAGGACTTAAATTTTCATACTAACTGTATTCCTTCATTCGAGGTTTTTAATTTTAAATTTAATATTTGCTCTAATAGTAATTATTTTCCATTAACTCATTTATCAGTTTTTCTAGCTCAATGAAATTAAAAGTAATATTATAATTATGAACATATTTTGATACAACAACCCTTTAATTCTCATATTTTTCAACTATTTATTTTCTGGATTGCTCTGATTAGGTAAGCTTTTCTATCCACTTCTTGTAGTTAGATTGATCACTGAGTAAGGTTTCATAGGTGCTTTTGGCTAATCTAAACATTTCAGTAAAATTAAAATAATATTTGCCAAAGATTTCCCACTCCTTCTAACTACCTATTTGATACTGATTGACTAGTGATATTCCGATACAAGACAAGTAACCTTATATATCCCAACTCTTTCTCTTATATTCCATAAATAATACGTCCCAGCATCTAAAACATAATTCTTCGTTAAAGCTTCCACTAAATAAGCCAATAAGGCAATCTATTCCTATTGAATATTAAAGATATATTTTTATTTTATTAAGTTAAAAATTAATAATTAATAAAAATTTTAATTAAAATTTACCAATTATATTAGAAATTTTTTAGAAACTAGTTGAGGACTCAATTAGATGAAAATATCGCGTTATGAGCTGACGATTTGAATTAAATGAAGTAATTATTGTATATAGTAGCCAGAAAGATTCTGATTCTTGTGTATTCTTATTAGAATTATTTAAAATAATACATTTGTTTAGGAGCTAATGGTAAACGGAGTAGAATTAGGGCGAGATAGAGGCACTTTAAATAACCATTACGAAAGATAAGGTTCGTAGAATCCTTTGTGCCATTTATTAGTCTTGATTAAATTAAAACTCAAAGTCAAGATCAAAAATAATTTGATAATATTTGGCTTCAGAATAAAGGATTTAGTAAAAATTATCTCTTTATTTAGTTAAATTGAAATCATTTAGAAGAGTTTTTACTTCGTTTCCACTTTGATTCAACTCATAAGAAACATAGATGTCTTAAGCAGATGTATTGTAGATAGTAGAATTCTAACTGGCTGGGTTGCATGAGCAATAACTAATAAAGTCATCTCTAACTTATTCAATTTTTTCTTTAAAATCAAGCATCTCTAAGTATAATTCCTATCTTTTGTTATGAGGGATGCCTTCTAAGCACAGCTAGTGAAAATGAGACAATACTTCCTTTTTTGGAATACTCTTTTCATTCAGCTTCGTTAAAAGTCGATTATATAAATTTTCTTAAATAAAAATATTTGCAGAAAAATAGCCTATCCTATTAACCATACCATACTAAACTTATCTTTTTATTTCCTTTAGTTTAGAGCCATTAAGAATCTTCTAGCTTTACTCTTCAAAAATATCATCTAATAGCCAATTTTATTTATACCCCATCTTAAAAATAAGCTACTCTATTCTTGTTAGATCTTCTATCCTTTTATTATTTTTAAATGATTAAACTGAAAATCACTAATTTTATTTTAAATAGCAAACAAAAAATAAAAAAGCTTAAAATTTTATTTTTATAAATGAAAATGGTAAAATTCTTGAATAAAATAAAAAAATAATTTTTTTTACCTGATTTCAGGAAAGTGAGTGTACGATTTATAGAGTGGATTCTTGATTGTGTTTATCTGTGAATAGAGTTAGTATATGTTTTCTCTATAGTTGTCACAGTTTTCATGTATGCTAGACCATATATTGATAATGGCTAAAGGAATATTTGGATAGTTTATTGGGCATATAAGCCAAAAATCCTTACCAGGATTATCATAATCTATAACATCACTTAATTTAGTAGCAATAGTACCAATTACTTTAGAGTTAAATTTCGTTTTAATGAATAAATGTACTTCATAATTTTCTGTTTTACTTATCTAAAAGACCACTTCTTTATAAGATTCTTCAACTTCATAAATAAAGTTATCTTCTATTTTTTCAATGGGTTTATTAAACTATTTCCATTCACTCTGCACAACTATTTACTTATTATTTACATTAAATAAATACATTTCTACTTAAATTTCAGGAGGGTAATCTGTTATGGGACTAATTAATTCTAATTTTTGCAAAAATACTGATATGTTATTATCAAAATTGTTTGTATTGAATTAAGTTTCTTATTAGCTTTAAACAATACTCTCTCTATTCATATTTATATACTCAAGCATTTACTCTTTTTTTTTTTATTACTCTTATATACTAGACCTATCACTTACCTCGGCTTAATTCTCTTGCTTTCTTGTTTCAAATTATCTTTCAGAAGATTTTAATTCATAATTATCTTAAAGTTTTGAGATTTCTTTAATACTAGCTTTATCAGAATCTTCACCTTTCAAAGATTTTTTCTTATAGCTTTATAAAATAGCACTTTCTTTTTAGTATTTTTATTCCATCTAATATCTAATAAAAGAATCATTTTTATTATTCTCTCCTTCTAAAATTTCATTCTTTACTAATTAATTATTTTCATATTTAGCACCCTAATTAGATTTATTAATTTATATTGAGTTGTCTTATGGCTTATTTTATTATAGAGGCTTGGATCCTGTTGTTGAAGATACACTTAAAGATCTCTATGAGCTTGGTTTTTACTAGT
This sequence comes from Tetrahymena thermophila SB210, assembly GCF_000189635.1. Classification (NCBI taxonomy): domain Eukaryota; phylum Ciliophora; class Oligohymenophorea; order Hymenostomatida; family Tetrahymenidae; genus Tetrahymena; species Tetrahymena thermophila. The sequence goes on from NW_002476353.1 coordinate 286,192, forward strand.
TTAAATAATCAAAAATTTATACAGAGTTTTATTTTGATCTTTAACTTTCTGAATTTTGCTTACTATTTTATTCCCCAACCGACTTTAACATATTTTCTTGTAAAAATTAAGTCTAGTAGAATTCTTTTCCCTTTTAGCTTTGCAATGAATTGTAGTTGTTTTTTGAGCTATTCTTTTAAGTTTAGTTTAATGTGGTATTCTAAAGTTTTTAGTAACTATTCTAAGGAGTGATAGAGCCTATGGAAGTAATTTCTGGCTCTTCTAGTAAAGGATCTAGTGTAATTGGTTATACGTTATTACTCAATAATTAACCCATAATTGAAGGTGATTAATTTTTTATATCTTCATGGCTGTTATCTAATTGTTAAAATTTTTGGGTTTCATTCTCTTTTTCTTTTAATTAAAAAAATATTGAAAAAATATATTTTTTATTAAATTTATATAAGAAAAATATTTACAATCTTTCAAAGATTTTTCTTTACTCTTTTCACTAGTTTAACTTTATGATTGCTAAGGATTTGAGTTATTATCTATTACTTAGCTAGTTTAAAGAGATGAAAAGGCTATACTATTTTAAGGAGCCTGCAAGTCACTTCTACCTGTATTTTGATATTAACTGGTAGTTATAGATTATGTTATTTTCAATTGTTCGTTATAATAATAGTTTTAAGACTCAGCAGACTAAATACCTGAACTGCTTATGTTTTTATTACTTTCATTTAATTTACTTTAATTTGTTTATATCTTTTATTATTAAGAATTATTGTCTGTTGAATTTTATTTATTTGATTAAGAATTATCGTTTAGAAAGAAGGCCAATGATTTGGTATTATTTGGATTAAGAATATTATTAATTATACTTGGGTTATAATAAGAGCTTTTGTTTTGAAAAGGTTTTTCTTCATTTGATTAGCTAATATATATATCTTTGATTTCTTCTACGTTTGCCTTTTTTTAATCTAAAATGTCTAAATTGATTGATTCATCAGATATTAAATTATTGTCATTTTATTTAACTATAGGCTATGGGAGTCCTTCTAAATCTTAATTTTGCTTTATTTTAGTTTATTATGATTGAAATATTGTATTATTTCCATCATTAGGAACTGTTTTCGTATTATATTTTACACTTTATTTCAAAAAATTATCAAATTCTTCACTTTTTCCTAAGGTATCTTTTTGAATGGGAGTCATTGAAAATATATTTGAATCAAACTCTTCTGTAGTACTTCCCTTTTTTAATATTATCTTGGATTACTTTTACTGTATTTCTGAATTATTTTATATGATAGAGCTCCCTACAAGTTCACGAGCTATCCTTTCTGAATCTTATTCAATAAAATTATTTCGATTATCTTTTGTGCCTTGTAATTCTCTAATTATATTTGACATTTAATTTTCATTCATTGAATAGTTATTTCTATATTAAAGAGGTTTGGAGTTTCTATTATTATAATAATCTTGGCTGTAGCTAGTATTTGCTGTGAAATTTTATTAAGTGATAGATTTAAAATTTTGTTTATTTATTGAATTAAGGCTATCCATTTACTTCTTCAGTAAAGTTGCTACACATGCCTTCCATTTATGTGTGATCCTTTAAAATAAAAAATTAATATCTCCTTAGCAGTTCAAAGGTAAAACTTATAGTTGATGAACAGCTTAACTTATCCTAATTGTATTTAAAGCTTATTTAACCTATTTTAATTTTAATTAAATAATTAAAAATTCAATTTGGAATATTTTGTCTAAATAAATCCATATAAAATCTTTATTTGCTTAATTTATGAAATTGTTTTGATTAGAAATTACTTCTTTTTCATTACAAAGGTAAAGAGCATATTCGAATTTATGTAAGGCACCAGGAATGTTCTTTAATATAATTCTGTAATTATATTCTTACATTTCAAGCCATTTTAATGAGCTAAGCTCTCCCTCATTGCCTTAATTATTTTGTGTGCCCTAAAAGAATTTGACTATTTCATTTTTATACTTGATTTAATTTTATACGCTTTTAGATGTTTTCACTTATATAACTGAGTCTTATGTTCTTTTTTCAACTTAGTAGATATATTAATCGTGCGTTATCTATTTATTTTTCTTTTTTAAATTAAACAAAATAAAATATTTTTCAAAGCTAATTTTTTGCAAAATTGATTTACTTTAGAATGATATATAATTCTAATGAATTATTTTGTAATATTCGCAAATCTAACGAGAGGTTTGCCAAGTATTTTGGACTTTTTATAAAATGTCACATTTTTGCTTTCATCAAATACCTCCTCTTAAATTTAGTGTAAAAGGTTTTCTTATTTAATATCCTCCTCTTAGGTGTCATCATTTCTGTTAATATATTCTATTTCTTTAATTGTTTAGTTTATTTTTGTGACATCTTCTTTGTCTATTTCTCTACATTTTATTTATAAAATTTGTAATCATACATTCAGCCATTAATGCTTATAAATGCTAAATAAAAATGCTATAAAAAGATAAATACTATAATCTTGCTTAAGCGTCTAGCAGGTCAAATGCCTTATTTGTAAAAAAATGGTAGTCTATATCGCTTTATGAATCTTCTAGCCATTTATCTTTTATGAACTAATTCCCAACTAAATACATATTTTTATTGTTAATGCCAATATTATTCTAAGCATACGAGTATGATGATCTCTATGATTAATAATTATTTTTATTCATATTTTTGCCCTATTTTGCAATTATCTCCTAAAAAAGACAATTCTTTGTTTGTCTTTGATTTGTCTTTCCTATTTTAAAATTTGCCAAATTGGAGCTTTTGCTACTTTTGCTTTTGGCTAATATTATTGTAAGTTTATGGTAATTAACTGACTTTCTTCAAAATAAATTAAAGGCTATTAATTATTTAAATAAAAAAATCTTAAATAAATATTAATTTACTTTTCCTGATAAAAAATATTTAATCTTATTAAACTATTTATTCTCAATTAATAAATATGTTTGAATTTCTTGATTAATTTCATTTTATTAAATTAAATATTTTCAAGCTAAATAATTAATTTTTTTTGATATTTAAAAATGTAAAAAAAGTCAAAATGCAATCATTTTGATCAAGACAACAGATAATAACAATTTTTCAAAATAAGTATTTTAATCAAACGAAGATAGAAAATAATCAATCAGATATTAAGATAATATTATTTATAATCAATTTATATGAATATTTCTCAATAGTAATTTGAAAAACAGAATAAAATTTGTGTAATACTTTATCAAACAAAACAAATTATTCATGATATTAGTTTTTGAATATGATAATTTTCTGAGGTTTGTAAGATTTATTACTTTTTAGGTCAAGTAAAATTAAATCGAATTAATAAAAAACACATTTTGATTTTAAATTTGAAAACAATATCTTTGAATAGAGTTTTATTTATTTATTTAGAAATATTAAACTTAAAAATAAAATATAAAATATGAATGAAAGTAGTAAAATAAGACGAATGAATCCTCAAAACATAATTTTTCAAGGATAAGTTCTTGTAAATGATTATATTCCAGTTATAGCTCTACCAAGAATTAAAGCATGAATATCATTAGTACCTTCATAAGTATTTACAGTTTCTAAGTTAATAGAATGTCTTAAAATATGATATTCGTCAGCAATACCGTTTCCACCTAACATATCTCTAGCTTCTCTGCAAATTTAAATAGATTTCACTATATTATTAGTTAATTAACAATAAATTATCATTTTTATTAATATTAAATAAATTACTGCATGAATTTCTTTTAACTAGAGAAATCATTTCAGGAGCTAAATTGCCGCTATCTTTTAATCTAGAAACCTAATATTATTTATTTATTTGAATTATATTAATTTGCTTTCTAGATTTTATTAATAATTTACTTAGAGACAAGCCTAAAGAGCTAATGCAATTTCAGTTTGCATGTCAGCAAACTTCTTTTGAATTAATTAAAATGAAGCTAATGGTACATTGAATTACTTTCTATCTAATGTATATTATCTTGCAGCATGGAAGCAGTATTCAGCTGCACCGAGGGCACCCCAAGAGATACCAAATCTGAAGTAAAATAATATATTTTTTAGTTAAAAATAAAAATAGTATTTATTTATTTACCTTGCATTGTTGAGGCAAGAGAAAGGTCCCTTCAATCCCTTGACATTAAGCATTTAAGACTTGTGAACTCTGACGTTATCCATCAAAATCATACCAGTAATAGAAGCTCTTAAAGACAATTTACCCTAGTAAAAATTTAATACAATATTAAATTACTAATTTAAAACCATTAAAAATTACTTCAATTTTAGGAGCAGTTAAACCCTTCATGCCTTTTTCTAATACAAACCCTCTAATATCACCTTACTCGTCCTTAGCCCAAACAACGAAAATATCAGCTATAGGTGAATTAGTAATCCATGTCTTAGAACCGTTAAGGATATAGTCATCTCCCTAAGCATTAAAAATGATAATTATTTTAAAAAATATAATTTTTGTTAATTTTAATCCATTAAATAATTAATTACATCTTTCTTGGCACGAGTTTCCATTGAGCCAGGGTCAGAACCTATATATTATTAATAAAAATAATTTAATTAATTGGTATATTAATAATTAAGGAATATTGTTATTTATTAAAATTGTAAAGTTTACCATGATTAGGTTCAGTTAAGCCAAAACAACCAATTAATTCACCAGTAGCTAATCTAGGAATATAAATATCTTTCAATTGCTTTGAACCGAATTCATGAATAGGATGCATAACAAGAGAGCTTTATACACTTAAAGCACTTCTATAACCACTATCAACTCTTTCGACTTCTCTATTGATAAGACCTTTTTTAGTAGTTATTTAGTTAAATCAATTTTATTTTTAATTAATTAAGAATAAAGAAAATAAAAATGATATGATATCTGCGAAACATGTAAGGTAAAATATGATATCTAATGCACTTAAGAAAGAATATTGGGTAGCTAAATAAATAAATATTAAATAGGTTGTATTCTACCATAGGCAGCTGAGGAGACTCCTGGAAGATCATAATCTGATATAGTGCAACCCAAAAATCCCATTTGTCCAAACTTTTTCATTATTTCTTTATCAAAGTGTTCATTTTTGTTAGCTTCTAAGATTCCTGGCATAAGTTAATCTTGAGCGAATTATCTAGCATTTTCCATGATCTATTTATTTAATAAAATTAATTATTTATGTCATTATTTGTATTTTAAATAAAGAAATATCATAATTATCTTGTTCAGTAATTAAAATTGAACTATTATCAAATATTTACTGTGACTTCTTCTTCAGTGAGTGAGGATCTTAAGTTCAAAGCATCCTAGTAATTGAAGTTGGCAAACTTAGATGCGAATCCTTGCTTTTAAACATTGCTTAGTGTTCTAGCTAAAACTTTTTTGGAAATATTTTAGATCATTTCTACTAATTTTTTTTTTGTAATTTTTATCAACTTTTAATTAATTGAATTAGTTTTAAATTTGTTTAGCATCACCTTTAGTTATAAATATAAAATTTTTTTGTCATTTGCATTCACATATCTATAAAATTGAAGATCAAAAAATACGAATCATGCATATGATAGCTTCACTAATATTAGGAGATAAATTTTGGAGAAAAATAATGAATTTTAAGAAGTTCTTTTTTACTCTTTTTAGAACAAAGTTAAGATATGATGCGTCACTTTCCACCTTCTTAATCTTTCTATTAAATGCTTAACTCTAAATGATTTTTTATCATATTATTTTTAATTTTTTCAGAAATAAATTTATTCTCATAAAAATTATATGATCTTTTGTTTGTATTAAACACAATATTTCTTGAATATTTTAACTGAATAATATTTTTTATTGATTAATCGATTTATGGTATTTTTAACAATTAAATTAAATTAATGCTAATTATAATATACCATAATATCTTTGAAGCTATTAATCATAGTCCCTCAAGAAGGTTTTAAATTTTATTTATTTAATTTATAAGTCACATTGGGCAAAAAATTAAGAGGGGGATCCTTAATTAATGAAAATATAGGGTATTTGAATATTTTATGCTAATAATAGTTTGTTTATGCAAAATTTATAATATTTTTTAAAAGTAGCAAGAAAATATAAAAAGAATGATAAAACTTTGTTTTGTTTTGTTATTTCTAAGCCTAGAAAAGTATTGTTAATTTATTTATTTAAAAAAAAACTAGTTTTCTCTTTTATAATATGTATAGTCTTTCAATAAAAGTTAAAATTACAAATAAAAAAATAAATATAGTCTAAACTAAAAATAATGGTTTAAAAATATTAGAATTTAATATTATTCAAATTTATTTTTTATTAATAATTTAATTTGCGATTTATTCTTTTAGATTATTGAGAAATTTAAGAGCTGTTTGTTAAATCTTAGAGTCTAAATCATCATTAGAATTGTAAAAATTTCCAAGTACATTTATTTTTTTAATAATTTTATGATACATTTTTGTATTAGTTAAGTGTTTTTTCATTTATTCTTATTTTAAAATTTTAGAAATGGTTGAATTAATTAATTAAAATTCTTCCTTGTATTATTAAAAAGTGTTAACAGTGCAGGAAAAAATATATTGTTTTGAAGGAGAATTGCATTCTTAAATTAGGCTTAGTAAAAGAAAGATATCTTCTTGTATTTAACTATATTTTATCTTTTTAGCTGACTACTTAATACAGCCATAAAGAGTTTATCTCAAATCGATTAATTTATTTATATGAATATCTAAGATCTAACTTATCTAAGTACAGCAATCTTTTTAAGTTTCTGTAAAGCCCATTGTAGGAGAACTTTTGTTATGTATCATTTATTTTATTTTTTATTATCAGTTTATTTCTATTTTTTTTTTTGTTTTAAATAATTGTAATATTTAATTTAATCCATTTCTAATTATATAGCAAAGTATTATCAACTAGCTAATCTAAAGAAACAGTCAGTTATCAATTATTAATTGTTTAAAATTAGTTTCAATCAGATTTTATAAATGTAATTATTTCCTAGAAACCAATTATTACTGGATTTAAAATAGATAGATAAACAATTTGAAACTCATTTTTCAAAAATTTAGTAATTCTGCAGAAAAAGGGAAAAATCTTAAGATTGAATGCTTACTTGAAATAAAAAATTATTTGATATTTAGGGAAAATCAAATCAAAAGTTTTAATTAAATTATATTTATGTTTTCAATTATGCTTAATATAAAAACAAATTTTGACTTTTCCAATTAACATGAAATAATATCGAAAGTGAGTAAGTAACATTACAAAGAGAGAAAAAAATAAAAGTTTTACGGTAAATTATATGAAATATAAAACTTAATAATGAGAGCGTTCTTAATGATAATATTTTAAAAGCTGTGTGAGTATTCAATATTAAGAATAAACAAGCAGTCTTTTTAATAATAAATTAATTTTGCATTAATAAATAATTAGAATCAAAATTGATTAAATTTTTTTTTTTTCAATATTATTTGATTTACTTTATTAAGATTAGAAAATAAATTTAAGTTAATTTTTCATTCTGTTTAAAAACAAGATAATAAAATGGTTTAAAAATAAACTCGTATTTAAAAAAGAAAGAAACTTTGTATTTACATTTTTAGATATGTTTGCTATTCATTTTTATTCTTTTCTTTAATATGATTATTAATTAATACTGTAGTTTTTGAATAACCCTTTCTCAAATTAAAAACAGTAATTTTTTTAAAATTTTATCATTAATTTTATAATTCTTTAAAAATTTGGAAGGTTATACAGCTTAAAATTTAAAATAAATTACAGTATTATTTTTTTATCTCTTAAAATCCATATTAACTATTCGTTTTAAGCCACATTCAAATTAAGTTTACTATAACAAATTTTTTATCAAAAAAAAGTTTTTTGTTCAATAAGGCTTACTTACTTTCAGAACTGATTTTTGTAAAGGAATGAAAAAATAGTATTCTTAATAAAAATAATTTAAATTTATCTGTTAAGTAATTTCTAACATAACTAAAATTAGTATGCATAAATGTTTATTTACAATAAAAATAAAGATAGCTTGAAATCTCTAATAGGACATAGATAGCAGCGATATATCATGGACTTTTGAAATTAATAATTTATATTAATTTGAATAGAAAGTTTCGTAAAAATAGCTTGCATCAATACCTTTGATAAAAAGTAATGAGTTGATAAAAACTATTAATTTAATAATAAAAGCCAGTAATTAGTAAGCAAAAATAATAAATAAAAAAATCAATATACAAGAGTAAGGTAGTTTTCTATTTACTCTAACTGAGTTTTTAAAACTTTTATGAAATACTGTCATTATGAATATTTATTTGTTATGCATTTTTAAAATTTAATAAAAAATTATAAATACCAACTATTTTTGTAATAATGCAAATCATTTTCAATAAGTTTTATAATATTATTAACTAATTATTATATTATTTCAATAATATTGTAAACAAAAAAGCAAAAAAACTAAATGTTAATTGATTAAACAAAATTTATCAAAAACCTATGAAACATTTTTGAAAATTTTAATAGTGTTTAAAAAGCTTTTAACCAACTATTTAATAAAGCTTTCTAAATATGATTATTGGAAATAAAGATTTAAATGATAAATTTACAAATAAAATATAGAGGAGAATAAGATAAATAAAATATTTTTTAATATTTAGTTATAATTATTTGATTATAAATATCTCAAAATAAATTATTTAATTTAATTTGAGGATTAAATTAAAATGATAATTTATTAATTTTTGTTTCAAAAAGTAAAAACTTCTTCTTTGATTTTAACTGGAGAGTCCAAATCATCAAAAGAGTTATAATAGTTATATAAATGATTTCTTTTCTCAATAACATTGTCATACATTTTCATGTTAGTTGAAAACTTTCTCATTTAAGTTATACTCATTATTTTTAATTCATTTTAAATAACTTCATCAATTTAAGTGAATTGTTCTTTGTACTGAATTAAGCACATGACGGTACCGGAAAAAACATTTTTTTACTTACGGCTTTTTATTACTGAAATAAGTTCATTTATTAGAATGATATCATTTTGAAGTTAAGAATCTTATAGCTTTTTACATTATTATTAAATACAATTATAAAAAGTTTATCTCAAGCTCTTTAATTTTTCAGTATGTGTTTCCAAAATTTGACTCATTTCAGAACAACAATATTTAAAGTTCTCTTTATCATTCTTTTTAATGAAATCGCGCATTTGAATCATAATATTTGTTTAAGACTAAAAATAAGTTTTATTTATTTATTTTTTATATTTTTATTAAATATTAATAATATTTTGATACAAATCATGACAATTTTTATAATAGATGGCCATTAATTTAGAATCTAAAAAGCTGCCAGTCCACTTTTATTGATTAACATATAAAAGGTCTTTTTAATTAGATTAATAAAATGTAGTTGTTACCAAAAGAGAATACGAATAATGACTTCAAATTTATAAAATACCTCTCTTTTATTTATTTTTATAGAGTTATAAAAATTATAAAAGAAAATGATACTATTTATTTATAAAATTTTGCTTGATATTTCTAAATAATATATTATTTAATAAACTTTCTTCATAAGTGTATTGAATAAACAATAATAAAACTTGAAAACATGTATTTTAATATAAAACTATTTTTTTTAATTGTATTTTTATGTAAATTAGATTTTTTATTGAAATTTCATTATGAACCAATTAGTTTTGTTAACTGATTTAAATTAAAATCTAAAAAAATATGAAAAGCTATTTAAAAATCTAACAAAATATTAAAATGTATTAAAAAATGTTAGATAAGGAAAATAAATTTAAATAAACTATTTTTTTTTTAGTTTTTAGAAAATAGAGCTTAAAAAACTCATCAGAAAAATTTAATCCTATTGTAATTAAAATATTGCATAAATAGAATTTAGAACTGGCCTCAAATTTAAATTTTATGATTAATAATAAAGAAAATTCTAATCTATGCTTATTTTTTTAAGTTTTTTCTGCCCAATTATTTACTTATTTAAAAACTTCTTTATATCTTCTAATAAAAAAGTTCATCCATAAATAAAGGAAATTTTAAATATTACAAATTTAGCATGAGTAAAAATGTTCCTAAAAATAAATTTGTTTTGTCAATAACTAGTAATAAAAAAAATAGGAACTATAATTTTGCTTAAGTCAGAGCCAGTTAAACTAGTTTTAGGCTGAGTCATATGAAATTTAAAATTAAAATAACAGGGTCTTGAAAGAACATAAAAAAATTATCTATACTAAAATGTAAGTAATTATAAAATTTGTAAAAAAATGAAAGCAAACCAGTAATTTACAAAAATTTCAAACAAAAAAAAAAATACTGCTTAAAAGTAATTTGATATTTAATTAATAAACTGACCTGTTTACATTTTAATTAAATATTATTATGAATAGGATCCTCTCAGTCATTAGATTTTATTATACTTATAAATAAAAATAAGAATTCATCAGTAAATATAAGAGTAATTTATAATTAAAATATGTAAATAGGATTAATATAAATTTTTGGCTTAGGTTATAAAAATTTGAAGTAAGCTATATCAATCTTGATATTATCAGATTAAAATCCTAATTTTACTTGGATCAGTACATGAAAATTTATATTTCAAAATAAATTATTTGAGTAATTTAAACTAAACTAATAATCAATAACCTAAATAAATACTCTTAAATTTAAAAAAAAATAATAATATTGAAAATCTAAGACAGTTTAAGTTACCTTCCTTGCTTTTATAATTAACTTAAACATGAAAATTAGCTGTTTTTATTGATTTTAAATTTTAATAAATAGCTAAAAAACTAATAAGTAAAATCTATATTTATTTTAAGCTGGTTATTATTCTTTTTTTTTATTTTTTGTTTAGCAATTTATCAAGTTGATTGCTATTTATTTGTATATAAGGCACTTTAAAATAATATTATTTCTAACTCTAAACCAAAACATAATAATAAAAAATGAAAATATTATCAAAAAGAAAAAAATATTAGTATCATAATAAATAAAAAGTATAAATACTCTGACCATAAATTTTGTAATAATTATAAATCTAAAAGAACCTTATTACATTATTTAAGTAACTAATAGAAATTTTACCTTTTTGTATCAATAATAAAAAAATCGAATTTGCAAGAGTTTCACAAAATTTTTCTAAAAATTAATAGTAAAGTTAAAATAACAATATAATCTTTTATTAAATTCCTTCATTTATGCGTAATAAATATATATCGTTAAAATCTTTATTTATATTTAAAAATCATAAATATTTTCTAAATAACATTTTTATTCTTTAAAATTAAAATTCTAAAATATATTGATTTCAAAAATATATTAATATATATATAATACAATATTTAAGTTTAAAAATCATTATTTATTAATAATTTTGTTTGTCATAATATTTTATTCCATTTGCTTAGTTAAAAATGTAAAAGCTGTTTGTGACATTTTAATCAGTGAGTCTAAATTATAAAAATAATTGTAATAATTATTAAGAAGATTTCTTTTTTTAGCTATTTTAGCATATATTTTTGTGCTTGTTAAAATTTGCCTCATTTCTTCATTACTAACTTTTTTTACCATTTTTTATATTAATTTGTCAATTTATTTGAATTCTTCTTTGTATTATTAAAGTGTATTGATAGTGCAAGAAAAAATGTATTATTTTATTGAAGATTTGCATCCTTAAATTAGGCCTAATAAAAGAAAGATATCTTCTTGAATCTAGCAATACTTTATCTTTACAACATTCTATCTAATACAACTATACAGAGTTTATCTCAAATCAAGTAATTTATTTGTATGAATTTCTAAGATCTAACTTATTTCAGAACAGGTATCTTGAAAATCTTTTTTATCACTCTTCTTTAGAGAATAATCTTTATTTATCATTTTTTATTTTTATTAATTTAGGTTATTTATTGATATTTTATTTGATTTTAAATTATTGACATATTTAGTTTAAATTTATTCCAACTTTTATAGCAAATGATAATCAAACAAGCATAAAATACCTAAGTAAATAATCACTTTAAAATTCAGTCAGCTATCGAATATTAATTATTTAAAATATGTATTAATCGGATTTTAAATTTAATTATTTAAAAATGATTAATTATTCACCAATAAATAATAGATAAACTCTTGAAAGATGGTTACCGCTTTACAAAGCGATAAACAATCATTTTTATTTACAATATATTTATTTTAATTCAATTTAGTTAATAATTAATTTAAAAAAATTTATTTTTTAATATTTTAAGAAAATCAATAAATAAATAATCTTTTTTATATTTTTTAAAGCAGTAATAGGGATGCATAATACTTTGAAAATTCAAATTTCACTCAGCTTAGAATTAAGTATTGATTACAGTATAATTTTCTGAGTTGATAAAACCTAATTTTATTAACCTAATATCAAGCTTATTTTTGTTAATTTACTTATCCAAAATTTAATATAAATTATAATTAATTTATATTCAATAACCTTTCTGATATGATTCGGCTGAATTTAGTTTAGAAAGAGTTAATTAATTTAGTAATTAATAAACAGAAAGAACAAAAAATGTGATTTTTGTTATTTAATTTAGTCAATATAATAAAAAATATTACAAAAAGATTTTTGCCACACACAAAAAAAGATAGCTTTTACACTCTAATGAGAAAGAAATGAAATTAGGGTTATACAAAATAAATTAATAAAATATAAAATTCTAAAAAATTTTGATAAATAATTTCATTTGCACTAAATTCTCTCACACATAAAATTAAAGAATTAATAAAAATTATAAATTTATTAAATAAATAAAGTAGTAAATTGTTAATAGCTGGAAAAAAAAGAACTTAATACATAAATTATGTTAGTTTTGTATCACATAATAATTATTTTAAAGCTTAATGACATATGAAATAATTTTAATCAGTATTTACTTTTAATTTTTGAAGTGCAGATATCAAAACGTTTTAAATAAATTTTTAAAAAGCATTAAAAAATGTAGTAAGTAAAAACCAGAAGATTAATTTATTTAATAAGAATAATAAAAATCGAAAGAAAGATTACTTACTTTCTTTAGAATAACAATTAAAAAGCTTACAAATTAATAGTTAAATAAAACTCTGTAAAGCATATTTGATTTATAGCATACATTTTAAATGATAAATTTGCAAATAAAATATAAAGGATAAGATTTACAAAGTATTTATTATTCATTTATCATTTATTTTATGTTAGTTAGATTTTAATGAATAAAATTTAATATTTAAATTTCAAAATAATTTTAGGTTATTTTGTTGGCTTTAAACTTTAGTTAATAATTTATTATTTGTTTCAAAAGGTAAAAATTTCTTGTTTAACTTTAACAGGAGAATCCAAATCATCTAAAGAATTATAAAATTTATTTAAAATATCTCTCTTATAGATAACATTTTCATACATTTTCATGTTGGTTGAAAATTTTCTCATTTGATTTGTAGTCATTTTTTTTAAATTATTTTAAATAACATCATCAATATAATTGAAGTCTTCTTTGTATTTCTTTAAGCAGTCAATGGTACAGGAAAAAATGTATCTTTTTTTAGGACATTTAATTATTTAAATTAGGCCATTTAATAGAGCTATATCATCTTGAAGTTAAGAGTCTTCGAGCTTTTTAGATTTTTATTTTATACAACCATACAGAGTCTCTCTCAAATCATCTAATTTTTAAGTGTGTATTATCAAAATTTGATTCATTTCAGAACAACAGTATTTGAATTACTCCTTATCATTCTTTTTTACAAAATTGAATATGTTAATCATTTTAATTTTTACTATTATAAATTTAAATTATTTATTTAATTATTTTAATTAATTCTAATTTTTTTGTATTAAAGTATTATAAATAATATTATTTAAAAAACTACCCAGCCAAATAATATTTCTTCATAAATAAAAACAATTTTTAATCAGATTTTAAAAATTTAATTCTTACCAAAAAACTAAATGAGTAACTATTATTTGGAAAAGTAGAGAGTGGTTTAATAAGATTTATTTTAATTAATTCCAATTTTTTTGTATTAAAGTATTATAAATAATATTATTTAAAAAACTGCCCAGCCAAATAATATTTCTTCATAAATAAAAACAATTTTTAATCAGATTTTAAAAATTTAATTCTTACCAAAAAACTAAATGAGTAACTATTATTTGGAAGAATAGAGAGCGGTTTAATACGATTTAGAAAAAAAGAAATGGAATTACTTTTCTTTTATGAGTAAAAGTAAAAAAAGTTTTGTTTAGAATGAATTAAATGGTCAGTGATGGTGTAAAATCAAAAATAAATTAAAAAAGAATGTATCTAATTTAAGAAATTAGATTTTATGTTAGTCTTAGCAAATAAAAAATAGCTGACTCATCAGAAAATGAAAAGAATTTAATAAATCAAGTGATTTATAAGGATAATAACATTAGCAGCAAAAAATAATCGAGAATTTTCTTGTCAATATGAAAAGTATTAAAAATTATTTACAAAGAAGCGGACAAAAAACTAATAGTTAATATGAATTCTTATAAAAAAAACACTGCATCAAATTTATTTTAATTAAATTTAATTGATAAGTTTACATTTTTACTAAATATTGGTTTGAACAAATCATTTTATTCATTAGGTTTTATCAAATTTATAACTAAAAATCAGAATACATCAATAAATATAAATGTAAATTAATAATAGTAACTATAAGAGGGATACATCTTAATTATTTAATTAGTATTATATTAATTTTAAGTAAATAATTCCAGTCTCTTTTTAATAAAATAAGAAAATATATTCATTTCGTTGATCAAAATTGCAAAATCTTTACTTAAATTATTTTTTTACTCAAAGGCATAATATGTTTAAACATCTAATCTCTATCAAAAATATTAAACATAATTGAAGAATAAAATTAAAATTAGTTTTATTAGTGGCTTTGAAATAAGAATACTCACTTTTTATTATTCATAGATAGAAATGTATAATAAAATAAATGATTATTTTTATATTATCTTATTAAGCTGGTTCGTTTTAGCAAGTTTTTTCTTTCAAAATATAGCGAACTGATTAATTTTTATTTAAAAATCGAATCAAAAGAATTTTCTTGATAAAGATCCATTTGAATATGACATTTAAAAATAGTTGAAATTAAAAGATGAAGGTAAAAAATATATATATAGAATCGAAGAATATTCTTAGTTTAAATTCTGTTAGATAATATAATAAGTAAGGATAATGTATATAAATAAAATAATTCACTTACTAAGTATCTCAAAACTCTTTTGGTAACTAAAACTAGAATAAAAGAAAAAAATTCTGATTTTAAATTTAAATCAAGAAAAAAAAAACCAATAAAATTATGTGAATTCATAAGTATGAGAAAGCCTATAATTGAATAGCTTTATAGAGTTTAAATAAAAAATTTTTTGAATAATAATTTCCTATTTAGCTAAATTGTAGTTATTATAATGTGTGTAGTCATTTAGAAAATACCTTGTAAAACTTAATAAATAAATTTATTTCTAAGAATAGATAGAATAAACAAAATTATGTATAAGTTTTCAAAAAAAAGAATGTTAATGAATTCTTCTTTTAATTATTATAAATCAAAATACTTAAAAAAAGGATTGTTTACCATAAAAATAAAATAGATTTTATAAAATGAAAAGGAAAACTAACAGAAAATGTTTAGGATTCAATTGAAAGAGAATTCATTTAAACAAATTTAAAGGCAAATAATTATTAGCTAATGAAATAAGTAAATAAAAATTTTCCTATTTTGAATACATTAAAAGAAAAAATTCATGCAGCAATAATCTGGTAAATCAATCATTATAATTTTAAACAGCTATAATTTAAAAACCAGCCTCATCTTAATTGAAGTAATAATTAAGGCAATTAATTCCTACTATAAAGCTTTTAAATTTTTAATTAATTACAATCAAGATAAACTTAAAATGTAAGTTATATTTAATTCATATTTTTCGTATATTGAGTGAATATTAATGGCTCATGTATTTTGAAAAAAGCATGATTTAATTATGAAATAAATAATAAAGAATCTTATTTTTCTTAATAGAATTTGTTAATAAAATTAAATACCTTAATATGGGTGATGTTTTGTTCTAATTAAATAGAAATTTATATTATAAATATTATTTAATAGTTAATTACTAGGATAGTTATAATCTAAATTTAAAGAGAACTTTATAATGAAATAGGTCTAAATGTTAATCAAATCAATAAATAATTTATTTAATTCATTTAGTCATTTTTTAGTGATGGAAAAGAGAAAATCAAATGTGAATATTCTTAATCAGTGTCTTTGTTTGTTTAAAAGCCTATAAAATTTGTTGATTAGCACCGCTAAGGTCTTTTAGAGTTTTTCGAGGTGGATTAGGTGAGAATTAATGAGGATTTAAGGTATCTAACTTATATTAAAAAAGAAAAATTTTTATATAAAACCAAAGTTTATGAAGATAAACATACTTAGATAGATGAAGTAAAATACATTTAAGTAATGCTAGTGAGATAAATAAATTTTATGATCTTCAATCGTTTGATCAATTTTAAAAAAATAAAATAGATAATCTAATAATTTCTAAATAAATACCCATAGCGCAAAGAATATAATTAATATTGTTAAATAAACTATTTGGAAAATGTTAAAATAAATATTATTGATTATATTTTAAGTTATTTAATTTTTAAAAATGTAAGATGAGTAAATTTACAAAGAAAACATAAATATTAAATTGATTAAAATACATTTTTAATTATAATTTTTTGTATTTGTTAATTGGTTAATTTTGATAATTTGTTATTAGTATGAAGTAAATTATTTTTAGTTTGATTAATTGAAAATATTGTTTGAGAAATGTTTGCCAGCAATTAATAAATTATTAGCAAACAAAAAGTAAGTTAAAATTTGTCTAGTTCAGAATGTAAAAACTTCAGCTTTTATTTTAACAGGAGAATCTAAATCATCAAAAGAATTATAAAAATTGTATAACATATTCCTCTTATTTATGACGTTATCATACATTTTCATGTTTGTTGAAAAAGATCTCATTTATGTAGTACTCATTTTTCTTAAGTTTGTTTAAATGACTTTATCAATTTTATTGAATTCTTATTTGTATTGTTCAAAAGTGCAGATCGTACAAAGGAAAACACTTTTTTTATGAGAGGATTTACATACTTTAATAAGGTCTTCTAAAAGTAAGATATCCTCTTCAAGTTAACTGTCTTCCAATTTTTTACATTATTACTTAATACAGTTGTATAAAGTTTCTCTCAGCTCAACTAATTTACTAGTATGGCTTTCCAAGATGACACTTACTTCAGAGCAGCATTTTTTAAAGGTTTCTTTATCGTTTCTTTGGACAAAATCATATATGTTTATCATTTTATTTGTTTTTGATTATTAATTTAGATTTTTATATTTTTTGTTTTGTTTTTAATGTTAATCCTTTTTTATTTTATTTTAATTTGATTTTGTTTTTATAACAAATCATCATAAATTAAAAAAATCAAAATAACAACCAGTCAACCATCATAATCTTTTCTTTAAACCAGCTTAAACTAGAATTATAAAAAAACTCTTAAATATTCGAAGGAATAATAATTACAGTATTACAGGTAAACAAAGCTGGTAAAATAAATTAATTAATTTGTAAATTTATTTATGTGTTTTTCATTTACAGTCAACTTTGTAAAAAAAATGATTAATAGAGTATATTTATTGATCAGATAACGTAAATGCTAAAATAAGCTAGGCAAACACACAATAAAGTATTTTAATCAGAAGTATGAAAATCTTAAACTTAGTATTTTAATAAAAAACTATTAATCTGAGTCGTATTTTTAAGTGATTATTACATGTTTCTATAAGCTTCTTTCAACACAAAATTAATAAATGGGTGAATAATTTTTAATAGGTTAATTTAGTTAAGGTGAATATTCAATCAGAAAAATCTTTACATGTATCATCAATCAAGTTATATTTCAAGAAAAAATGCAAAATAAATATAGAAAATTTTCAAAAAAGCTTTATCCTGAAAAATAAATACATAAATATATATATTTTTTATTTTGAACCATGAAAGCCCATCATACATACATAAACCATAAAATTTCTAAATATATGAGTTTCAATATTATTTCTTTCAGAGCCTTTCAAGGACATTTTTTAAATTTATGAGAGAGATCTCACAAAGAAATTTAAAATGAATACATTTTTTAAAATAAAATCTGTTTCAAATCAATTAATTTTTTTTTAGGCAAAATAATTTTAAAAATTCTGTGAACTGCCAATTCAATACTAGTATGATTACTTATAATTTATATTTGTTAAAAAAATTAATTATTATTATGTAATTTGTTTATTTATTTTATTTTATTGGTGTGATTGATACTTATTGACAAATTAAAAATGATTTACAATTAATTTTAGTGAAATAATTTTTATTAAATATAAAATAAATTATCTAAATTGATAAGGAGTAGCTATTCTTTATAAACAATATGTATATGTGAGAGATTATTTAACTTATGCTAAATTCTTTCTTTTAAGTTTTATGTTAATCAAAAACTTATTAATAATTGTGACTGAAAAAACTTCTTCATAAATTATATGAAAAAAAACTCATTTAAATCTAAAAATGAAACGAGGGATGTTGAAAATGTATTATTGAATAAGCACACGGAAAAAAACTAAGTAAGTTTTTCATATTAATTTCCTCATTGTTAACCAAACAGTAAATATTTACATCCTTTTTTGATAGGATTATATTATTAGATTAAAATAAGAACATGCTTAAATGGAGGGAAAAGATTAAAATGAAAAAAAGATAAGCACCAATTTAATTTATTGGCTTTAAAATAATTTTAAAGAGCTTAAAAATATTTCAGAAACTAAAATTTAAGAAATTTTAAGCAGTTCTCAAATAATTAGTTTCAATAAAGGCTAGAAAATAGTGAAAATTGGGGACAAAGCTGAATACTTCTACTTAATTATTTCTGGATATTGCTCTGTTTTCATCAGCATACCAAATTAAATTTCCTCCAAAGGATACCTACACTTAACTGAGGTTAAAAAGTTAGAGCCTATGCAAACATTTGGTGAATTAGGATTAATTCATCCAAATGGTTTGAGATCTTCTGAAATAGAATCAAAAACAGACTGTATATTAATTTAAGTACCAAGAGAAATTTATAACAAGAATTTAAGTAAGACTTTTGTTAGGGCAAATTTTGTTTTTTATTATTGCTTAATTATTAATCAATTATGTCAAGAATAAATATAAATAATACAAATTATGAATTGTTATTTATTCATTTCTAATAAAAATTAATTCTAGAGAATGTTGTCATGAATGAATTAAACACGCTGTGGGGGCTTATTAGATAAGTTTCTTATTTAAATCATTGGAATGAAAGAGATATTGCAAATCTTATTTACAAATTACCTTCTAAATAATACTGTCTAAATCAATCAGTATACTCATAGGGAGAGTCTCCTGAATCAGGAATATTTTTTATATTAAAGGGGGAATTTGAAGTAAGAAATTGTTTATTTGATTCAGCTTCTTAATAAAATTAACTTCTTTTGCTTAGATTAGAAAATAAATAGAAGTTGATGTCTCCATCGAATAGCAAGAATTAAAAAGAAGTGAACTTGTTAATGTAAAGTTAGAAACGTCAACTCAGAAAAAACAAATACATGTCTAAGTACAAAAATATTTCTAATTAAAAACTGCCTCATTCTTTAAAATAATATTTCCAATAACTGAATTTTGTTCTGCAACTGAAAATATCATCAAATTTCATACCTTATGTTGTATATACTCAAGCTAGTTTTAGCTAAATTTGTTTAATTATTTTTTAAGATCTTTAATTAGTTATTTTATTTATAATTTTTATAGATAGCCGTCCTTTCAGCTGGTTGTAGTTTTGGTGAAGAGGAAGTAGTTCTTAATAAAAAAAGAGAAAGTAATATAATTTGCATATCTGAAGGGGCATTAGTGTACTAAACAACGAAAAATGAATTTGAAAAAAAATTTCTTTGGAACTAAAAAACAAAAGAAAGCCTAAACATTCTAATTAGCTAGAGATAGCTATGGGCTCATCAAAAACTGAAGGAATTCAAAAAAACCAAAGAGATATCTAAGGAAATCTTTAACAAAAAAAATTTGTCTAAAATTTTCTCTCCAAATTCAAAGTATGAATAGTCTGCCAATACGAGGGAGTATGAACCAACTTAAGATAAAAGCAATAAAAATTTTGAAAATACTTCATTAGAGTAAGCTAATTTTATTCTTAATAAATATCTTAAAAATAGTTAAAATATTGTAATAGGTTTTAACAAAGGACCAACTCAAAATCTGAATATATCAGTGCAACCAAAAGTGTTAACTCTAATGAATAGACATCAAGAAGATAAAGTAGCTAAATAACTGGCTAAGATACAATGAGTTTGAAGTAATCTATGACAATCGATATCTTGAAAGATTAAAACAAACTAATTGGGTTTGAATCCCAAGATGAAGATGTTCATTTTAATTTGAACACTTTCAGAAATGTATAAACCATTAAGAGAGAGTATTCATTTAGTGATTAAATGGCTAGTTTGATTGCAGAAAATCAATAAAAATCATAGAAATTTGGTGCTATAAATAAGGAGCACCTCTAAAAATACTGCTAACAAACAGCTTCTTAATTATCCAATTATTCTTCTAAAAAATTTTAGAATATACCTTAGCTGCCTGAAACCTATTAATAAAATCAAGGTAATTCAATAATTATTCATTCATTATTTTTTTATTCAACATCTCTTTTACACTTTAACTTCCAGCTAGCTACTCTAAAAAAATTATTTGTAAAACGAACTTATTTTTGCTAACAATACAATAAGAAAGTAAGCAAGGAACCCAAAAAGCTAGCTATTTTCTAATAGTTGTTTTTTCTAATTAATAAATTGAAAGATGATTAATTTTTAACTAGCCGATTTCGTATAAATAACTGTTTTCTTTTTCAACATCTATTTAAACATGGTGGATAATCATATTAAATTTATATAAAAAAGGTGAGAATATATAAACATATATTGATAGGATAAAAAAATCTTGCTACGTAAAATCAGTGAGAGAAGAAAAAAAATTAGTTAATCAACAAGAAATCAAAAAGGAAATTAAAGAATTAACTTCGTAACTGCTTGAAAGCTTTCCAAATAACAAAGAAACCAAAAAATGTTAAAATTTTGTTGACTTCAATTTCATTAGAACCTAATACAAAAATAAAAAAATTGAAGAAAAATAGATACAGCAACCTAAAATTAATACAGAAGTCAAAGAAAAACAAGAGTAGTCACCAATAATTTAAAAGAAGCTAAGCACTTAATACTCACCTTCCCAGCCTAAATTTCATGAATAATAAATTTTATTCTTTTAGAATGATTAGTCAGCCAAAAATCTTGAAAATAAAATTACTTTTGAAGAAATAACAGATCAGAAAAATTAATCTACACAATAAAAATATTTAATTAAAAGCTAGAGTAATTAACAACAATACGTATCAATCCCTCTTTACTTACAAGAAATTGATTAAAAGTCCAATATGGACTCTAAAATTAAATAAAAGTAACATCTTTTATTCCCTTTAGAAGAGTAAAAAGAGAAAATTCAAAGTAAAATAAAAAGCAAGGAACTTAAATTATACCTGATAAACTCTCAAAAAACGTTTTAGTATTTCAAAGACTAAAAAGGTATTGATTAAATAAATTAAGATCCCAAAAACAAATAAACATTCTAACCAAGGAGCTCTTTTTCTTTGCTATCAAATCAATACAATTAAGAATCTCAAACAAATTTTGCTCAAAATTTGGAAACAGTAAATGAGAACACGTTTAAAAATTAAATTATTAATAATTCAATTAATAAATTAAATAATTAGGTTGATTTGATTTTCGACCACAAATTAATAAAGTAATCAACATCTACAGTCCAATCTGTATATGATGAAAACTCAAAAATACTTCCAAAAGTTAGGAATAACTCTGAAACAACCCACAAAAACATAAAATACTAACAGTAACTAAACGAATTAAACATACTAAACAAATTAAAAATTAGTGAGTCATGTATTTTGAATACAAAAACTACCAATTTCTTTAATCGCTGTAACCACATAAACGATATAAATAAATCTTAATTTTCTTAAGTAGACGAACTAGAACTTAATGAATTAAATAAAGATGATGCAGTGTTCTCAAACTATAAAAACTCCGTTAATGAATAAAATTCTCCAATACTAAATCCTCATCTAGCTCACCGCTCTTACAATAGAAAAAGTTAGAGTTTGAGATAAAGCTTTTATAAAAATAGTCAGAATTTTAATTCAAATAGTAATACAAGTTTTACCACTATACATAATTCCTAACTAATTCAGTCCAACTGCTTTAATAAAGACACCCTTAACAGTAATCTTTAATCAGAACTCTCATATCAAGCAAAGTATCATTTCAATAATATCAAGAGACCAAAAGAAAGTATATCAGCTGAAATGCATTAGCTCAAAACCTTACAAAAAAATTAATTCAATTTCTCAAAGAAAAATGTATTTTTTAAATCGGATAATCTTTAGAAAAATACTGATTTGACTAAAGCTTTCAATCACTAATTTATCATAATATAAAGTGAATAAAATTAAAAGAACAAAATTTTTGAGAATTTAAAAAAAATTTAAGGAAAAAACTATTCTAATGATTAATAGTTCCAGCAAAAAATGTTTGTTGTTAAAAGAAACCTTTATCATAACTGAAATTATTCCCAAATAAGTATTAATTTGTAAACATTTATCTATATAATTTATTGTTTATTTATTTTTAAAATTATTTGATTTCATATATATTATATTAATTCAATGGTTTGCTTGACTATATTTTATTCTATATTTTACTATGTTGTTATATACTAACAATTAAAATTTTTTTTATTTAGAACTTTATGAGCTTGTTTATTTTTATTTCCATAATTATTTTCAGTCTTTTTATTTAATTCAACTTAAGAAAAAAAATAAAAATAGCATTTAATATAAATGTGGCTAACTTAATTAGCAAAATTTAGTTCATTTTCTTTATAAATTTTTAACTTTTCAAAAGGTATTTTAATCTTAAATAGCTATTTCCCCTATTTTTTAATTTAAAATTTCCTTTTCTTTCTATATAGATTTATTTAAATGTTATCATTATACTATACTGATTTCTAATAAAATTTATTTTATAAATAAAGTGGATCATTTTAAAAAAATCTTTTTAAATAAATTAATATTCTAAATTCATTAAAGAAATGAAAATTAATCTATTAATACACAAATTCATTGTTTTAAATTCATCTGATCGGTCTTATCTAATCATATGCATTTTAATAAAAATATATTTAAGTTTATCTTATTGTTTTTCTTGTCTTTTATAATCAGACCTGATTGATCAAGGCTAATTATTACATGCAATAATGGATATTGTCGATTAATTTATGAATTTACTTTTAAAAAATTTATTTAATTTTAGAAATTTAAATTGATTATTAGTTTTTCTGAGTTCTTATTTTTTGGTAATCAAGCTCTCTAAAATTAATTGAAGCTTTTATTATTTGTTATTCATTGAAAAATTGGCTGATTTATATGATTTTTCCTTTTAATATTATGGTTATTAGGTTTTGGTAATTATTAAGTTTTTACAATGTTTGATTAATATTTTATGTGACAGATTAAGATATTAGCATTAAATATTTTGTTATCGTTTAATTATAATAATTAATTAAGAATGATATGCATTTTTAAATTTACTTTTGTCATTATTAAATTTTTGATCTTTTAATTTTTCAAATTAAATTTAACACAAATATGTTAAAAATATTAATAAAAAGATTTTTAATTTTATTAAATTAGTTAGTCAAATTACAAGTCAAAAAATTTTATATTAATTTCAGTAATTCACTTTTTTTAAATAAGTTGATTGGTAGAGTCGGTTCACAAGTTAACTTACCTAGAGAAATACAATTTAAAAATAACCTCAACTTTTTTAAAAAATAATAAGATTTTCAATTTAATTATTATCTACTATTACTAAAATAACATTTTTAAATTCTCTCTAATTTCATTTTAGTTGATTATAAGATGGTGATATTTTTTAAAATAGCAATATTAGAAATCGAGAATACAATTATTAAATGAAGTTTTAAAATTATTTTTGTGCATTAATTAAATAATTACGAAATACAATATTTAAATACGAATTTATTAGATTTATTGATACAAATTTATAGATATACTTTATGGCGATGATCATATTTTATAATTTTATCTACAAAAATATAACTTTTGCTTATGTATTTTTTTTGTAAATTGTTAAAAATAAAATATTATCTTAAATTATAAATAATAAAATTAATAATTAAATGCTTTATTTTCCTTCAATAAAAAGAATTTATTTATTTATCTTTTGCTTTTATTGCCATCTTATACTTTTTAATTAATTCTAATCATAAAAATTAATTTTACTTATTTACATTTTACTGTTATCATTAAAGCTATTTTATTAATTTTAAAATTATTTATCTATTAAAAATTAGCCTTTTGAAAATTAAGAATTATTATCGTTATAATTTTATTAAATTATAAATAAATATTATAATTATTTCATTAAAGAATTATTTACCAAATAAAAAACAAAAAAAATAGTTTTATTTTTGTTATTTTTAAGTTAAATTAAATTCTAAATAAATTTGAATTAAATAAGTGTAATTAATTAATTGACTTTTAGTCAATCATAAATAAATACAAATCATTATTTTTAAATCAATTATTAAACGATGAATTATATTTATTAATTCTATTCAAGATCTTAAAGTTAAGTAAAAAGCTGATAACAAATACAAGAATTTTAAATATTAAAAAAGTAAAGACATTTTAAAAAATTTTACAATAAATTTTATATTATAAAAAATGTTATTAAAAAAAGCACTTTTACTAATAAAATAAATAATATATTTTAATTGAAAAATATGATTTTTAATTTAGATATTTTAATAATATTTTACTAATAAAATTAAAAAAAAAATAAATTTAAAACACAATAAAATATATTTCTAACCAATTTACTAAAATTTAAAAAAATAATTTTATAAAATTTATATTTTAACAAAAAAAATGCTTTATAATTTATTTAAATTATAAATACTCCTTTTTAATAATTGGATATACATTTAAAACAAAAAGCGAGCAAATTTAAAATTAAACTTAACATACAAAAGAATAATAAATTAAATAACAAGTAATATCTGTTTGATATTACATAATTTTTAATCGAAATAATAATTAAGTCAAAGATTGATCAAATAGTAAATTATCATGTAATTAATCTATTGTCAAAATTAAATATTTTGAACTTATTTATTATTGTTAATTTAACGATAAAATATAATTTATTAAAATGAATATATATTAAATTGAATTGATGTATATAACCATATATTATCATCAATCATTTTAGTCATAAGGAGACTATTTCCCTTTAAAAATGAAATTAAAAATTAGGTTGTTAATAATGTAGAAATAATAAAAATAAATTAGAGATAAGTGTATATTGTTTTAAAAGTTAAATAATGCTATAAGTTAGGTTTGTATTTATTAATAGATAAATAAATTACATAAATATAATGAATTGTGTTGCTTGCTTTGAATATATATTTTTTGATCTGAATATGCTACTATGGACTCATAAAAGAAAGACATTAAAATTTGATTTTATTAATGGCAAAAATAGAAAAGGTTGAATTAATAGCAAAAATATGTATTAATTAATAAATTAAGAAGTATTAATAAATATATTAAAAGAGGAAGGTCTAATAAATATAATAAATACAATAAGAGCAAACTAAATTCAAAGAATTAACAATAAAAAATAGAAAGATAAAATTAATTAAAAAACCAAAAAAACTAATTAAATAACATAACTAAAGCAAAAATAAAATGGGTAAAGATTTCAAGTCAGGTGGTGGCAATGCTGGTGGAAAGCCCTTCAATAAAGGTCCTGGAGGTCCTGGTGGAAGACCCTTCAATAAGGGTCCTGGTGGTCCCGGTGGTCCTGGTGGCAAATTCGGTGGTGGCAGACCCGGTGGCCCTGGTGGCAAATTTGGTGCCAAGGGTCCTAGAGGTCCCAAGACTATTATTGTTAAGCATAGATTAGAAGGTGTTTTCATCTGCAAAGGTCAATAAGAAGCTTTGGTAACTAAAAATTTCTTCCCTGGTGAATCTGTTTACAATGAAAAACGTATGTCCGTTGAAGAAAACGGTGAAAAGATTGAATATCGTGTCTGGAATCCCTACAGATCTAAAATTGCTGCTGCTGTTGTTGGTGGTATTTCTGATATTCATATTAAACCTGGCTCCAAGGTTCTCTATTTGGGTATATATTTTAATTCTTTTCAATTAATTGATACAGCTTTGAATAGTTTGCATACAGCAAGGCTGTTTAAAAACAAAAATGCTAGATACTAATCAGATGGTTGACTTTAAAATATAATCAACTCAATCAATTATTGCAAAATATTAAAAAAGATTGATAGATAGAAAGTATGTATGTATGTATGGGATACTCTACTTAAAATAAAATAAGTATTTGTTATACAAATATAAAGTAGGATTAATTCAATGCAGATAGATAGTTAGCATTTGCAAAAATATAAAATCCCATAATGAAAATTGTAGCTGATTGTATTGAATAAATAAATACATTTCTATCTACAATAAAAAGCATTTGAAAGATATATTTATCTTACAACATATACTACTAATATATAAATCGATAAATGAATGAATAAATAAATAGAATTTTTAAATTTTGCTTTAATCAATAATCCATATAAAATTTACGCTGCTATTCTAAATAAATAAGTCAATAGCAATTAATTTTACTAAAATAAAATTTATTTTAGGATATTTTTATAACAAACAAACAAAGAAAGAATGATGGTTAAATTCATAGAGATTTATATCTGAATTTATTTAACATCGATTATATCATTTAATTTCAATCAATTGAGTTAAAAATCTCTCATGAATAATGATATATTTTATAAACTTACTTATTTCTTTATTTTTAAGATGTAGAAATAATTAATTCCCATCGATAATATAATAGAATCATCTAGCAAAATTTTTATTTAAACACATATTAAATTAAATTAATTATAAATAGGTGGTGCCTCTGGTACAACTGTCTCTCACGTTGCTGATATTGTTGGACCCACTGGTGTTGTCTATGCTGTCGAATTCTCTCACAGAAGTGGTAGAGATTTGGTAAATATGGCTAAGAAGAGAACCAATGTTGTTCCCATTATCGGTGATGCTAGAAAGCCCCAAGAATACAGATTCTTAGTCGGTATGGTCGATGTCGTCTTCGCTGATGTTGCCCAACCTGATCAAGCTAGAATTATGGGTATGAACTGTTAATACTTCTTAAAGAATGGTGGTCACTTCCTTATCTCCATTAAGGCTTGCTGTATTGATTCAACCAACGAACCTGCAGTCGTTTTCGCTGCTGAAGTACAAAAATTAAAAGAAGAAGGTCTCAAGCCTGAATAATAACTTACTCTTGAACCTTATGAAAGAGATCACGCTATGGTCCTCGGTTCTTACAGAGCTTGATAGATACTTCTTTATTTAACCACTTCTCTATATATAATAACAATCTTTCTTAAAATTGTAACTAAATACTTATCTTAGTTTTCTAGCGTAAAAGTGAAAATCGTCACCACAGCAGATTCCTGATAGTTTTGATAATAAAAATTAACAAACAATAAATTAGCAGAATTAATAAATCGAAGTTAGTAATTACAAGAAAAGTAGAATCAATCACAAGCTAAATATGAAATTTTATCAGTTTTAAAGACAATAAAATCAATTAGTCCTAGTACTCAAATTTTAATCAAGTGAAGCAAACAGATAAAATTCACACACTAACAAAAATTTGATTACCAGAAACCATGTGATTAATGCACACAGATATTCCTGTAATTATAGCAATAAAATTATATATCCTACATACATAAAAAAAATTGCTGAAATAAAATAAATAATTAATTAATTTTTAGAAAATTATAATATTATATATGATATGATGACTATGCATACATACATTTGCTATCTGTTTATTGTAACTTAATTTTTATTATCTCTGCTGACTGATGAAGAGGCAGATTTTTCCAATTCTAATTTCTACTCACTAAAATCCATAAATAAAGAATATTTTAACACTTAGTTAACTAAAAATTAGAAAATACTATGATGCATTACATTGCACATATTTGAATATCTTTTTTAAAAGTACTAAAAACATAGATTATTTATTTATTAGTTTATACCAAATATATTTGTAATTGCATCAGTTTATAGAAAAGAATTAAATAAAGATTAAAAGAAAGTAATAAATTTTATTTTGTTAAATGTAAACTAGTTAATATTTAAAATCAAAAATTTTATTTGAATTCTTAAATAAAGCAAATATATTTCTTGATGAATTGAAATATTTATTTTAATGATATTTATCAAAAAAAAGCGTTAATAATAATAATAATTAATTTGCGTTTGAGCTTGATAGAAATTAAGTTAGATATTTATTAATAAATATTTGTTACAATCTAACATATAAAAGTAAAAGAATATTTCACTAAATATCAAAAAATGCTTAATTATTAAATTTTTCAAAATTCTTTCACTAAAATTTTAGAAGATGTTTAGAGCATATAAATATTGTGTTATGTAAATATGATAAAAAAAATTATCTTTATGCTCTTCGTTACAAGAAAATAAATTAATAATGTCTTTTAAGCAAAAAATAAATTTCAGTCTATTTTAGTTTTTTTTTAATTTAAATTTTATTACGTACTATTGTTTATTATCATTTTTATACAACTACTGCGTCGTTATATATTTATAGTTAAGCCTTTTTAAGAATTTCTAAGAACTTTTTAAAATTAGAATTTATTTTAGTTAGTTAAATGCATTAACAAAAAAAATACATATTTAAAGTTTTTTAAATTTGAATTTGTATGAATATTTTTATAATTTTCCGAGCTTTATCGAATTTTAAATCTAATATGATAAACAAATTTAAATTTCAACCTAGTAAAATAAACTTTTTTTCAAGTTGAATACATTTTATTGTAATTTCAGAGTCAGTTAAATCTCTGAAAATTAATGAAATTCTCATTATAATTGGATTTTTAAAAGGAGACCTATTTGTTGAAACAGAAAAATAAAATGCGATCTTAGCCTCATTCAATGTTTATGCTGTAGTTTACTCAATTTAAAATTTACTTCAAATGAAAGGTTCTAATGATAGTTTTTTTGATATTTTTGCAATTATAAATTTAATTTTGATCCACTTTCTCTATGTTTAATATTAAACGCTGAATGAATTGCATATGATAGAAAATAAATAATAAAAGTAATGTTTTTGACATCTTGTTAATCAAATAAACAAGATCTTTTAAATAGTAAAAACTCGCTGGACAGGATAGTGTGAATTCCACAAACAAAATTCTCTTTAAAAAATGTGAGAGTTAATGTAAATAATATCAAAAGATCAATTTTAATTTTTGGATATCTAGAATTTGAATAAATAAATAAATGAATCGAGGTATTTATTTACTTATTAATCGCTCAAAAATCTAATAATCAATCAACTTTTTTGTAGGTAATATAAAGTGAAATAAAATTCACCCATATTACATTTTTAATAATTTGATAATAATCAAGAAAAAAATTAATCAAAAAGATTAATTAATTGTGATTTAGTCTAAATATTTTTCAATCAATCAAAATCAAATTAATCAAATTTTTGTAATAAAAATAATCTAAAAAAATATCATCCCTCTCAAATTATATATATATATATTTATTGATTTATTACTTACTTACTTGTATTGAGTTGTTAAAATAATTCTATTCAAATTAATCATAGATGGGATGCTATAACTCTAAAGCTCATTAAGATATTATGAAGCAAAAAAAAGACTTATAGAAGAGGGAAAAGTATTTAGGTTAAGCAAATTCGGGCTGTAAAATAACCTCAGACTAGCTTGATAAAATGCGCACAAAATGCGATAACGAAAATCCTAATTAAGATGTTGACAAAAATGAATATTTAAATGATTTGCAGGATAATAAAAACTTTTATTTATCGAAGCAAGGTATTGAGTAAGATGACATAAAGAGAGAGATGAGACCATCCATTGAAAACCAATTTAGCTAATAAAATCAAGTGGAAAATAATCAGGTTTCTATTTCCAAGTAATAACTCTAAAATATTATAGAGTAAGAGGGGTTTTAAGAAAAAATTCATCACATCAACAAAATCTATAGCTTTCTACTATAGTCCTAAGACGAAGGTTTTGATCATTGCTCATTTGATGATCCTGATCTCACTGATTTTTTGAGTCATTTGTAAACTAAATATACTTCTCCTTAAGATTAGCAAGCTGTAAAAAGTAATAAATAAATACGTAGAGATACTAGAGGAGAAACGATTATTGATATTCCTTCAGAAACGCCTGAAAAATTACAAACTAATTTACAAGGCTTAATTAATGCCGTCCTAAGCTCCAATTATCGCTTAATAACTTCTCCTACTTAAGCATCACTATAAGGTAGGCCTTTTTAATTAGATAGACTATTATAAAATACATACTCTACAAAAAACATTCTTACTCTAGGCACAGCCGACGCTTGTTCTAACTCTCCATCTTCTATAGATAGAACAGATTAAAATAAAAACTAAACATTTGCTTAAAGATATAGCAATATCTAATGTCTTTCTCCTCCAAAAATAAATTTTAGTGGGTTTCAAAATCCATCTTCATTTACAAATGTATAAACTCCTAAAAAGAATATAACTACTTCAATCTAATAACAACCATTATATACAATAAGTGAAGAAAAGAAAGGAGGAGAAGGCTTAGAAGATCATTTTGACCACGAAGAAGAACTAAAAACAAACAAACACAGAAATACGCTTTAGTAAACTTAACTCAAAAAAGAAGAATCAATAAAATAAAAAAACGAAACTAAGTAGATTTACAATAGATAAAGTACCGAAAATTAAAATACAAGAAATAAATCATTTAAAAATATTAGCCAAGCTGATGCTGTAGGCAGTATGAATAGCACAACAACGAAAACTAAAAATTTAACAATCGTAGAAAGAAATCAACGAGTTTCACTGAGTGACATAAAAAAATCTATATCTCCTCACAGTATATGTTAAATTCATGTAAATAACCTAGCATAGTAGTCAGAATAGTAAGCCTAAATTAGTCTTTATCGTCACTCTATTAATTTTAATGACATTTCTTTACAAGAAATAGAGCAAGACTTCAAAGATTATAATTCTTAAAAACCTTAAATCTAAGTATCTTCTTTTGCTTTGCGTTGCTAAGATTAATCAAAATGAATTACTTACTTACTAAAAAAGGAATATTAATTAATGATTACAAAATTTTATTTAAAATATCTTGAAAATATGCTTACGGTATGAAATATTATTATCTAAATTAAAAACAAACTTAATTTCCTATCATTTAAAAAGATTGCTTCAAAAATTATCAAAAAAGCACTTACACTAAATTTAATTATTACAAATCAAATTTATGCTTTGATAAGTCAGTCAACCAGCCAGCTTTAATTACAGCCATACACTCTATTCAAATACTTAATTTAAATATATTTATCAAATTTTATAAAAAATAACAATATATGAATATAATAAATAAAAATATCATTTTTAATTTAATTACAAAGCCACATTAAAAATTGATTTTCAATTAATTAATAAATTAATAAATAAATAAATTAGAGAATTTCAATAAATTTCTCCTTCCCAAGACCAGCTTATTACCTTGAATCAACCTGTCCTATAAATTAAATTAAAAACAAAGCAACAATAAATAAATAAAAATATCAAATTATAACGATTTTTTATTACAAAATAACAAAGAAATATTTTCTAAACAAATAAAGAACATATTAAATATTGTATAAATAATTTAAATAGATAAAGTTAAACATTCTCACATAAACCTTAAATTAATTGATTGTATTATATATTTTATTAAATTTTCTATTTTAATTACAACTTGAAACATATAAAACAATTAAAAAAATTTATTTTAGAAGATATTTTTTAAATTGGATCTTTATTTAATATTTTTAAAATAATTTATAAAAGTATTAGCTAGCATATTTTACATTTCTTTAATAATTTTTATTTATTATTATTTATTTAAAAAATTAAATTTGTATGATAGGAATAATCAATGAATGAACAATTAATTTATGCAATTTACTAGAAATTTCAAGTTATTGTTTTTTGCCATTCATTAGAAACAACAAAAATGTATTTCGAGTTTGTTATTTAAAATATGCAGTCATAATAATTTAATATTTAATGTGTGTGACTAAAAATTATTTAATGTATAAATTAGCCTCTCTTCAGCTTTGATTAACTTAAGTAAATATTTGCTTATAGGTGATTTGTGAAAAAAATAATGTGTTCATAAAATAACTCAAAAAAACTTTAGAGGTCAATTTTGATAAAAGTTTGATGCAAATGAAAAGATGAAGTAACACTAAAAAAGACTCATGAATATTGAATAAAATTATCTTAATTGGCTCTATTATTACATTTTATTATTAAAAGTAAACAAATTAATCATAAACCTCTAACTATTGGCTATTTTCATAATTTTTTAATTCTTACTAAAGCTTTTTTTAAAAATTTTGTTTGCAAACATACAATAAAGATCAAAATAATAATATAAATAATATGGAATTAAATTCTATCTTCTTTCCTGCTCCCAAAACCACTCAAAGTATTTAGGATTTTAAGGTTATTTTTTAATTTTAAATTACTAAATTAATTAGTTAAATAATATCGATTATTCTATTCGCAAAAGCTTAGTAGGCCCATTTATAATATTTAATTATGTTTCATTTTAAAGGATTAAATCATTTGGATTCCCAGAAGGATATTTTATGAGACTGATAATAACTCTCCAAAGCACGTTTTGAATAAAAAATAGTTTGTTAAGCGATTGGGATAATAAGAAAAGTCTACCTTCAAAATTGCATAGCCTTAGATGTAGGAAGATGAAGAATATAACCCTAATTGTTATCTTACTACTTAAGAAGAAGATGAGCTTATAGAGCTTGATGAGCAAATACCTTAAAGAGTTAGTGATATTATTTCCTCACCATGTCACCTTAATAATTATATCACTAAAAACTTTATAGATATCAACAGTTTCTAAACAAAATCTCCTTCGTCTTATGATTATTCATCTCACTATTCATCTCCTAGATTAAGCAGCGATTAATAAAGTACAAAAAGTAAATGGTTTAGCAAAAAGTAGTAAAATTAGAATGAAAAATATACCTACAGAAGTTTCGCTGAATATGAATATGATATTTAAAGTGAACAATGCTTTAAAAACAGGCATGTAAATGAATAACCAGATGAAAGGGAGTTTTATTCACAACCAATCTCTCAATTTATCAAACCTAAAGTACAAAAAAACAATCTCTAACATATATTAGATATGAATAAATGTTAAAGCCCTGGCTGCTCACCTAGCAATAGATAAGAGCAAAGACACAATACTCATATATTAGCTAGTCTGCTAAAAAGCTCTCTTGAGGGAACATAGTATATTATGATTTATTTTCATTCAAATGGTGAAGATATAGTTACTTGCTATGAACTAGTCAACCATTTGCGCAAAAGCTTAAATGTAAATAAATATAAAATATTAATAATTTTAATATTAAAGAGATGAGTTGTGAACATAAATTAACAAAATCAAGTCATTAAAAAATATAATTTTTTTGCAATTTTATAATCAAAATAGTAAAATTTATTTATTATATGTTATTTTTATTAAAAAGATTCATATAGTGACTGTCGAATATCCAGGTTATACTTATTATAAAGGATAAGCCAGTGCTGAATAGATTGAAAAAGATGCACTCGATACATATTACTACTTCAACTAAATTATGAAAATACCAGAAAATAAAATTATAGTCCTCGGTAGAAGCATAGGTACAGGTCCAGCCACGTTCCTTGCAAGTTAACATAAATTAGCATGTCTGGCACTGCTTTCTCCTTTTACGTCACTTAGAGATCTTGTTAAAGATAAAGTTGGAAGTTTAATATAGTACTTGGTATAAGAAAGATTTAACAATCTTGAAAATATTAAAAAGGTAAAGTGCCCTACTTTTATTTGCCATGGCTAAAAAGACTCTCTCATATAGATCTCACACTCTTAAACTCTACACAGTAAATATTTTAAAAATTAATTAAAATTAATATTATATTAAATAGATAATTGCCCTTAAATATGTGAGCTGATACTACCAAAAGATATGAAGCATAACTAGCTTGATTATTATTAAGATTTAACATTCCCGCTTGGGAATTTTCTGGCCAAAAACAAAATTAAAATATTTGAAACAGATAATTTAAAACCATTAGTTTTTCCAGAATATTTATTTTAAAATCCTTATTAAAGCCGATAGTAATATTTTTGATTAAATCTAATCAATTAAGTCCTTATAATAAAACAAATAAGTCAGTGTAAAAATAAAACCATTTTACATTGTGATTATTACAAAATATTAAATATAAAGAAAGCTTTGACTGAAGCTAAAAAATATAATGATTAACCAACCTTT
The DNA here is from genome assembly GCF_000189635.1 of Tetrahymena thermophila SB210. Taxonomy (NCBI): domain Eukaryota; phylum Ciliophora; class Oligohymenophorea; order Hymenostomatida; family Tetrahymenidae; genus Tetrahymena; species Tetrahymena thermophila. The sequence continues at coordinate 321,040 of NW_002476353.1, forward strand.
TATTTTTGAATTTTAATAATATTATTGATAAGCAAACATTAACTTAAACCCTTCAAAATAATAAATCTTAATTTCTATCTCATTAGCTTATTATTCTTAAATGAATTTGTAGGCAAATTTAATAACTAAAAAACTGAATATAAATAAATATAATTTAAAAGATAGAAAACAAACATTATTATTCTATGAAAATATCTTATTCTTAACTTATTTAAATTAATAAACAACCTATATTAACCTATTTTATGTATAAATAAATATCTTGTATATATCAATTAGCCATTTTGAAACTTCATTATCTTCTTTGACTTGCTAAAATTTTTTCTATTAAAATAAATAATTAATAAAACAAAAAATAAATAAATAAATTTATTACATTTTAAGTATTTAATTGTTTCTGCTCTATTGTTATCCTAATAATGATAGCTGTTAATATCACTTTTTATAATAAAAAAATAAAATAATAATTTTAAAAAATTATTTTGCTTTTTATACCAATAATCGTTAAAATAGATAGTCTCTAAAGTGCTAAATAGAGATCCTACTAAAAATATAAGCCCAGCATGTTTAATTACAGGTTTAAATTATATTGTCTTTAAGGGTTTTCTATCTTCTATTAGTCAATTTAAAAAAAAATAAAATAAATTTTAATAACAAGTAAAAAGCATTAACAAATCTTAAATTATTTTTAAAAATATTTTAATTTATCTTAAAAAATTAAATATTTCAAGAAAACTCTCTAATAACTTAAATAAATTATTTACTAACTAAATAGAAGGAACTATATAATAAGCTCAAGCCTACTGAAGACACTGTCCAAAATTAAATTTTCTTTTTAATTTATACATAACAGAATGGTAATTCCAAACATCTGATAAATGGAAGAGAATTGTGGTATCTTTCTATGACTTGTTCTCTACTTTAAACTAGGTTTCCTCTTGAATCTATAACAGGAAAATCTTTGTAATCTATCTTAGGTGGCATAGGCATGGCTTCTGGAGAATCAGAAGTCTATTACTATTCTTATCTCTACTTGTCAACTATTTATTCCATATTTGGCATACTTCCAGAACCTCCAAATGGGAAATTCATTCTGTTTTAGAGCATTTTTGTTTTTTATTCTATAATTTCCATTTGTTTTTATACTTCTTTCAACTTATCTTCGACTTCATTAGCGAGATCCCTATCTTCTTAACTTAAATCTAATTTCCAATCATCTCCTGTGATTCTCTAATCGTCTTATTCCTAAAAGACCTATCTTTCACTCAAATTACTATTTGATTACTAACCACTTTATGAACTCATAACTTCTAAAAGAATATTGATTTTTACAATTAATTGATTTTGAAAGTAGATACTTACTATTAAAATATTAAATAAGATATATATTTGATTTTTACAAATTAAATAGTTGCCAAAAACCAAACCAAAATCTATCTGGATCTTTCTTAAGATAGATAAAATATATTTTTAACTTATTATAAATAGGCTAAAATCTATTTTTAAAATTTACTTTATAACTTTAAAATAAATAAATTAATAAATATAAAATTAACTTTTAAATATTCCTTTAAAATTAAAAAAATTTATAAAAGAGAAATAAGTTATTTAATCTTTTAATAAATGTACACAAATAAATATAAAAGTAAACAAAGAAATATCTACTTTTTTTAATTTTTAATTCTAGAATTATTCAAATTTAGTAGATATTATTAAGGAGTTCATTTCTTTTATTTAGCAATTATTTGCACTCTTCATCTTAGGAATATAATGATAAGGCTTTTATACCCTATAAATCACTTATATTTTTATCAAAAAAGGCTTTATCTTCTGCTCTAGAAAGAATCACTATCTTTTAAAGCTGTGGAGTTGACTATGAAAGTAAAAGCTTAAGTTAGTTTGCTTGCTTTGGTATTTCCTCACACACAAATTGCAAGTAATCGATGTACTAGTCTTTAGATATAGAGTTTTTTATATTTGCTTCTGCCATAAAATGGTATGCTAAATCTCTTAAATATCCCTTTGAGATTTTTTGCTAAGTCTACCAGTAACGCAAGCTACTTTAGAAAAGTTCTTGAGAAATTTCTAAGATTTGGGTAATGTTTTCCATAGAAATATTTAAAATATAGAAGTAATTTTGAATCAACTCGTTATTAATAGCAGCATATTCAGCTATTTGATAATACTTTTCTTATCTTTACTCAATAAATTTGGAGTGAATTTTCATAAGTGAATCAATGCAAAACAAAACGCTTCTATGCATAATTATTTTAATAGTTTTATCACTAATGAATTAACCATAATATTCTACCTTTATATCTTTTTTGATTACTTCCTTAAATTATTCTTCAGACTATTTCTTAACCTAATTTTTAGATTTTCAATTTTAAGAAGGAGTTAAAAAACATCATTATAAAATTATGAATTGTTTACCTTTTATAAAAGTTCTTGCATTTTTTCCTTTGCTTCATCTTTTGTCATTCCTAAGTTTTGTTACATTTGCTATTCATTTTATTTTTCTTCATTTATTTTATTTTAATTTTATTATTCCTCTGAATCTTCCTTAAACAAAACATAATTTACTATGCCTCCTAATGCAATAAGGCCTAGAGCTCCTATTAATTTAGCATTTTTGCTAATAATTTCAAACATTTGAACACTGTTAATAAATATTTGTAAATTCTTTCTATTTAAAAATGAAAAAAAGATACTTTTTTGCTCCTTTTTTCTTATTAAAAAAGATCTAAATGTATTAAGTATTTAAATTTTTTTAGCGTATTTGTATACCGCTTTTGGTTTTTATCTCTTTGGTTAATTAATCTTATTCTATAAGAGGCAGTAACTAATTATGAATGATTCAAAGAATTACTTTATAATTTACTTAAAAAGAGTTTTGTTGATTTATATCTTTCATATGTATATGTTAGGATTATCTTAAATTAATTTGTAAATATTTCTGATAAATCCATTTTTAGAATCAAACCAAAACCAAGTTATGCAAGTTATAGATAGATATATCGCAAACGTAAAACTAAAAGAAAAATTAATTAAATTTATATTTAAAAGTGAAAAGAAAATAAAAAACTCAATAAATTATAATAGAAATTTAGTTTAGTTGACAAACAAAGAATGGGTAATAATCATAGTCATCGTAAAAAAAAGGATTACAATACTAACAAAATAGAAAACACGATTTAATAGAATGAATATCCCAAAGGTGTAGTTATTAAAAAGAGTTCACAATTTCAAATTTATTATCATTCAGCTCATTATTATTATAAGTAATTAAACAGCAATAATCTTAAATTAAATCGCTTTAATTGTAATTTTAAAGCCCTTATATGAACTTCCACATAGATATCGATGTAGATAGAGTTAATAATTTGGTGATAGTTACAAATACACTATCAGAAAATGTATAAAACCTATTTCTCGCTATATCAAAATTTAAAAACTTAGATAGTCTTTAGCTAAAACTTGGGTAGCGACAATAATAATAGAATTCAAAAAAGTTAATTTTTACATATAAAATATAAAAAAAGGCCATGCAACTATCTCAGAAATTCAGATATTGTTGAGCTCGCAAATCAAATTGAAATATTATAAAATTTAAAAGATCTTAAAATAGATTTCTCGTAAGCTTTTAAAATAGTTTCAATATTTTAGGCTTATTTATTTTATAACTTATTACTAGTTCTAACTTTAAACTAGATAAATTAGATGGAGAAGATTAATCTAATTTAGGTGTTTCAAAACTCGCTAAAGCTATTTCATCATTTGGAAAACTAAAAAATTTGGAAATGAATTTTGAGTAAGTTAAAATACATACAGTTTATTAAAATTTGATTTTAATTAACATTCTAAAAAGATCTTGTCAATTGAGAGATTAATCTTTGAGTGATTTTTTAGATGGGCTCTACACTTCGAAAATTGAATCGTTATCTTTAAATTTATCGTAAAACTCTTGAAAAAAGATGAATATTTTAGTAACTAAATTTAATAATTTAAAAGTAATAGCATGATCAGTGAAAAAGCAGGGTATTCCTTAGCTATGCTTTTAAACAATTAACAAGGTTTAATTGAAAAGCTTAGGTTAAAAATTGTGTAAATAATATTTCATAAAAAATTTAAATCAGCTGATTGATGATTTTTTAAAAAAAAAGGCTTACAAAAATTAAAGATGAATTCTTTGAATAGTTCTTTAAGTTTATTAAAATTGGTCATTTCAAATTGAAAGTTTTTGGCATATCAATAGCGTAATTTGATTTGCTAATTGATAATTTTTATAAAAATAATATAACTGATTTAGGTCTTGTGAGATGAATAAAAGTATAATAAGTGAGAACATGCTTGGAAATTTTCTGAAGCTTAATATGTCTATTGAGGATTTCAGTTTGAATATATAGTAACTTGTTTATAATGTCTTAAAAGATGAAAATTAAAATAAATTATAAATTTGAACATATTAGAAATAATTAAGTTAATGATGGAGAGATTACCTAATTCATAGATTCACTCACCTCCCATTCTTCTATAAAAAAATTAAAATTAAATTTTTCGTAACTAATTCACTTATATAAAGTGTGAAGGTACTAAATAACTAACTAATCAAATAATTTTTATTTATAAATAGAAATAATAAAATAACGAAAAAGGATACACTTGAATATATTGGAAAGAGTTTAGCTAAAATGGATAAGTTAACTCATCTCAATTTATAATTTGAGTATGTTACTTTACTCATTAAATTTAAATATTAAATTATTTGTATTAAATACAGATCATTGAATATAGAAATTCCTAAGGAAATATTGCAGACAATAAATCTCAATAAAAATCTTCACACCCTCCAATTATTTTTATCGTAAGACCAAATAAAATATTTATGGCATTATTAAATAAATATTCCAATATAAACACATTTTATAATAATAAACAAAAAAGGTAAAATATTATTAGCCATGAGTTTATTAATAGCTTGCATGAAGTATTTTCATAGGACATTTCTTCTTTAAAAGCTTTAGAAATAGATATAGGGTACTCAATAAAAAAATTTCTTTTAAATTTGTTATATTTGTTTCAGATGTGAAGGAAAAAAATATTCATTTAAAACTTTAAATTTATTAGTCAAAAGTCAATTGATAAAATATCAGATCATTTATGTTCCTTTATTAGATGCTTAAACTCATCTAAATCTCTTGAATTATAAGTATTAAAACTCTATTTTCCTACTGCATTTGCTGATACTTTAGCTCTAGAATAATAATTATCATAAATGAAGGTATCTATACATACTCTTCATTTAAAGGTCTCTCAGTAAGCAATTTGATTAACTAAATATATAAATTGCTTTATTTTATTTATTATAAAGATAAAATTTTCCCAGTATAATGAGAGGCTTGAGGGATAGCAACATTTGTGAATTATTCATTTAGGATGTCAAGTAAATTTTTTAAAAATTTTAAATATGTGAAAAAAATAATTTTGTTATCTTTGAATAGGAGCAATTAACCTATGAATGATACTAATTTTGTTAAAGCATTTATCTAATTGGTTTCATAAAATTAATCTCTAACAAGATTGTATATAAAGGGAAGTGGTGATAACTCACTTTATCTACCAGATTATTATAAGGATTAATTTTAGTTATGTTTATACTCAAGTCAAAAGTTGATTGACACTTGGTTTATTAAGGGGTAATTTTACTGTTATTATTAAATTAGTTTGTTTATTAAATATCTTTTTACATTTAGTGAAACTGGTTCAGATAAGCTATGCGAGTTATAAAGTTATAAAATAATTCTTGAAAGAAGGTCTATATTCTGTTTAGTTGTTGCCTTTATAAGAAATTGTATAGATTAGATTCCTGTCAACCCTTATCACGTTTTTTGGGATTTATATTTAGATTGATTTATAATATTTTAATGTAGCTAAATAATCTATCAAAAATTATTATTATAAGAAGTCTACTTTAAATTATTTAGCAAAAAATTAGATAACTATTTTATTAATATTTTTTATGTCTAATTGTTTAATTTCGTTTTGTTTTATTCTCGTTTATCAAAATCATTCATTACACATTCATTTTTAATTTAAAAAAATCTTCAATTATAAAAGTAATTTTGTTGATAAATTTAAATTAAAAAATATTATTTTCAAAACAAATTTAATAATTTTTATTTATTTTTATAAGTGTTTTATTCTTAATAAAAGTTAAAATAATAATAAAAACTTTATTTTAACATTAATTTATTTATAAAATTTCTACAAAAAATATATATTTTTTTAAAAAAATGATAAAAATGAAAAATTTGTAAAACTGATTTAATTGATGAAATATTTAATAATAAATTAAATCCAACATTTTATAAATTAAATAAAACTGTAATTTTTTTAGAGTATTTTGGAAAAAAATGAAGTATTTAGAATCTTTCATGAAAAAAATAAAGTAATTAAATTTTGTGGTTACCAATAAATAGTTAAACATCTAATTTGATTGATTAATCTTTTATTGAAATAATTTGATATTTAAACTCAATAAAAAAATAAGGATTTCTATAATTTTAATTGAAATTATGTAAGTTCTATAACAATTATTATTTAATTTGCAAAGAAGACTTTGTATTTAATATTGATCATTTGATTTCTACTTATATCTATCAATAGCTTTTAATTTAATTGATAATATTAAATACAGGTTTTGAATTTAGAAACAAAATTAATAAATACTTATTTTTGAAAATGAAGAACCTTTTATAGCCCAAAAGCAATAAAACACAATTCTTGGAATAAAGCAAAGGGTAGAATAAGGAGAATTAAACTAAATAACTAGTCAAAAATATATTAAAAACAATATGTCAGTATAATTTATAGTATAAAAGGCTCAAAAATGGTTATTTTTATGGCAAGATTATTAACTAAACTGTTACAGGTGAATCTGCTTTTCTTTTCGATTCTGGCGAGTTTTACTATGGTAAAGACTTTAATTTTTATATTTATATTAAAAATATTATTATTATACTATCAAAAGGTTAATTTTGCAAATGTTAACCTCATGGTTATGGTGTATTGATTATGTAAAACGGGTCTATCCTTAAGGGACATTTTTTGAATGGAACTGTAATCATTAATAAAAAATATTATGCTTAACTTTAATTTTTTAAACACAATTAGATATACGGGATGGGCTAAATTGAATTTGTTAATAGAGATATTGTTAGAGGTACTTTTGAAAATGGTGAGCTTGTAGGAGAACGCATCAAATATAATTATAACTCTCGATAAGTAACTTTAATAATTGAAATTTAAATAAGAATTATTAATCACTTTTAAAATATAAGTGGACATACAAGAGGTATGGAGAGAGTAATAAAGAGAATGATCTGAAGTAAACTATAGAAGATCAATTCTATTTTGTAAAATTATCTTCAACTGCATCATTTTTAATTATTTATTTGGATGTAGGATTAAGTGTTAGCTGATAAATTAGGAGGTTATAAATTAAATAGAGTTGATGAATCTATCATTATAGGAACAAAAGAATTAGGATGCTACATCATTTGCAGAAAAGATTTCTATAATATTTAAATAGGTTCATTTAATGTAATTTAATTAATTTTTCCTTTTGCTTACCTTATTTACTAAAAATATTAGGAATGTATGAGATTAAATAACAAAGGTAAAATATTCTTTTAGAATGGCGATATGTATGAGGGGAATTTTAAGGACTAAAAATTTCATGGAAAAGGCGTGTATTATAATGGTTAAGATAGTAACTGGATTGTTGGTATATTTGATTAAAATTAAATTGTTTAGGTCTTATAGAGTGATACAAGTTATCCTCCTCCATTCTATCGTAATTTATTTTGTATTTTCTTTTGAATTGTAAAAACTATTTTAACCAATTAGAAAATGCATTTAAAGAAGAAACAGGAGCTGTTGATATTTAATTATCTATAAAAAACAATTTTGCAACAAGTAAATTATATATAAAATGCTTATTTGGTAAAAATAACCAACTCTATCAAAGCATGAAAGACGTCAATTCACTTAAAATATAAGTCAGCTCAAGTAAAAGCTATGAATAGCCCTTAATTAATAGTGGATATGTTTAAAATACTTAAGATTAGTTAAGAAGCATTTAGTTAAAGACTGAATAACCACTTGAAGAAATTCCTTTAATTTAAGATTAGTAGTTATCTGAAAAGCAAAAAGAAAAATCAATTAAAGTAGAATCTTTGTTGGGCTAAAAGTAATTGTGTTCCTCGCTTCTCCAAAAAGAAAATATTGTAGATAATCAGATAAATAAAAAAGAAAATAAATAAATGAATAAAACTGAATAATATCCAACAAGCATTTACCATAATTTAGAGTAAAAATACTAAAAATTAGATGAAATTATAGAAACAAATCTATATTAAAAATTTAATAAATCTGAAAATCGCAGCTAAATAGAAAGAAAATCATGCTTAAAGCAAAGATCAATAGTAGATAATGAATCTGACGATAAATAAAAATCACTTTAGACTTTTCTGAAACTAGATAAGTCTTTATATAAACAGTAATCTGAAACCTAAAATTAGAATAGTAAATCTAAATTTGAGGAAAGCTAGTCAAAAAACAATAGATAAAACTAATTATAGCCATAATTTATTTAAAAACAAATAGAACAGTAACTATAAATAAAAATCATAGAAAATTCAATTTCTAAATCTATTTAAGATATTAAGCCAATCAGCTAGTTTTAAAATTTGAATTAAGCAAATGTCAATATTTAGAGTTCAAAAATTTCAGATAATAAATCATAAATTGACAAGAAAAATGAAAATAAAGAAAAAAATTTATAAATTAACTTACTGCAAGTAAATACAAAAACAAAATAAAACTATAGGTAAGAATAAAAAACACCAACTATGAGCTTAGAAAATAGATAGAGTTTACATATACTTAAGACAGAATCTAACAATTAAAATGATTATGTTTTAAAAACAGAGGCAAACTTTTAGAGTTAAAATGCCAGACTTAGAAGCAATAATAGCTATAGTAAAGCAAATGGCTTAAAAGTACATATGAGAAATCATTCAGAAACTATTAAAAATATGCTCTAGGGAAGAGAAAATAGCCAAAATTCTAGGAGTAACAGCAGCTATAAATCTCCATCTTAAGATCCTAATCACAAAGATTTTCTTAATTCAAATGGAGTCTAAGAAATAATACTAAGCAATCATACACACTTGTTTACAAGAGCTAATTCAAATAACAATATAAAATAATCAAGAGATTCTTCATCTCATAAAGAAAGATCCTCAAAAAATAACTCTCAGTATAATAATACATAAGTGAATACAAGAAAGGACTAAGAATTTAACATAGAAAAGAAAAGCAACTCTTCACATGATATTAATAAATTGTTTAAAAAGCCTTCTTGCTTATTATACAGATAAGGATCTTCTGCCTCTAATAATTCAGTTGTCACTCAATCTTCTACAGTAAATATAACATAAAATTTAAATAATAGTCCAGTCAAAGAAAAAACACTTTCAGCAAAATTAATCGAGAAATCTTCATCAACATAATCAAACTAAAATTTGTTAATTTAAAGGAACAAACTAATAACTAATTATCATTTAAAAAATAAAATTATATACAAATGAAATTAAATTTCTTAATTTATTAAAATAAACCATGTAATTAATTCCCTATTTATTTAGTTGTAAATATTATTTTTTAATAAAATGTATTTTTATTAATAGTATTAATAAATACAATAATTTCATTTTTTAAAAGTTTAAAACTTACACTCAAATATTATGTAAAAATTTATTTCATAATAATATAATCTATTTTATTAATCTAATTCCTATAAGTAGTAAATATGATATCTAAGGTATATTATTTATTGGATATAGAAAGAATTACTTAATTAACTTAAAGAAGCTTAATTTAGATATGATATTTTAAATAATAAAATTAAAATTACCTTATTGTAAAAATTAATAATTTTATTGTTAATTTAATTATTGAATTTTTTAATGATTTTACATTATTTTTAATTAATTTATGAAATTTAAAGTATGAGTGAAAATTAAATTTATAACAAAAAAATTAATTTATTAATTAATTATAATAAGTTATTGTTGAATAAAAAATAGTTTGTTTGGCTATAATTTGTAAAAATTACTTTATTAGTAAGTATTTTTCTTTAAAATAAAATTAGATTTGAAAGTTTTTTTATTTTAAATAGTTATTAACTCATTTCTTTAAACAGGCCTTTAGCTTTAATTATTTTATACAGTCAAGCAAAATATTCCAATTAAAAAGTAATATTATTAAACATAATAATTTGAAAAAAAAAGACTTAGATTTTTAATAAATGATAATTTAAAAAACAGTTTTGGGAAATGATTTCATAAATTGAAAAACTGAAAACTAAATAAATAACATGATTTGATTGAAAAATGATGAAAATATCTTTTAAATCTATCTTAAATATTAATTCATTTTTATTTTTGATTGATTAACATTTTCTAATAGGAAATCAGTTATTATTTATTAGATAATTAGTACGTTTATTTTATATTCTTAAATTCTTTATTCATGTTTGGTTGAATGCTAATCAAAAAGAAATCTAAATTCAAAAATAATAAATAATTGAAAATTTTATATTAATAATAAAAATCATTATTATTTTATTTAAGTTATTAGTTTGGTAAGCAACTCAATTAATAAATCGATATTTTAAATAGCCAAGCAAATATATTTCAATGTCAGTTGACGACTAGTTTAAGCAGTTATTATAAAGCGAAAATGATTATGAAGATCAAATTGGCTTATTTGTCTCTCATTTTTCTTCTGATGAGTATTTTTGCATCTTTTTTAACATAAAATTTTTATATCAATAAACATATTAAATATAAAAATTAAAGGGCTAGTGCATAAAAATTAGCGAGTAGAATTTTTAAGACAATTAATTCGTTATTTACTCGTAAGAAAATTCCAATAAGATACTATTTATCAGCAAGAGTAATTATTTAGCACTGCACTTATAAAAAATGTTAAGCCTTTGTTATAATTTATTTTATTATTAAAGCTTGTAAAAGATCTGATGATTTTAGATTAAAACAGATTTGAAAATTTATGTGCAATTGAAATTATCCCATCTTATAATATCATCCTTTAGAAACTTGCTAATAGCAATATAGACTCAAAATTATCAGAATACTTTGGAGATTCAATATGTAAAATTTATGAATAAAGATTGAGAGAACTAGCTTTTTAAATTATTAAATTAAATTATAATAATGAAATTAATATAGAAAACGACAGAGACAGAGTAGCTGCAAGAAAGTTTTTTTAAATACTTCTTGAAAGCGTTTCAGTTTGGGGGAGATAAATTTAATCAAATCAAGTTTTTAGAGTAAAGAATTTATCATCTTTAAATTTATATAAAATTTAGAAATGAATTTATTTAATTTTCTACTTAAAAATAGATATCTACAAATAACATTAATTTTATTATAGATTTCTTTAATTATAATTTTTATAAAAAAAGGACAATTATTAACAGTTAAAGTAGAAAAATGTTCCCTTCCCCACAAGATTTGAATTTTATGACAACGAATAATTTGAAGACTACTACGATAATTAGAATATAGCTGGATAATATGTATTATTATAAAATCATATAATGAGAATTAATTTTTTTAAATAAAAAAAATAGCATGGAGAATAAATTAGATCTGAAGAGTAAAAAAATTAAGGCAACAATGGAAAAAGTAATAACTAATTAAATGAGAATTTAGCGAAGTACCAAAGCTTTCAAAAAAAACTTTAAAGCTGTGTAGATTAAAATAGATAAAACGAAAATTAACTTAAGAATGGTAAATTATTTATTTTGTAAGAATAAAGATAGTTATAAAATATTAAAATAAGAATTGACAATACTTGAAAAGTAGATTAAAGAAAATATTGAGAGTCTTGAACAAGATTTGCAGGTTTGCATTACAAATCAAAACTAAGACCTCTAACTTGAATAGATGATGGAAAAAGTTTTTGAGTATCAAAGCTATTTCATTGAATTAGAATAAGATATTGAAAAATATAAAAATGGTTTATTTGATCCTTAAAGATTTTTTTCTAAATATGGAAGTAAAAATTATTAAAATGAGAGTAGAACAAATCCTGGTTCAAATAAATAATTTGATAATACCCCTACACCATAGGATAATATGATTAGAAATTCTTAACTTCCTTAACAAAAACCACCTATTTAACAAAATTTATATAACTTAAATGAAGATGAAGAAGATAATGATGACAACTTTTAGCAGCAATTCTAACAAAATAAAAATCAAACTTAGTTATCATAAAAGAATATAGAGCAGCAAAACCAAAAATCTTAGATTGAGCAATAAAAGCTATTAGAACAATAGTAGCTAAAGGAATAACAACAAAGAGAACAATAAATTAAAGATCAATAAATCAAGGAGTAGCAATTAAGAGAAAAATAATAAAAAGAATAATTATTAAAAGAGCAGCAATAAAAAGAACAGCAACTAAGAGAACAATAATAAAAAGAATAAAAGTTAAGGGAGTAGTAATAGTAGGAATAATTGTTAAGAGAATAGTAATAAAATGAATAATAAATGATAGAGTAATAAATGAGAGAATACGAAATAGCTTAATAACTTATGAAAGACTAATAACAGAAAAGCCAACATTAAGCATTGTCATAAATCTAAAATAAGTAACCATAATAATAATAAGAAAAATCCATGAAATTATCAGATTTAAATAAAATTAAAGAATAATAAAAATAAAAATAAAATTTTGAATCTGATTAACTCGAAAATGAGAATAATTTTATGTAAAATTAAGACAAACCTAAAAACTCCAAAAATTATTTTTAGGAAGAGGAGTTTTATGATCCTAACCGTGCAGTTGCATAACAGCAGGAATTTAAGAATAATAACAATAATAATAAAGCAGATAATTTTAATAGCTAAAGTGAGGTTGAATAACAGAATTAGCAAATGAAGTTAGATTAGAAATTTAATGACTAAAGCAGGATAGGATATTAAAGTGAGTATTAAGAAAAAAGTTTTAAGAGTTTTACTAACGAATCTTACAGAAATAAGCACTATCAGTCAATGATTGTTAAGTCAAATTCTTAATCTAAATTCACAAAAACAATCAACGAAAATCTTGAAAAGTACATTCAACCATATGCTTCTTCAAAAAGTAAACAAAAAATTTAATTTTACAAATAATGTTTTGATTAATTAACTAAAATTACAAAAAGTTGGCTTCAATCAGTCTATTTCGAATATGGACAGAACGGAGTAAACTAAATCATAAGGTCCAGAAAAAAAGAAACCAGTTTTTAGCTAAAATGAAAAGTTAAAAGAAGTAAAACAAGAAAATGTTAACCTTCAATCGAAAATAGTTGAACTTTAAAGCAATGTTAAAATGCTATCATAGGCAGATAAGAACTAATATGTAACTTACTTAATTATTCAAAATGATATTTTAATCTGATTTTTGTTTTTATAATTTTATCTAGCTAGTCGAATTAAAATAATAAAACGATGAGAATACAAGAAGGATTTAGGAGTAAAACGAAATAATAAAATAATTACAAGAGTCACTTGCTTCGATTCAAGATGAAAATAATAAACTGAAATCATAGGGCTCCTCACTTTCTAATAATTTGGAAAATGAATAACTTAAAAGTTAAATAAGCAAATTATAGCATGACTACTAAGAGTTACTTTATCACCAAAGAAACACTCAAAGATCAGAAAATTAGATGTCGTTCCCAGATGGAAATATTGAATCACATCCCTAATACTAAGCCTTGATAAAATAGAATGAGGATTTGAAATCTCGTTTGAGTTAACAGGGAGGATCTTCAAATCATGGTTCTTTAATTCACAATTAAGCGTCCATGCCACCTTCATCTAATTTTCCTATATAGTCACCAAATTCTTAGGCTAGGGGAAGAATAGATAATTATTAAAGCGTTCCTGCAGGAGGATAACCATCTAAGAGATATTAATCTCCAAAGATTTTCTAAGAGTTTAGGCCAAGTAATTTTTATTTAACTTTAAAAACAGTTAAAGATGACTTAAAAATTATATACATTTTATTTATATTTAGGAGGAGTAGACGAATAAGTACTTCGTTAATCAGTAGATAGCTTAAATATTTAAGGGTATCAATCTAGTTTGATGGGATTAAGACAATAAAATCCTTAAATTTAACAAAATGCACCATAAAATACTTTTAACAATAATGGATTGTAATTAGACTAATAAAATTAATAACGTTTTAAATAAAATAGCGGTTCCCTTTATAATTCTTAAGTAAATCAGTCAGGAAATAACCACTTTAAATAGCATTAACCTATTTTTTCATAATAATTACCCCCAAATATTATTAGAAGAACATTTGAATCTCCTTAATAATAAAGCTATAAAGGAGGCATGGATAATATTGTCTCTTAATTTAATGGAAGCGATTAATAAGTACAAAAATTAAATATTAAGAGAGAATTTAACACACCACCATCCTAATAGGGGTAGAGGATCCCAAGTAGTGGTAATGGGTAGAACAACCATACATCTCCAAAAAGGATATTTGATGGAATAGGTGATATGAAAGATGTTTCTTAAATACCTTCGATTATATTTAATGATAAAAGAGAAGAAATTGAAAGTATACAGAAAAATAATTAGTCTACTCAATCTTATAATGAATCTGTTAAGGTAAATTAATTCTATCTAAATTAAATTGATTCGAAATAAATAAATAATACTATAATCAAGGAAATACTGAATCCTCTTTCAACTAAGAATAACCTCCCATAAGATTAGCAATTAGTTAGTAAAAATACCAACAAAAGTAAACCTTTGAATTTCTCAGAAGTTAAAGAAGGGGAAGAAGTTAAATTTGATAAGAATCTGTTTAGTTTAATCTTACAATATGTGGCTAAGTTAAATAGATTCAAAGCTTCATGTCTAAAAACTAAATACCCTATTTATGAAGATTCACAAGTTTAAATAGGTGTTGTTACAAATCATCAGCAGCAGAATGTAAAAAAGATTAACAAAATTTTAAGACTTATTTTAAATCATATTTTTATTAATATAAAAAAAGGGAGGAAATTATTTTAGAGTTTAGTTGTACTATTCAAATAAAGGATCAAGATCTTTAAAAAACTTAAAAGTAACAGTTTTAGATGAATAAAAAAGTAAGTTATTTTCAATACATAAAATGCATTTTTAAGGATTTTAAATTATTAAAAGATTATTAAGTCCATGTAAGTCCTGAAATAATTGCTGAAATTGAACCAAAACAATAAAAAAAATAAGAATTATTAATAGCCTATTCATATATGCCATTTAATCCTTGCTTTATTAGTATCAATTATAGGTAAATTTAAGATTGATATTAAATAGTTTTTAATAATTCGTTTTAATAAAAGCGGTGTTTCTCCTTTGTATCTAGGATTACCAAATACAGTTAACAAAATGTTCTAATATAAGGATATCAACAAAGATCTTTTCAAAAGACAATTTAAAGAAAGAAAATATATTAAATACATTTACATTCCTGAATGCAATCCTAAATTTGCTAAAACTCATCAAGATTTTAAAATGTACTTAGAAAAATTAGTAGATTTAAATCCTGAGAGTGAATTTGATCACATTCAAGGAACATCTAAATTTAAGGTATCTAATTTTAATTCCAAATTTATTTCTAAATTTTTAAATTCATATTTAAACAAAAGATGGGTCTCCAATTTTCACTTGATCAATACTCAAACGAAAGAAATCCTTAAGATTATTTAATGAAAATAGTGTGTAATCCAGATTAAAGTGCTCATATATTTATTGCATTCAGCGACTATAATTAAAATGATAAAGTTGAATTCATTCTTAATACTTTCTGTTTCTTGTTTTCTTCAAATAAAGGCGATTGATTGATGATTGGTTAATTAAATCATAATATCCTAAAAATAATTGATAATTTTTGAAGGATTTATAAAATTGTCATTGTTTATTAAAATAAAAATATTTATTTTATCTTTTTGTAAATATTTTAAATTTTTGTAAAACCTTCAATTAATTTATTATTAGTATTTCATTTGGTCTTTGAAAAATTTGTTAATTAATTTATTAACTATCTAAAATAATAGAAAATAATATATATTTCAAAAAAAATAAATTATAGTCATATTTCATTAATATTAGCTTCTCCTGCTGCTAAAAATACTTGCTATCAAAGTGCTATTCTAATTTTAGTTTTTTTATTTACTTACCCTTAATTAGTTTTATTCTATTAAACAGTCTCTAAACATTGCTTTGGTTTATTCTTTTTTTCTATTATATAACATGATAATTAAATAAGCTGCATATTGAATTAGTTATATAGCAAAATTTATTTAAGTGTAAATTGATTTAAACAATTTATTTAAATATTACTTATCAGATAAATACTTAAATTTGTGAGTGAAATTATGTATGATTAAATTTTTTATCTAATAATTGAAATAAATTTAAAAAGTTTCGAAAGTATTTGAAAAATAATTCAAATGATGATTGATACTAAGGATTTTGTTAATATACCTTATTTCTTCAAATTTAGGAGAAAAAATGAACTCTTATTTTTTTAAAATTTTGTCTCACACCTATTTTGCCATTTTCGAGTATCTTAATTTCAAGAATTATCTTAAATTAGAAAAATTGCAGTATAGTAATATTTATTTAATTAAATTAATTATAAATGAAACAAGGAATAATTTAAACCAATATTAAATTAATTTTTTAAACAATAAGAAAGAAAATAATTTAAAGGTGTAGAATTAAATTAGAAAATTTAGGAATTTATTTTGAAAGAATAATTAATACAGTGAGTGATACGAATGATTTGATTAGTATATAGTAATATTATTTATATATAATTAGATTATTATAGAAAGAAGGAATAATTTATTAAACCATTTTATATACAGATTGAATAAAATTAAATATTTCTATTAATTTTGTTTTAATACTCAAAAAATTTGTTAGTTAATTGGTAATTGGTGAAGTGAATTTTAAGGATTAAAATCATTTATATGCTCTTAATTATTTTAACTATTTTTGCTATTGTAATTTAGAGGATATTTTGATAGCAAATATACTTCTTCATCAGTTAACCATCTTAATCTTTTACCATTTTCATAAAGGCACCACCTCTCTTCACCTGTTGTATAAATATATTTCCCCTTTCCGTGTTATTTTCCATACATCCATTCTCCTTCATATGTTTTTCCATCTTAAAGAAATAAATTTATGAGCTCTTTATACTAATAATAAATCAAACTAATTACCTGCCCATCTATAAATACCAAACCCATGTTTTTTATCCTCATAATACTCTCCTTCGTAAAATCTCCCATCTTTCCAGCTATACTTTCCTTTTCCGTGCATATTATTACTTTGCCAATATCCTATTTTATTAAAATATTTAATTTTCAAAAGATATTACTAATAACAACTCTACCTTCATATCTTCTCCCATCTGGCCACTTGTAAACACCCTTTTCAAAAAAAAAAACATCTTTCTTTAATGAATAAATGAGTTAATATATTTACATAACCATCTAAGAAATTTTCTCTCCAAAATCCATCATAAGAACTACCATCAGCCCAAATGTAAGTTCCTTGACCATGTTTCTTTCCATCCTTATAATAACCCTAATACTTGCTACCATCAGACCTTAAATTTAAATAATAGTGATAAAATGATATCTGAATTGTCAAAATTTAATTACCATTCTTCAACTCCATGTCCATTTTACATATCGTCTTTCCAATAGCCACTTATTTGTAAAATTATTTACATAAAATGACAGTATTAAAAATAGCTTACCAGTATTTTGATCCATTAATTCTTGTGAATACTCCATATCCATTAGCTTTATCATCTACCCAAGTTCCTATTTATAATAAATTATAATGTAAAGATTTATTTGATATAAATATAGATTTATTTACCTTCAAATATATCACCATCAGCATGAATAAATTTACCTTCTCCATTTGCTTTTCCATTTTTCCATGATCCATTATATTCAGCTCCATCAGGCCTTATTTATATATGAACTATTACAATCTTATTGAATTAGAAAAAAAATACCATTTTTATATTCCTTATCCTTCTTTTTTATTTCCTACCCATTCTCCAGTGTAAATAGCTCCGTTATTTAACTGAACAGGTGGTCTTTTTTCTTTTACTTATGTTAATAAAATTAAAATTAAATATTAAGAATCAAAGAATTTAAAAGTTTTTCATTCAATAATACCTAATTTTCTGGACTATCCATTGCTCTATGAAAAAGTTTGGTTTGTAAATTAAATGTTATTCGAGAGATTATTGAAAGTATTATTGAAACCCGTATTAAGATTTTGCTAACTCATGCTAAGATTATTTAAATTTTTCATACTCTATTTAATCGGACTAATTTAAGTATTCTAAACAGTATTTTATTGAACTAATGTATCTTAAAGAATGCTATTATGTTGGATATTATTATGCTGTTTGTTAAAAAATACTATTATAAACCAATCATAATTAATAATATTTATTTACATTTTCAAAATATCCATACTCTTAATTCTATAAGTCTATGGGATGTAAATTGTTTTATATTTTAATGTTATTATTTTAATCGTAGAACTAGAGATCTATACTATCCTTTGAATCTCTTAATGATAATTGTTAAGCTTTTCCCATAATATCATCTTAATTCTAAATCATCAAAAATAAATTACATTTTACACAAAATCTATAATATATTTTACAAGTTAATATTCTATTTGTCTTTCTCTTGATTAAGTACAATTGCATTAAGATGAGCACTCGTTACCCATTTTTTTTCTTGATAAAATATTTCAAATGATTGATTTTACTATGAACAATTTTATTTATGTACCTATTTATTTTTGAAGATTGTTTTAATGAGAACAAATTTTAATCAAATTTTTCTACATAATCAAAAATTAAATTACAAATATTTAACTGATACATTCAAGCTAAGACAAAGAAAGCATAAAAGTTTATTTTACATTTCAATCTAATAAATTCAAATTGAAAAAATATTTTGTTTAATCAATTTAACCAAGAATTTAAGCAAAAAATTCTATTTTAAATGAAAATAATAATTTAAAAAATTTTTCTAAATTATTAAAATATTTTACATAAATTAAATTATGAAAATAACTAGCTCATTTTTTTTAATGATGAATTCAAAAAGATGTTTGTATGTTAAGAGAAGCTTACTTAAATATCAATCAATCAAATTGTGTCCTTATTTTTTAATTTATTAATTAACTTTTAATTTGAACATTAATTATTAAATCAGCTAAAATTCCTTTAATTAATTTGCTTAAAAATTTTATACAAATGTAAGAGACTAATCAACAAAATACTATTATAGAGATAAAAAAATAAATAAATACGAAAAAGGTAAGAAAGCATGGTTTCCAACCTCCTTTCAGCAAACATTAAATTGCTACTGTTACCTTTTTCATATTTCAGAGTGTCTTTAATTTGAAGTTTATATTTTTCTCTTAGTAATTTATACAAGTATTAACTAATTATTAATAAATAAATAAATAAAATGCGAATATTAAACTCAAATTATATTTAAATACTTTAAGGTATAAGTAATTTGGCTAGCAGTAATAATTTTAAATCACTTTGCTTGGGGGTTATATGGATATAAAGTAACAATAAACAATCCTACAGACCCATCAGTTCTTAAAGGAAATATGCAGTAAATTTACTTTTAATTATTTTAAAAATGATTAATTAGTAGAAATAAATAACATGGTTTTATTTACATTTTAAATTTTAAAAAGCAAAGGAAAAGGTATGATCTGGTGTGTGGTTTGCTAGGGCTATGCTTAAGAAAAATCCAAGCACTGTAGTTAATGCAATAGATGTACTGAGGTATTTGATCACCATTGTGTATGGATAAATAATTGTATAGGTAGAAGAAACTATAATTATTTTATAAATTTCACAGTTTCTTACTTTCTAATGGAAATTTAATGGACAACTTTGAATGTGACATATATGTTAACTCAAAATGCAGGTTGGTCTGTATAAAATTTTGTATTTATAGCAGATATAATAAATCTTTTATTATCAGTAGTGATTGCTATATTTACTGGAAATCAATTGATTTTTCATATATGGTTAACTAAGTATAAGAAAATAACAACATTTGAGTACCTTTAATAAAAGTAGAATAAACAAAATTAGAAATCTTCAGTCTATGAAGAAGAGAAAAAGAAGATAAATGATACATAAAATAAACAAGAAACTTCTAACATTAGTAATCAAGATCAAAAAACAGTTCAATCAATACAAACATAGAATTATGAAACCAAAGGGGTAATTTTAAAAATATATGTTTTCAATCTTAGATTAATAAAAGTAAATTAAATTTTAAAATAAAAATAGTTAACATATAATACCTCAGAAAACCAATCAGAAATTAAAAAGGTTTCAGCATCAAAAAAATTTATTAAACTAAAAAGTATTGAAGAATAAACAAAAAGTACTTGGGAAACCAAATTTAAGGAGATAAACTAGTTAAAAAATGCTAATATGATCAATTAAAAATTAAATTAAAAAGATTAAATGCAAAAAAGTTTATAATAATTTGATATTTCTAAAGTTGAAAATTCTAAAATTGATGAAAATCCAAAAAAAATAAATTCTGATTAAAACGAAGGCCCTAACTTAAGTACATATGGTTTAGATTAATCATAAATATAGTTGTAATAAAATAAATCATCAAATAAAAAGTAACTGCCCTCCTTTGGAAATCTGGAAAACTTTTAGAAATCATAAGAAAATATTGATTAGTAGTTATAGGATGGGCTCCATTCCAAGTAATCTATTTACACAATTGAATAATTTATGTTTAAATTTTTTAATTAAAAATATAAAAAAGAGTAAGAATATTTTAAGTTTAAGAAGAAAAAGAGCTTGATAATATTTCTACATCTGTTGTATAATCTTAAATAGATGAAAAAAATGAAGATTAATTCTAATCTTCATGGTTTTAAAACTCTAACAGTTTAACAGCATCAAGCATATAAAATTACTACCTATAAAAAATTTTAGAAAAAAATAATCTTTAGCTTCTTCCAAATAAAAAGTAAAACAGGTTACTAAAAAATTAAAAACAAGTAAATTAATTTATAACTTACATTCTAAGCATTCAATTTTTAATAAAGCTACTAACCTCCTCAGAGTAGACATAATCTTCAAAGATAATTTCAGAAAAAAGGATAACATTCGGAGTTTTTAAATAAGGAGAACAACATTTTGATGAGTAAAAAAAATGATTTTTTATTATAGATTTTTCCTATTTTCTTAATAATTTTAAAATATAAAAGAGAGTAAGAAAATAATGTAAATTATCTAAATGAAGGAGGATAAAATGAACTCAGCTTTAATCTCAATGAAAATAATAATGAGTTAAATTTATGAGTAGATTTTTGAAAAATATTTCTTAGTTGTTAATTTAATAATAAAATTAATTAATTATAAATAAAACTAAAATTTCTCTTATTTTTCTTGCTGTTACATAAACACTTCAATCAACTTTTATAATTTAAAGTATTTTTCATTAATCATCTTTTTAGTTAATAATTCAAAAATAAAAAATTGTTCTATTCTTTTAATAATTAATTATAAAAATATTTTAAATTAATATTGAAATAGTTTATTTGGGTTATTTTCTTTTAAAATGAACAACAGCTAAATTAAATTTGATCTATTAAGTAAAAAAAGAATAATTATTTTCTAGATGAAAGCTATTTTGTTAATTATCTAAATAAGATATTGAACATTTTATTAAATTTAAGGATTTTATTGACTAAACTCATATAATTTGATTACTATCCTAATATATTTAAGCTGTTTGCTGATTAAGGAAGTATTTATCAGTCTACTAAATATAAATAAATTTATTTAATTTTTAAATCATCCTTAAGTTTCTATAATTTTTAAAATTTACTCCTCTAATGATATTTTGAATTCTAAAATTCATTCGTTCTTTTTTTCTTTCTTTAATTAATTATTAAATTTTATTAAAAAAATATTATTTTTAAGTGAATATATTTTATCAATTACTAAAATATTAACTTTGATTGTTTGTATTCTTATTTAAATTATCGCTAATCAATTTTAAAAAATTATAATTTAAATAAAATTAATGAGCTATTGAATAAATATAAAAAATAAGTTATCAACATTAAAATAAAAAGGAAAATATCATTTTAGATAAACGTTTTTAAATTAGTATTTGATAATTAATTTGAAAATTAAAAGCAAGAATACATATTTAAATTTATTTAGAATACTAACTTATAGGCTTACTTACTTACTTATTTACTTATTTATTTATTTGCTTTGCAATAACATTATTATTTTAGAAATTTTTAACAAATTCCTATTTTGAGTTAAAATATTTGAAAAATAATAATAGATAGACAGATAGATAGTTAGATAGTTATTGTGTGTGAGGGTGATTTAGTCAGCTAGTCTTACCATAATTTTTTAGTTAATTAGAATGAACATAAATAAGATTTAAATTTTAATTTTATAAGAAGAAATTTTTCATAAGTATACTCAAGTAATATTCACAAATAAATAGAAACTCGCATTCTTTATTCTACTATTCGGAGTATGCTCTAAATAGATTTTTAAGTTATTTAAATTTTTAATAAATTTTTTATTTAAACGTTCAATGAGCAGCTTTATTTTCGGTCTTAGTAGGGAAGTACTTTGAAATACCGGAGCTTTATTATGATTCGGGACTAATTTATAAAATTAATTTTAATGCTGTTTATATAATAGTCAATTAATCAATATTACCTTCCAGGAAGTTCGGGGAAACTCTTTAAAACTTTGTGGTAGGGAGGACCTAATCTAGCACCATTGTAGAAATCTTAGAATTTCTTGGCCATACCCTTAGCCCAAGAACGATATCTCATCCAAGCAAGAATACCCTGTAAGTTTGAATTAACATTCATATGATGAAATATATAAAAAATAAAATTTATAAATTACTCCGTTGTTGTGCTTGAGATGTTACCAGTTACCAACACCACCGTAAGAGTGAGCAACGTAAGTAAGGGTTTGGTGACCAGTGAAAAGAGGAACCTTAGAGAAACCATCATAATGGGCATTCAAGGTTTAACCTTAAAGGTTTCTCTTGACGTTGTTTCTGACAACAGCGATTTAGTACCAGCCAGCCCAGAAAGTCTTGGTGGTAGGTAAATCAGCAGCATCACCTAAACCGAAGATATTTTTATATTTTTTGTGTTACAAGGTCTAGTGATCAACGTTTAACAAACCGTTACCGTTGGTCAAACCAGCCTTATCTAAGAATTCTTGTCTCTTGGAGGGGACGATAGAATATAAATTATTGTAATCTCTAACAGATTTTTCACCAGTCTTGGTGTTAATGAAGGTAGCCTTTTAGCCATCTTGGTGAACTTCTGTTAAATAATTTAAAATAATATTTAATATTTGATTTTTACTTATTTAAATTAATTCAATACCGAGAAGCTTAGTGTTGTATTCAACTCTGATACCTCTCTTTTCAAGTCTTTCCTTAATGAAAGCATCAGCAGAGTCACAATAGTGAACAAACTTTTCGTTAGCATTAACAATAGTGAAAGTGTCTTTTTTTTAAATGGTTAATTTTATTATGTATATATAATTCATTCTTTCAATTAATTATTACGCTTAGGAGAGAGAGCACCATGGTGTTGAGCCCATTTCCATACTTCGTCAGAAACGAAGAAGTTGAAGCATTCAACTTCACCAGCATAGGGGTATTCAGGAATGCAGAAGTAACCATCACCACTCTTGAAGTTAGAAATATACTCTAAATAAGACAATTAAAATTTTTATAAAACTAAATATTAAAACAATAATTAAGGTACTAGAATATTTGTGTTAAGCAGATCTCCATGTTTCGGGATCTCTGTTAGCGTAAACGGGATGTTCAGGGTGTTCAAGAGCTTCATAAAAACCTTTAATTTATGAGAAATCGTGCTTAAGACCAGTGGCAAGAACTAATTAGTTGTATCCGATTCTTCTACCACTGCTCAAAACGACAGCGTTTTATTCAGGTAAAATTTCCTTAACTGCTAACATTTCACTAGGAGTGAATCTTTTTTTTTTAAAATATGAGATTTTAAATAAATTTTGATATGCTTTTACTAATCAAATAATTTATCTTTTTTTATATCTAAACATTTTTGCTATTGATTTTATTTTATTTTTTGTAAATATTAAATCTAAATTTCAGCTTATATGTAAAAGTGACCACTTTAACAATATTTATACTTTATTAAGGATGCTATAATGCTTATGTGCTTGGCTTATAATATATATTCTGTATAAAAATGAGAAAAAAAAAGCTTACTGATTGATAGATTTTTTGGAGAAATGTATGTATTCACTCTTTCTGACTCTTTATTATTCATAAGGAATACGAACAGAGTAGATTTGATTTATAGGTTGATCGAAAGAGACGAAACATTTGTATTTACCGTGAGTGTCCTTGTCGAAGTGATTACTATTAGATTAATAAGTAATGAATGAATAAATGAAAATATAAAAAATAACAAGAAAAAAGAGATCTAAAACATTGTCATAGAGCTTTAACTCATCAACCCGCTAACTTAATAAATGCAAATTCATAATTTATTCTACATGCATCATATCAATTTATTGTTTATTATTTATTGTTGATTTTATTTCACCCTAAAATTAATTTTTTTATTTTTGATTTTCGAAAGTTTTTAGTTATTCTTTTGAAGAAATTCTCTTTGCTTTCTCTAAAGTAGCGTATCTTATCAAAAAATAAGATATACATAAGGTTTGATTATATAAATCACTTTCATTTTTCATCATAATTTAACTCTTAAAATTATTTTAACCGATTGCTCGCATATTTTTAAATAATCAGCCTTCACCTAGTTTAGTTTTTAGTTTGTTTTTTATTTTGTTTATTGAATTTTACAAATTGATTTTGTAAATAAATGAATGCATTTTATAAATACTTAATTTGTGAAATAAGAAGATTGATTTCATTCCCTTTTTTAATTTATTCACTGCATTGTTAACATCCTAAACTTGATATGTACTTTAAAGTGACTCACTAAACTTACTTTTATTGTATTGTTATCCCTTATTTGAGTATAGGGTTTATTTATCTTAATGCTTGTAAGAATTTATGCATTTGCATTTTAATAGAGGATCAATGATTTAATGTTGACTACTATGTTGCTATACTATTTCTTTATTAATTAATTAATTACCTGCAGATACCACCAAGATTAGCTCCTACAAAAAGGACATCATAATTATCCAAGTCACCTGAGGTTTTCTTTCTTTTATTACCACCACCAAGATTGTAAGAAATCTTGCTTTGGAGGGCTGAGACGGTACGAATGTTTCTTAAACAGTGAATCATTCTTTTACAAATATTTTTTCTTTTTTTCTTAATTTATTTTCTTTCTTTAATTTAGGGTTTATTTTTCCTTTTGTTTTTATTTTTTCCCTTCTCTTTCCTTATTAATTTATTTCCCTTTCTTCCTCTTCATTCTATTAGAAGGAGATTTTCAGTCATTGCATTTATTTTGCTTTCAAAAGATAATGAATGCAAACAAAAAAACAAGCAAAAACTCATGGCCTTATTCTTTTTATTGTGCTACCATTACTTTTTTATTTTTATTCAAACAAAACAAAATATCTCCCCTACAAAAAACCCATCTTATCTTCCATATTATTTTTATTTTATTTTATTTTTGTTAGATTTTCATTATTTATATGTAGTGTCTGCATGTGCTTCTATCTTCAATTTGTCTTCCTTACTTTATTAATTAATATATAAGCGAGCATATTTTATCATCATAATAATTAGCTAAATAAGCTATGATTAAATCTTCATTCATTTTCAGTGTTATTTCTTTTGAAATTTTTTGAATATTCCTTTGTAAATATTGAATAACGAAACAGAATGAATATTCAATCGAATGTGCACTCACACTCTATCATTATTCATTAAATAATTAATTTATTAATTAAAAAAATAAATATCTTTCTTTATTTAATTGTTGTAATCAAATCGAATATTCACTCAAAGATACATATTTTCATTCAACCAAATACAAATATAGATATATTTATTTATTTATCAAAAGATTAATTATATTGCTTATGTTATAATTATTAAAATAATTAATTTATTTTTATTAAATTATTGATAATAAAATATAAAAACTTATGTAATTTATTTAATATTATAAACTATATAAATATAATATTGATTGCAATTTAAAGAAATTTAATAAAAAAATATTTTAATAGGTCAATGGATCTCATTATTCGCTCTTCTAAAAATTGTTGAGAGGTTAAATATGAGAAGTAGTAGAATTAGTTTCTTTTTGAAGCATTATATTATTCAATGTCTTGTATGAATATTGCTTGCATCCTCCGTTGTGAGGGAATTTTAAGTGATATTTCTAAAATGGTACTAAATCAAAATAGTTTTTAGAAATATGTTTAATTTCAGTATCATCACTGCAATAGACATAGAAATCTCTGACTAAAGTATCTGCCTAAACTTAAATGCCATCTTTGCCAATACTTTTAATATCTACACTTTAGACTTCTGAGAATTCAAATTTCTATGGAATGACAAAATAGTGCACATATTCCCATGTTTAATCTTTGTATTGGAAGTTAAGGTACAAAGCTGTTGAATTTAATTATTATTAATATCTATTTAAATCTACTTGTAAGAATATGTGATTGCTATTTGGACGAACAGTAACTTCATCTTCGAATAAATGTGAAATTATTGAACCAAACTAATTTATCAAATTAACAGTGAGCTAACCCTTAACTTTTTTATGTAAATCGTTAACAATTCTAACATTGTATAAATATTGACTAGATGTTGAGTTGCTGATTCCTTAATTATAATTTGTTCCATTCTTTTCAACAGCTACAATTACGTTCTATTATCAAAATAAAAATTTAATCAAATTTTAAAAAAGATAAAAATATTTACTTGATAAAGATGTTGTTATCTGAAATGCAAAGCTTTCCAATTTCCATAGAAATCAACTGAAGCCCAAGAAACAACAGGCCATACGTCATTTATTTACCTATAATTAATATTAATTATGATTATTATTTACTGTGCGAGACAAGTCATTATTATATTACCAATAAAGAGAACCACTGTTGTAAGGTTTATTTCTTCTAAGAGCTAAGATAGCTGTTTGAATTGCATAAGCTTAGTTAACTTGACTTACATAAATGTAATCTTTGTAGTCTGTAGGTTCCTATAAAATAATATCAATATGTTAATATAACAAATCAATATCATTAAATTACTAAAAAGTATTGTTAAAGATATTGAGAAATTAATGGATATCCTTTAACATGTCTTTCGTGTATCTCCATTACTGTTGTATTCACTTATGTACGATCTTCTTCAATTGTGAATTTCTTAATTGATTCATAAGCAAGTATTCCTTGCATACCATACTCACTATTAAATCTACCAACAAAATCATCATACTCTTCAATTGGAGCTCCTGAAGCCCATACATCTTGAATAAAAATTAAATTAAATTATTTAAAAACTAAATAAAAAGATTATGTTTGTTTACTCCAAAAATGAATATCTCCAGTGTTGACTTGATACACGAAATTAACTTCTGAAGAAGGAGATGTTGGCCAATAGTAAACATCTGGATCTTCTTAATCAAGAACATTTCTCAGAGTTACATTAAAAATATCCAAATACCAGCCCCAGACTATCTCTTTTTAGACTTCAGTCATGTTATCTTACCAGCCCTATAATAGAATATAAAACAAATTTATAGTTTTTTAAATATTAAAAAAAATTACCCAAAGATCCCATCCAATTTTAACTTCATTATTACCATTCCATACACCTATAGAAGGGCTGATTGAATTGAAAAATAAATTAAAAAAATTTGTTAATATATTAATAAAATAGTTAATTACTGATTTCTTAATCTCTTTACATTTTCGATCATTTCTTGTTCGATGTTAAATAATATATCTTTATCTGCTGGATACATAGCACAAGCAAACATAAGATCGTGCCATATAAGCAATCCATTTTCATCGCATAAATCATAAAAGATATCATATTCAAACTGACTAATTAATTTTTAAATATTTTATATTAAGATTTACTTTATAATATATTTTTATACCCTCCACCCCATAATCTAATCATGTTATGATTAGCCTTTACAGCATCTTAGATAGTCTTATGATATACTTGAGGATTTTTTAAAGCTCTTGGCATAAACATATCAGGAGGAATGTAGTTACCGCCCTTAGCAAATAAGTAGTATCCATTTAAATAGAATGCGAATGATGTTCCATTACCATGCTTATCATGTCTTTAGTCTACCTTAATCTATCTTATACCAGTTCTTAGTGTTTGTTAGGATAGAATTTATCCTTTTGAATGCTTATGGTGATGATGATTATGATGAAGAGTGCTATATTCCTCTTCTTATTGTTAAAGTTCTGACTTGTGCTCTGATTTTTCTCTAAGAATTACAGTGTAATGATATAAATGAGGTTTTCCCATTCCTTAACACCACCAAAGATTTGCATTTTACATACTCAAATAAGTAGAAATGGTTTAGTTACCTCCTCTAATAGGGTATTAATCTTCATGAACTAAATGATTATCTCTGTAAATAGAAAGTACTGATTCAAACTCAGATTATACTTAAGCAGAAATTTCAACATCAACCTTTAAAATGGCATCAGCTTTACCTGTAGAAATGTCTACATTATCTAACTTTAATGTTCTGATATGAGTACTTAAAATTTCAGCTGTATTTATTCATTAAAAAACAATATTTAAAACAAAAAATAATGTTTCAATTAATTAAAAAGACATTTGAATTATTTTATTTTTTAAGATAAAATAGCATTTTTATGTTATCAATTTATTATCTGGATTTTATTTGCATGAATAAAATAATATTAAAATTATTTAAATAAATACCTTTATTAACAAATCTAAAGTATGCATCTTTCCATATACCACATGTAACTAATCTTGGGCCCCAATCCCATCCTATTTTATATATAAAAAAATATTCATAAAATATTCTATTTTTAGGAGTGTTTGAATAAGTACCATATTAATAAGCAGCCTTTCTGGAGTAAGTGTAATTATAAGGTAAGTGAATTTCATTCTATTTTTCTTTTTCTAAATCATGATTTACTGCACTCCAAAAGATTATTTCTAGGCTATTATCACCTTTTTGTACTTTCTCTTGTAAATCATGAATAACCCATCTTCTAAACATATTGTTTGCTTTAAGGATCAAGTTTCCGTTTAAATAAACATCAGCGTGAGTATCTAAACCTTCAAAAATAAGCTAAATCTCTGTGAAATTGTTCTTTATATATTCTTATAGGATAGATTTTCCATCGAAATTTGTTTTATAGACCCAGTCTTTTTCTTCTAGTGAATAGAATTGGAGGAGATTATCTCTGAAATAAGGATCAGGTACAATCTTATTATCCAATAAATCTAAATGCACAGTTGATGGGATATTAGCTTTCATAAATGAGCTATACAGTGTAACTTAGTTGGTATATTCTTTGAAGTACCACTATGTAGTATTTAGATTGATAATGTGAGCTGCGCTCAAGCTCCCACATAAAAGTAGGACTAAAAGAATTCCCTATAATTTTGGCAAATTCATATTTTTCTTTCTTTGCTAAAATATCTATTCAGCTTCAATATATTAATTATTTAATAGTTTGTAATATCTAATAGTTTCTTGATTGAAATTACTTCAATAGTACTTTAATTAATGTAAGTATAATTATATTTTTTCAGAATCCAATTAGTAAAATACAATTAAACTAGAAACAATTCGAGATGTGATTAGTGTTAATAGTTTTCCAATTTTTTTGAGTAATGAAATTATCATTGAAACTTTCAAAAAATAAATGTAGGAGCTTACATTGAATAAATTTATATTTAAGTTAGATTTTTTGTACTAGAAAGAATTATAAATTCTAAAATTATATTAGACTGACTATAAACTACCTGTTTATAAAATTTTATTACTTGTTACTACGATAAAATTCTTTCTTTTTTAAAAAAATAAATAAATTAAAAGTGATGAAATTTACTTTTTGTTGCTAAAGTTAAAAATTAAATGATTTAATAAGCGTCATTCATTTAATGTTACAATTAATTTAAGAAATGCTATTTTTCTTTTATAAAACAATAATTCAAGTATAATTAAATATATCTTTCTATTATTGTGCTGAACTTTGTTGTATTGTATTCTCAGATTATAAATAATTTGAAACTTAAATTTATTCTATTAATTTTAGCTATCAAAAAATGTTTTTAGTTAATTACAACAAATTACATAAAAAATATCTAAATAATTTATTGAGATTTTAATTAAAACAAATAAATATATTTAATAAAATAACCCTTCCATCATTATTTTAAATTAAAACAAATATCAATCCATAAACTAAAAAAATCATATTATAAGTGTATGTGAATTAAACTAATAGAACATCATCTAAAGTAGTTTTATTCATAAGAGCCTATATAATATTTGACTTAAAAACAAACAACTATTCATTTGAAGTACAAACACTAAATATAGATGAATACATTAAAAGTATAACAAATGTAAATATTTTTAAAATTAAAATTAAACTATAAATAAGATAATAAATGTATTATTTTTGTTATTGCTTTTTTTAATTATATGGATTAATATTCTTGATAGTGTAAAATAGTCTGTTAGATCATTCATTTTTTTATGCCTGGATTAAATTTTAACAAATTTGTTAAAATAAATTTCATATTTAATATCTTATATTTTATTGAGTTAGAAAGAAAGAAAGAAATACAGATAGATACTCATTCGTCGTCATCACTTTCTTCAAAAGGATTTTCTCCTCTTATGGTTATCCTTCCTCCATGAGCAGAAAAAATACTTTCTAAATGGTCCTCTGTGTTCTACTTATTGTAGAATGCAGCTGAGCTATCTCTTAATTAATCTTCTTAACTATTTTCTACTATTTAGCTTGAGGCCAATTTCATTTATATTTCATCTTTGTGAAATACATTTTAAGTATCTTCTATTTTCTATTATTATTTCAATCCTACTGATAGTCTATTGTTTTTTTGGTTGATTGATGTAAAAAGCTTACTGTAAGATAAGTCAAATGTCTCTTTCAATTCGTTTATTTATTCCTATTTGGTCATTTTCTTATCATTTGGATACAACGCATTCTTTTCTTCTAAATTTTTACTTAGCTTAATAGTTGTTTAAGTATTGTTTTCTATATTATTTGTCATATTAGTTTAGTCTCCTAAGTTAATTTCTGTGTTATTTTATCCATTTTATGTAATGTCTATTTCATCAAAGCTATTTGCTTTTTTAACTTATTTCTTCTTGTTCTGGTTTAACTTAGCTTTTTTTTTAGCAATTCTTTGCATCAATAATTCATCTTAATCATTTAAGTCTTTCTTGATAATCTCATCGTATTAGCCAAATTTTTATTCAGTCTCTTCAACTATATGCCTCACTTAATATTCTTATTCCCCCTTGTGCTCATAAAAATCTACATTCATTTTATATTCACCCTACAGCTTACGACGAGTTACACTTTCTCTCGGAAGCTATCTACCTGCTATACTGCATCTAATATTATTAATTCTAAATTCTCTATCTTTTATTTAATTAAAATAAAGACATTAAGATTAGTAAATAATTTGTAATAAAGCTTACCATCTCCTTTTTGATCTCCGAAATTAAAATCAACTATAAAATCAGACACTAGCATATTATCTTTTGGTTATTTATTTTCTGTTTTTTGAACAGTTTTTTGTTCTTCCTATTAAAGAAAACCGTTTTCTTTAAATATTTTTTCTAAGGATTCTTTTCTGCTAAGAACATACTGAATTTTATCTATGTAATAAAATTTAGAATCATCCTTGATGGAATCATAATACTCAACGCATCTGGCATACATACCAACTAATTCACCTATTTATTATATATTAATTTCTTTCTCATGAAAAAGCTTCTCTAATTCAAGCATTCTCATAAAAAATGTTTTATCTAACTTAAAATAGTTAGTACTCTAAAATAAATTATTCTAATTCATATTTTTCTTTCAATAAAAATCTTACTATTGTATAAATTAAGTTTATTAAATCCGCAAAGATTGATTAATCTTTATTATAAAATACAAAAGTAATAAAATAGATGATCAGGTTTATTTTATTTCTAAACAGCTATCTTAATATATATAAATTGTCCATTTTTTTAAGTAAAAAAATAAACTATGTCATTAGATTTATTTATTTTTATAAAATAAAAAATATTTAAAAGTATTTTATTTTAGAAAAAAAAAAGTCTAGTTATTTAATATTTTTTTTTAATTAAATAAAAAGGATCAATATATTTTCTTATAAAATTAAATAAGGCATGATCAGAAAAAAATTAACTCTTTTAGATAAAAAATTTGAAAACAAATAATTAAGAAAAATATTATTAATACTATGAATTTTGACTAATACTTAAATCATAATTTCAAAATAAACTACCAATTTTCTGAAAAAAATATTATCAATTTTAATTGATAAATATCATAGTATTTATAATGCATCTTCAAAAGTGTTTAATATAAAATATTTACTGTAAAAAATTCTTTGTATAAAAATAAATAAATCTTAATTGATATTATACCATAATTCATAGATAAGGCTACGAAGCGAGATGGGAAGTAAGCTTAAAATTGAGCATTTTTTATTTCCTCCTTAAAAAAAACATATTCTTAAATTAGAAGTGTAATATGCTAGAACAATTTTGTATATTCTGTAACACATCTTTTACTTAAAAATAAAGAATAAACAATAAAGAATCATATTAATTATTAAAAAAGTTAATTGATTTGCTTTTATTTTCAATAAAAAAAACTCAATCATGTAAATTTATTTATTTTGGTAACTAAGTTTCTAAAAAATTAAATTATTTTATCCTTATAATTTACTATTCGTCAAAATATTTATTAAGTTAATAATTTTTAATTATAATTTAATTAAATAAAATGAGTGTTCATCTAATTAAATAATTAAAAATACGATCAGAAAAAAATTGATTCATAAAGAAACAAAGTATTACTTTCATACAAATTATTAACAAAAATAGAATAGATGCAATAAATTTTGACTTGTAGTTTGATAATATTCAACTATATATTTGAAAGAAAGACTCACATTTATGTAAAAAAATTCAATAAATTTTAATTGATAAACAATATTATTTATAAAATCTCCTCAAAAAGTGTTTTATCTCAAATCTTTTTTCAATAACAAATTTTTTTATAAAAGCAAAGTGAGTTGATTTTAAAAAATCAGAATAATTAATTAAAAATCAACAAATTACAAAGAAACAAAAATTAATTAAAATAGATGGAATCTTTATACATTTGTTTTTCAATAATTTGTAATAAAGATAACAACTCTTATGCTTTACGCAACAAGGAGCAAGCTATTTAATGCTAAAGAAAGCATAAGACTCTTATATTTAGTTTAAATGATGTCTTTGAATAAATAATCAATTCAAATGTAGAGTTCTTTAGTTAATTACAAGGAAAACTTGATACATTTTATAATGCAAACGAGCAGTTTAAATCAGTTTATTAGGTATTTAATGAAATATACAACTTACATAGTAAAGCAAATGAATAAAATTTTGAGTGGATATTAAATAATATTGAGCTGATTGATAAAAATAAATGCAAATTATAATTTAATGGCTATAAAATAATTGAAAAAACTCTATAATAAATAGCTATTTTCAAGTAAAGTTTTTCTTAATTTGAAGAGTAGCTAAAATGTATAAAATTGGATTCGTTTGTTAGCACTTAGTTAAAGCAATCTCAAAAGAGTAATGATGTCTAAAATAAACCTACCCAAACAGCTAGTAACGGTCTCCCATAAGCTAATAATAATTAAATTAATCACTCATAAAAATCTAAGTAATCAAATCAATTTGACACTTAAATATTAGAAAGTCAAAAAAATGAAAAAATTCTACAAGGATAAAGCCCATGTTAAGTAGAACAATTAAATAATTAGCAAAGTTAATAAAATTCAAATGCTTCAGCTAAGTTTTAAATGAAGTCGTAAACTAATAAAAACACTTAAGCGCTCGAAAGCCAAAACAATAAAAATATTTATGAAGAATTTAGCTTTTAACAAGACCATTGTTAACAAGTTTAAGAATCTCATTAGAGCTCAAAGCCTTTAGCTAGATTTTAAAAAGAAATATAAAAAGTAGAACATAATGAAGTATAGGAGGAAATAAAAAAAAAATAAAAAAAATAAACAATAAATGATTAATAATCTATTTCTGACTAGCTCTCATATTAATTGCTATATAAATATTAATATCCAGCTTCCCCTATTGCAGATTATGACAACACAATAAATTCTACAACTGCAATATCACCATTCTAAAATTAGTAAGATAATTCTTTTGTTGTAAAAAAATAACATGTTGAGCACAATACTGTAAACAAAACACTGTTTCCCTCTGATAAAAGTAAAATTACTAACGTGAATAAAAGTACCTCTGTTAATTAAAATGCTGATAAACCTAAAAAATAATCTAAAAAAAATTTAAAGTAAGAATTGAAGGGATAATAGAAAATTTATGACTTCTTTCAGAAAGAAATTAAAAAAGAAGAATATAAAGAAGACGAAGAAAAAGTAGACATCAATCATTAAATATTCTAACAAAATTAAGATTAATAACATCAAATAATCTAAACAGAAATGAACATAGAAATTTCAAATGAAGAAGAAAACTATATATAAATAAATGACGATGATGATGTTGATTAAGCATAAATAAAATCTTTCAAGCTTTAAGAAAATCTTAAGAATTATCTTGAAAATAGTAAAAACAAAAAGAAATTTTAAAAACTACTTGGATGTACAAATAATTTAGTATATGCTCAGAGAAATCGTTGCATATTTTAAAGTTAAGTTTGCTAATAATCATAAAAAGCTACTGAAGAAAGTGTAAAACTTAATTGCTTTTGCGTAATTAATGGTAAAGACCATTAATAGAGCATTAGTGTTTCATTAATAAATAATAATCTTTTTGTGTTACAAATTTAAAATAACTAGCGCAAAAATTTAAAAATAAATATTGATAATACTGAATTTATCAAACATATGAGCTGCTGCTATAATAATGATAAAGACTGCTTATTTTTATCAATTCTTAAAGAAAGTGAAGTGATATGTTATGAAATTTCAATGAAATTATAAATTCTATGTGAAGCTAAGCATACATTCAGTGATAATATATTTAAGAGTAGTCTATTAAATTATTAAATAACATGTGAAGCTGTTCCAGATAAAAAATAATATATAGTTATTATTTATGATTTTGAATAACTTTGTACATTAAAAATTTAAAATGATGATCCTAAGTCTTTAGTTATAAATTAAAATGAAGTTGTTAAGATAGAAGAAGGAATCAGTTTTGTTAAATGTTTAAAAATATGTAATTAAGTACAGATTTACTTAGGTACAAGCCAAAAAACTTTAAAGTCTTTAGAAATAGATAGATTTCATATTTTCACAAAGATTGATTCCCTAAAATATGGAATTTCTAGTGATTGTTTTGTTTTTGACGAAAATACAGTAGCAGTAGTCGTTGAAAAGGGTATAGTTTTTTATTATTTAAACAAAATTAAACAAGATAAGAAATATGATTTCTTTGAAATTCCTAAAATATTTTCAGCTATCTTGTGGGATCAAAAAATAGTAGTTTCCTATGAAAAGCATGAGTAATTTTCTAATCTCTTTACTATATATAACTATTAAAATGGTAAACTGGAAAAATATAAATAATAACAATGAAATTAATAAATTTTATTTTTATTTTGTAAATTATTTTATATAAAATCAATAGTTTATTCTTTAAAATTAAG
The DNA here is from genome assembly GCF_000189635.1 of Tetrahymena thermophila SB210. Taxonomy (NCBI): domain Eukaryota; phylum Ciliophora; class Oligohymenophorea; order Hymenostomatida; family Tetrahymenidae; genus Tetrahymena; species Tetrahymena thermophila. Next base: position 357,190 of record NW_002476353.1, read on the forward strand.
CAATTTTCTTGTAAAAATTTTATTCAAATTTAATTAATTAAATATATTTAGTTACAAAAATTTAAGAATTAATTGGACTCTGAATTCCCAGCGCTGATGCTAAGTGGTTGAGTTTTATATTCATTTTCCAATAAGCCCGAAATTTACTATTATGTACTTTATACTCTCATTAACTAGGATATTTTTATGTAAAACAAAATATTGAAATACATGTTATCATTTTTACCTTCTGATTTATAGATAATGAGATAGAATAGTATTAATTATTGATGATTTAAGGTATATGTAAATAAAGTGTAAAATAATATATGCTATTAATAATTATGTGATAAATTAATAAATATATAGGTAAGTAAATAAATAAGTAAGTAAGTAAGTAATAAATATATATTAACAAAAAATATATAAATAAATAATAAATAAGTTATTAATAAATAAATATTTGAATAATAATTTTTTTTTAAGATTTATTTTGAGGAAAAATGTTTTTTGAGATAATTCAATTTTATAAAGCTTAAATAGCTGTAAAAAATTAGATGTGTTAGAATAAGTTTCTCCCCCTTTAATTTACAACTATAAAATAATTAATTAATTAACATATTCTGTTTTTTTTAGTCTTTTGGTTAAAATACAACTTTTGAAAAAATAAATAATAGCGGTTGAATATAGATAGCATACCAACAGAGTTAGGAAAATTTCACATAAAAATCATAAACAATGGATGCAACTGATAATATTTAGATGATAGAAGAGATTCCCGAATTAGCTACTGAATTTTTCTGTTTTTCTGAAGACTGCAAAGGTACAAACTACAAAAATGAAATCACATCTAAGAAATGTTTGGAATAGCATGCATAATGCGTATTAAGCAATGTTGATGTTGTCAAGCAAGCATTACTTTTATAAGATATCAAAAAGGTTCATGAACACAGAAATCTTAAAAATAAAATAGATTCTATTAAAATTGATTTAGATGAGATAAGTAGAGATTTAGACTCAGTATTCTTTATCCAGTATCTACCATAATTGATGAAGGAGGATGTTATAAAAGTTTCAACAGAGTTTCTTAATTACTTTAGCTTCGATAACTATGAATAGTATAAAGAATTAAAATTTACAGCATAATTTGAAATAGTAGACAGAGTTCTCGAAACCTTTAGCTAGATTGGATAACACGTGAACAAGTTAATACAGAAGACTAAGACTATCAAATAAGAATCTTTAAAAGAAGAGGATACCCTAATTTTTAGTCAAGGGGACTTCAAAGTATTAGCGAATGCTCCTTTGGCAGGAAACAAAGGAGAAAATGCAGTAAAATATTATTTTTATGATAAATTTTAAACAATTTTTATTATTTTTAAAATACAGGGCAATTGTAAAACAATGTAATATAAAAGTTAGTCAACAACAAAATCACTTTCAAAAAAAAAAGCTATTAAAAAACTTAATAAAGAAGAAGGCGGGATATCATATGCTGAACAAAGAAAAAAAACTCAAAAAATACTTAAAGTTTAGAAAAAAACAGAGGAAACAAGAATGAAATCTTAAGAACTGCAAAAAAAAAAAAATTTAAATAGCTAAATACAATATTCAAATTTAGAGAATATTGATGATAATAAAATGGCAATCGTATAAGAGTAAAAGATAATTAATTAAAATCATGAAAAAAAGGATGAACACGACTAATTAATTGTTTTAGACGATGATGATTATGAAGAAGAAGAAATCGGATAGTTGAAAAAACAAGCATTAAATACTGAAAATGAAAAGGAAACTAACTTTTTATAATTTAACTCTTAATCTGAATTGTAAATAAATCAATAAGACTAACTGAAGTTTTCAAAAATATTAAAATCATAGTAAGATGAACAAAAGAATTTGAAGTAAATTATGTATATATAAGAGAGCTAAACTGCACAAGATTTAAATGCTCACATATTTTGTTTGTATGATTAAGAAATACAAAATATGAAATTAAAATTTAAACAAAATGATACTTACATATCAGAGAGCTTATCAGAATAATTATTTTCTACAGTAAAGAAATCTTAAATTCATGAATTTGAAAAGATTTTATATTTAGTAAAATTGTAGAATGACGGTCATTTAACAATAACATCAATCAAAAACAAAATTAAGTAAGAGTGCTATAAATCAGATATAAGCATAACTGATTTTTATTCTTTTATTGATATTTAAGAAGGTGTGATCTACTTGATAACTTTAAAGCAATCACTTTATAAAATATTAACATTTAATATTCAATAAAATAAAAACCAATATTAAAGAACTAAGTAGCTTTACTCTAAAAATTTAAATGACTCAAACATTGTAAGCATCTCACATTTGACCTACGAGTCCTCTTCAAGAGATAGAATCGTTAATATTTTATTACAGACCCCAAAATGTTTGATGATTTAGGAAGGAGTTAATTAATTTAATGAATTTTCTGATTTTAAAATAATATTTTATAGTGGGTATATTTACTTTTCGAAGCTATTTAGTTATAATAATGAAATATACTATGCTATCGCTGGAATAGACAATACGCTATCATTGTATAATTCAAAATGCCAAATTAAAAAAGTAATACAACTACAAAAACATTTTACCCCTATTATAGATGTGATATAATTTTAAATTTCTGACGAAATTTTATTATTAGTGTAAAAATAGGGATTGTTTTTATATAATTTGAATTAGAGTTAATAACCATTAATTAATCCCAAATGTATAGCTTAACTGTAGAATATTGAAAGTGTCTATATCAAAGATATATACCTTTATGTATTGCATAAAAACTTTAATAATGAACAAATAAAGAAATACTGCTTAAGCGACTTTAGAAGAATATCATCTAATATTAAATAAGAATCTTATAGGAATGATTGAATGAATATTTAGTGTACCATGAGATTAAAATAATTTCTTTATTATTATTTATTTTATCAAAACTATTTTTAACTAGCTTTTGAAATATCAGAAATCATTATTTTAATAATTATAATTTTACTATTTTTTTGTTTGTTAAAAATGATTTGTATTTATAAAAATTTATCATTTTACGATTAATATGATCTTTCAAATAATTAATGCTACATATTGTTGTCTGTCTGTCTGTCTGTCTGATTTATTTATTTATTTATCTATCTATTTCTTAATTGTGTGTAAATTTATATTTTTCCCCAAATTTTTATTAAATAAAAAATTTGATTGCTTTCTTTCATCCTTATCCCAAAGAAAAATTAAAAAATAAAAATGATAAACTGATTTCAAAGAAACCATTCAAATTTTTTAAAATGCGTCATTATTTAAATATATAGATAATACAAAGGAATTTTTTTAATTTAAAAAAAGTAACTAATTGATTTAAAGAAGTTAAACGAAGTCAACTAAAATAAATTATCTACAAATCATAAAGTATTCTTTTAATAATCATTCAAATTTCTTTTTCACCGATCTGATATTTTAATAATTAAGAGATACTTTCTTTCAAATATCGGAAGGAATGATTTTTTGAATAATTATAATAGTGATAAATAAATTAATTGTTTTAACTTTATCAACATATTTTTGAGATGAAAATAAATTTTTTTTTTTTGGTTACATTTTTTTTTTAATGCTTTTAAATATTTTAAACACTTTTTGCAAAATTGAAAGAAAAAAAGTTTTTAAAAACTTACAAAGTCAAGAATAGAAAGGAATAAAAGGATTAATTTTAAATTTTCTCAACTGATTTTTTTTTATTTAAGTGAGTTCTGAAAAGAAAATTTTTCTTTACATTTTATACTTTTTGCAATAATTAATAGAACAAAAATAAATTTTTGTATAACAAATAATCAAAAATAAATCATCTTAATCTGTAAAAATGAATTTTATCTAATTTAACAATTAAATTCCTAAAGTATCTGATAATTATCATTAAAATTATCAAAAAGATATCTTAACCAATTAATACTTGTGCTTCAATGAGGAATGCGAAGCTTCAGACCTAAATTAGAGGATGTGTTACTAACAACATCCTGCGTATGTACTTCCTAAATCGCAAATAAAAACATAATTAGCAAAATTTAATACTAACCATAGTTAATACGATAGCATGATGGGAATACTATACTAAACCATCTCTTTAATTTAGGAGTTGTAGAAAATTCTAGAAGTTTTTCACTATATTCCTAAATTGTAAGAAGATTCAGTAGAGTATCAACAAAAAATGTTTCACAAGCTAAAAAGTCATTTTGAATTAATTTCTAACTTTGAAAAACTTTGGCTTGTTATTAAAAATTAAAACTAATTATTTTTTCAAACAGAAATATTCATCAATTAAATCAAAGAACAAGTTTATAAGTTTGAGTGCTAATATTTCTGTTATAGATAAATGACTATTCAGCAAGGATAATAATATCTCGAATTAAATAAATAATTTTTAATTGATAATAATAATTCTAAAAATAATAAATAAATGCATTAAAAATAAAATGACATTTAAAATTGCATATAGATTAATGATGATCAAAGTAGTGGCGACGATATTTAAATTATTGAACAATCTAATTTTAAATAATACTTGGGTGAAGAAGAAGAAGCAGAGGGTTCCAATTAAAATCACGTATTAATAGAGATTAATTCGCAAAATCAGAGCAGAGATGACTAGGTACTTAAATAATGCGCAATCTATTTAAATTTATTAATAAAAATTACGAATTAATTTTTTAAGTAATAGGCATAATAATTTACTCCTAAATAATCACTCTAATTAATATAAGAAATGTTTAATTTTTTAGGATTAATATTTGAAGATTACATTAATTAAATAATTTAATCAAAAATTTAGCGCAGCTCCAACTTCCCATTTTTTTAAATAAAAAAATTCTCTTTTTTATTTTGAATATATTTTATTGAAATTACTTTTGTGTTCTATTTTTTTAATAGAAAATTTAAATTTTTATTTAATAATAAAAAGGTTGTTGAATTATCTAGTGGAGAAGATAACATTTAGATGCACGTCTAAGATTTCAGATCAACTTACTAATTTCATAATATGATTGATGAGAAGCTAGACCAACAGCAGAAATATAATAAATTTTTAAATAATTAATAAAATTGTTCTTAATAAATAATTATAAGTACTAACTCAAACTTAGCTGGGTAAACTTCTAACGAAGCTTAAAATGATTAGGCAATAAAAAATTAAACTTAACATATTTAAAATAAAAAAATTAAAAAATCTAAAAAAGAGACAATTAAAGAAGGTGGTGCTTCATCATCATAAGATAAAAATTAAAAATAAAGAAAAAAAAGGATAACGAAAGAGCAAAAAATTTTGGAGCTACAGAAAAAGTTGTAAGGAAATTTATCTGAAACAAAATAAAATAGCTAAACCTTAAGCGATTAAGATCTTTAAAAATAAAATTAATCTGCTTAAACAACATTAAATATAAAATCAATTATTATTCCCTTAAATTTTAAAAAGAGTGGAAATTCAGTTAATAATTCTCTACTAACTACATCTGATGAAACTATAAAAAATAATATATCCCAAACAATAAATATAAATTAACAGCAAAACTTTGATTCTTCAAAAACGACTTAATTAATGACAACTAGCAGCGAAAGTTCAAATCTAAATGAAAAAGTCATCGAAGATGATGATGAGCTAGAGTAAGAGTTATAAATCATAAAAAATTAACATGGATCTGTTGAAAAACTTATGGTAACGCAATATTCTTGGCAAAAATAAAGTTCTGAGAAAAGGAAATCTTTTGATTCGAACTAAGAAGAAGAATATTCTAGAATATCCTAGATGAATTAATTAAAAATACCTATGTAAGGTGAAAATTCTGAAATAGTTGTTGGAAAAAATGAAAATTACCTTGCGCAATTTAAAGTTATCTATTTTAAGAATAAAAAAGCTCTTTTGGCTTTAAATCAAAAAAATCTCGTTCTTTATACATTTCAAAAGCCTAAGTCTAGAAAGTAACCCCAATATGACTAATATAATATTGATTCTGAAGAAGAAATATAAGAATCAAAAAGTTAATAAGAAATAGACTATAACTTTTTACATAAAAAAAAAATCTTATATAATAATATTAAATCTGCAGAAATCTTTGAAATATATGGAAGCTATTTCGTATTAGTTATGTTTGAGACAAATGGATTTGTTAGTGTAGTTAAATCTAATAATCTAATAAAATGGAAACCATATTATAAATCTGTAGAGCCTTCTATCTCAGCAAATTATTATATTTTTAATAATAGCACAACTCTTTAAATGATCTTATTTTATTCGTCTTAGATTAAGTTAGTTTAACTAGATATTAATAGCTCAAAGCCTAATGCGAAATAAGCTAATTCGAAATTTTTGCAATAAAGTCTGCTTGAAGGCAGTTTCTCTACAGCTTGCTAAGGTATTTGGTAAGTAAAGCGAGACCAAAACCAAACTGTAGAGTGTAAATATAACCTTTACTTTACTATTTTATAAGATAACTATTTGTCTATATTCAAATATGATACATAAAAAATAGACATTTTGGCAAGAGAATATTTATAAAATGTTTAATTTTGCAAACTTTTAAAAATAAATGATGAAGTTAATATTGTGGCTATCATAGAAAATGAAATTTAATTATACGACTTACAAATTAAGTTACACACTCGCATACAAGCTAAACCTGAATTTGGTAGTGTAATAGATGTTAGTCTGCCATCAAATTAAATACAAAATGAATAATATATTCTTATCATATAAGAAAAGGGATCATTCCTATATAATTTTAAAAAAAATAAAACTAATATCTTAAAACTGCCTGAAAAATACAATTCGATTTTCCACAGCTAAAATTTGCAATCTTTGGTAACTTTAAACGAGCAAGAAAATGGATCATTTTAAATAAATTTAAATTCTGTAAACTAAATTCAAATTTGAAATTTTTCACTTTATAAATTTAAATATTATTTTATGCAAACTTCAATTATCATAATTTAAATTATTAAAAATTAATATTTGTATTTTAAAGCTTGTAAGAAAGATAGATGCTATGATGATTATTTTTATTCTTTTTTCATTAATTCTAAATTAGCAAAATTTTATCAAAAATTAATTTCATATTTCTTAAATTAAAGATTTTGATGGGAAAAAAAATTTCTTATCAATTTATAAGAGATTGATTTTTTACTCTTTATTGAATTTAATTAGGTAATAGCCTACCTAATTTTTGATAACTCTTTTATAAATTTAATTTATAGAAAATCAATAGTCCTAAATTATTTTTATGATAAAAGTAAATTTTATTAAATTGTTTCTCAAAATATTTAAATGAAAATTATAATTTTCTTTAAATTTATAAAAAATTTGATTTGAAATACTTAAAAGTAAAAACATTCCATCACTATTTGCGTTTAATATTTTACATTTATAATTAAGGAAAATTTCAATTGAATTTTTATAAAAATATTTAAAAGATACGAATGAATAAAAATAATAATAAATCGATTGATAAAGGGGAGAAAAAATATGAAATAATAATTTAAAAAAATTAATAATTGTGAATAAAAGATATACTGTATTCTATTTTTTTTATTACTTAAATTTTTGAACTTTTTATATTAAGAATTTAAAAAGTTTATTTTATATATTTTGTGGATAAAAGTTATTGAAAGAAAATTATTGGATAAAAATAGATTAAGGTACGAAAAAAAAAAAATTTAATTAAAGTAATTATTCAGAAAAAATAAATTGAAGATTGTAACAAAAAAAAAAAAAATTAAAAAATAGATTTATGTCAATAGTGCGTATGTATGTATGCGGTTGAATTAAATATTAATTAAAAGTAAAACAAAAAAGGAATTATAAAAAAGAAAAAATTAGTAAAAATTTACTAACAAATAGAAAAACAAGTAGAAATGTTTTTAGTTATTTAATTTATAATAATGAAAGTAAGTATTATTTTTATAAGATATGGTAATAAACTGAATATAATTAAATCGATCAGTTATTGTAATATTAATTCTATGACATCCTTTATAAGTTAAATGTATATTAACTCTTAGGTAGAATTGTATTTGATTTTTAAGAAGAAGAGGTATTGAGACTCTGATTTTTAAATGAGCTATTTAAGGATGCGTTTTAGGTATTATTTACTGTTTTAGCAAATGCATTTTAAAATGAAGGATTCATTTGAGATGATCTATTAAATCTTTAGTTTGTTGAGGGTTAAATTAGTACAGGCTATGAAAATCTATTAGTTGAATTGTTTAAAGAATTTTTAGTACTTGTGTTTTTTGAAGGGCTACCCAAATTTGAGCTGCTTATATAATATTATTGTGCTTAATTGCTTGTCTGTTGTGAATTTAAAATTAAATTTTAGCAAGCTGATGGCTTCTAAATTTTAGTAATTTGTTAAATGGAGTTTTGTTAAATCGCTTTAGAACTTCCATCATTATTAGGTTTATTTTATACATTTGGAATAACTTAGTTTATTTTAGTTACTATTTGCGAATTTAGAGGCTTGGCTTAGTTTGGAAGTGATACTTCAATACCTTTTTAAGCCTATTTTTAGTTGTTCATCTGTATTTATTATTGTTATTATTAATATTGTTAATCTACTTAATTTTTTGTTCCAAAGTATTTTTAATAATAATTATTATTATTTATTAAACCAGCATTCTGATTATTTTATAAATGGTGCATTACTGTTTAAGCTAAGTTTATAGTACTTTAATTTATTCCTATATTTATCTGATTACTGTTGCTATTATTATTTAGGCTGCTGTTGTTTGAACACATTAAGGTAATTCCATTAGTATTACTAATTTATTGTTCAAATTAACCATTATTACTATTATTCATACCATAAGAGTTAAGGAATGCGTTGGAATTTATTTGATTAGAGTTCTTGATAGTAGTTTGCTATTGCGATAATAAATTGAGTATACTTTTTGATATTTATTTTTAAGAATTTGGGGAGTTAGGTACACCAAAAACGCTTTTTAATTGATTAATACTTGGTTAATTAGAATTTTGGATATGAGTTATATTGGGTTAGTTTGTTTAAATATTAGAATTGGCTAAAGGATTGCTTTAATTTGGTATAGCTTAAGGTACTTTTGGTGGAGAATTTGGGACTGAGTTTTTTTAGCTATTAAACTAAGAGTTAAAATTAGAATTATTAGCTCCAGATGTAAACAAAGGTAATTATTTATTATTTTACAAGGATTGATTATATTATTATTATTATTATGAAATCATTGATTAAGAAAGAATATAATTATTGCCAATTTAATTATTTTGATTTTAGATATTCACAACTTAAATTTGAGAGCCATTCTTATTATTGTTGTAAAAATTAGTTTATAAATTATTATTACACAGGGTATTATTAATTGGGTAGTTTGTTTACTGTTATTGTTACTACTGTAACTAAGAACCTTATGTAGTAAATAACTGAGATATTATTTTTTATTCATTGCTAACATTTTAAAAGTTATTGCTCTAAGGAGCTTAGAATATTTAAGGTAAACTTTGGGGTTTTTAATAATTCATTTAATGCTGTTGATTTTATTGAGTAAAATATAGTTATTAATTTTGTTATTAAATTTGCTGCTAACAAGTTTAGTAGAATTGCTACAGATCTTAACTTTGTTGAAGTATAATGTTAGAGTTTTTGTAGTTGTTTGTTTAATTCTAAATGTAAAAAGGATTTTATACCCCGCTTGTGTTCTAACTTGAAGTGCTAAAGTAGTTATTATTTAATTGATTTCTGTTTTATGTTACCTGTTATTGTTAAGGGAACTTAGTTTTATACTCATTTAGCTGATTACTATCTGATTAAAGATTATAAGATATAACAGGGATATTATTTTAAATAACTTATTAGCTTATTCTTTACTAACTTTAAAAATCTGAGTTAGTATTTCTTCTTGAAAAATCTGGCTAGTTTTATGAGGAAAATTATGAATGCGATTGAGAGCTAACCCTTACAGGCAGCTCTTCGTCCATTACTTCATCTGCATCTACTGGAAAATCCTTAATCTATTAAAAAAGGACAGGGTTTGCAGTGGAAAACATTTAGGGACTATTATTGCGAGAAGAGAAATATGAATAATTTTCTTTTGATTCATTGACTGAATAAAAAGTAGTGCATTTTGTCTCTGGGGTTCCTTGTTCATACATATTGTTGCTTTATTTTTATTACTTATTACTCGTTTCCTATTTCAAGGATTTTAATTTGCCATAAATTAAAGGAGCTTTCTTGGGTTGTTTTTCTTCAATTAAACTTCCTACAAAATACAAATAAAATAAAAAATTAAAATGTAATGATGAAAGATATTTATTTAATTTTCAAATTAAGATAAATTATTAATGAAAAAATAGACAAATAAAATGATCTCTTAATAATTAACAATAAATCAATGCAAGTTTTATATATACCTAATATACTTAATTGGTGTTTTTTTGGGGAATTAGGTGAGGAGTAATTATTAGACTATCCCCTAGATAAATTAATTTTGTAACATGGCGATTTATCGAAGTGCTTTACATGATCAAGATTGTTAGCAGTTAAGTTGTGAAGCGATAAGTGGAAATTAGAGAGTTAATTTGAAATGCAATTAAAAGACCTTATTTTTTAATTATTTTGCAATTAATCAGAGTCTAACTAATTAAGCGAATTTAGTGAAGCAATAAAATTTTCGCTTTTTATTGATCCAAATTCTTCAAAAAAAGTCTGCTTTATTTTTTATTCTTCTTCTTCTTAGTTTTAGCTGTAAAATAAGATTTTCTAAGAAAAAAATATAATTAAATTAATTTAAAAATACATATCCAAGACTTCTGCTAATACACCTTTAAAGTTTTTCACATAAGTTTGTATAGGCTCTCCGTTGGTGTAGTTTTAATTCATAGTCTAAAGTAAAATTTATAGCTTTTAAATCTAATTAATCTACTCAGAGCTGTGATTTTACATTTGTAGCTACTCCTTTTCTTAGTCTATACTGATAATTAAGTCGTTGCATACTAGTAGAATCTATGAGATTTCTTTTGTTAAAAATGATAATATTAATTAAATTAAATTAAAAACAAAGATTTTTTATTGAAAATAAAATAATATGGGGAGTTTGGAATTTTAAAAATTATTTAAGTATTTCTTTTAAAAAGATAATATATTTATTTATTTATTTATTAATTAATTGCTTATCTATGCAATTAGGTATTATTTTCTACTTTTGTTATTTGATCAGATAAATAATTCCCCCACAAATTATTTTTGTGGCTAAATTGCTTTAATTAATTATAATTACCATCAGACATCTTCTACATAACAAAACATGAATACATGAAGTAAAGAGAATCCTAAAGCAATTTTATTTTGAGCTTCACTCTGTCTCCCAAGCTAAGCTGAGGGAATTATTTTTAGTATTTTTTTTAGCTCAAATTTTAAACTGAGCCTTACTACATTTAAAGACTAATGCTTTAAGGCATCTTTTGCTAATTTTATAGAATAAAAACTATATTCTACTTTACCAAATTCCTGTAGATTGACTCATAGTAGCGAGATTTTGTTTGCCATTGTTGTATGCAATTGAGGATTTCTTGAAAAAATTAAATCGAGTACACTTCATCTATTAATTAAATACAAATTTCTTTACTTTTAAATTACTTTAAAATATTAAATTTGCTCTGATTATCTATCTCATTTCATGCTTAAATAACTAAGATATAAAGCCAGGCAATTTTTATTAAGTAAATGAATAGTCTTACCATATTAGTTTTAAAAATAGAGCAAATCGAATCTAGGTTTCTTTGTAAGTAAAGCTATTTTTCCAAACTTATCAATGATATTTTGTTCAACGAAATTAGTCAAGAACGAATTTGATGTTTGCATACACTGCTTAAGTAGCTTTTTTGTAGAATAATTTATATTGTTTTAACTCACTTTTACTAAGAAAAAAAATGATTAGTACCTGAACAGCATTACATCTTATGTAAGAAGGATACTACAAATTAAAGATGGCATCCTAAAGCTCATCAGCTAATTTTTTATGGTCAAATTAACTATTGATTTTTAATCATTTAAAAAATTTTAAACATTAAAAGCTAGTAGAAATTTAAATCAAGAGACAATCCTAAAGCAGGATTGATTTATTTGGAATGAAAATATAATTATAATTAGAGTACCAATGAGGATTCTTAAATTTTTCTATAAAATATTGTCCTAAATATTTAAGATTCTCAGAAGAAAAAAAACATTATGAGTAGCATTTAATGATTTTAGTCTTAAGCTTTTCGAATCTTTTATTCATTTGTTCACTACAAAAGTAAATAAATTCGTATATGTATGTATGTATCGCTTTCTTTGGCTTTGAATTTTTCTTTTTCTTAATTACTATTCTTCTCTTATCTATTGCTATTTAATGAAATCTTAACTTTTGTTTTTGCTTAATTTTTTGTTTTTAAATTAATCCAATGATATTCCCGTTTAATTCCTTTTGCTTTTAATAATCCTATTTGTCTTTAATCAATCTTTCTTTTAAAAACACAGCGATTATAAAATTTTTTATGATTAAAAAACATATGTTTAAGATTACCAATAAATTTTTTAAAAAGCTAGTTAATTAATTGTTTTGGACATGATCTTTTCCATCTCTTCAATAGGATACTTTCATACAATTTCACATATAAAAACATACTTTTGCAAAAATTAATGAAAATAAGATTTTTATATCATCTTTGCCAATCTGATGAAGCACAAATAATATAATATCTAAGTTACATCTAGATTTTAATTATCTTAAATCTCTTCCACACAATTAATATAGATAAGTTACCATTGCAATATTAAATTTATTTGTTTGATTCTTTTTAATTTCATCAATTTTAATTTTTGTTTTAGCTCTTAGGGATATTTACCATAAATTGTCTATTTTTTGTGTTAAAAAAAATGTAAAAATCGTCTAGCCTTGATAAGACATGTGTAAATGAACTAAATTTTCAATAGATTTTCGCATATTTATTTTTATAAATTTATTATTATCCTAAACAAATTATTATTTTAATTGATAAAAAGATAAGATTAATATTAAAATACTTTCGTTTCAAAATTAAAATAATGTTTTTTTTTAAACAAAGATAATTTATTTATTATTTTATGTCAAATAACAATTAGAGATGCTTTTTGATTTTGAAATAATCTTTCCAAAAAACTTTTAACTAAAATGTTTTTTTAAAATAATTATTTATTTTTGATGATAAAACAAGTTATCTTAAATAAATTATATCTAAATAAAATCTATATTTTTAAAAGAATATATATTAAATAGATTTCCACATATTTATTTTATAAATTAATTATGATCCTAAACAATTTATTCTTTTAACTGATAAGAAAATAAGATTAATAGTAAAATACTTTCATTTCAAAAGTAATGTCTTTTTTTAAACTAAGATAATTTTTTTTTTTTTTATTAAAAATTAGAAATGTAATTTGATTTTGAAATAATCTTTTTAAAATAATTTTTAGATAAAATATTTTTTGATCGTAATTATTTATTTTTGATGACAAAATAAGTTATTTTTAAAAGAATATGTAGTATTCAATAGATTTACATATTTATTTTTATAAATTAATTATGATCCTAAATAATTTATTCTTTTATTTGATAAAAAGTAAAGATTAATGTTAAATATTTACATATTTTTTTAAAATATCTTTTTATAAACAAAATTAATTTTTATTAAGTCAAATAAAAATTCAAAATGTAATTTTATTTTTAATTTTCTTTCAAAAATAATTTCTAAAATAAAATTTTTTTTGGTAAAAATAATTGATTTTTGATGAGATAATAAGTTATTTTTAAATAATTTATATCTGAATATAATAATTAATATTTATATTTTTTTTTAAAACATATTTATATATTTATTAAGATAGATATTTAATAAAGTTTTCTCAAAGTGGACATTGTTGAACAAAGTGGTGTTGAAGCTTATTATGGGAAATACCAACGCTTTTAGAATTAAAATTAAATTAATATTTAAATTAATATTTTGCTATTTTTAAGTTATTTACTTGACATAGTTAACTTTGTTACGGTGCATTTGATAGGCTAATAAATTTTTTTCTTCTTTGTGAGATTTAATTGCATCGTATTTCTTCATTAATTGCTTGATATTTTATAAATAATAAGAATTCTTTCAATTGATAATATAATTGAATTACAATCTAGAAATTTTATGTGGCTAAAACTAATTATCTCTATCTGTATCCTTCTTCTCCCAAAATAGCTTTCATACGAGAAGCATAATTGCTGATAGGTCTATAATATTATTTATAAATATGTCTGAATGATCTGTGACCAAGGGTTTTTCCATTTGGTAATTCTAATTCTCCTCTTTCGTTTAAAGTTGCTTTTGCAATCCTAAAATAAAAATAATAATTTAGCATTTTACTCATAAGTGATTGGTTTTCAAAAATCTTACTTTATCCTATGGATTCTATATTTTTTTTATTATTTTATTCTTTCTCTCTTTTTGCTTTCATCTTCACCTTCTTCATTTTCATCTTCCCATTCTTCTTCATTGTTTTGCTTTTTAGCTTTAGTAGGTTTCTTTTCAAGTTAAATTTCATCTTCATCTTCGTCCTACTCTTTGATGGTGTTCTTAACTTTATGCTTTGATGACTCTTCTTGTTCTTCATCTCCATCAACATCTTCGTAATCAGATTCATTGCTATCAATACAACTTTCCCATTCTTCGCAGTCATCATCATTATCACCATCCTTTTTGTTTTGGACAATTTCAATAACCTTCTCATGAAGAGTATTATTTTATTTAAGAGTTTTTTGATATTCAACAGCTTCTTCGATTTGAGGAGTGAAATCATAAAAATCAGCATATTCATCAAAGACAGTTGATTACATGAAACAATGACCTTTATCCATCATATGCATCTTAACAGCATCTGAAGTCTTTTTTTATAAAAAATAAATAAATAAATCATTGCTAATTCATAAAATCTAATTTTATCTTTCCAAATGATAAAAAAAATAGAGTATAAATAGATTTTTGCTTAAAAAGAATATAATCGTTTACAATAAATTGCTTGCAACCCTTGTTTTCACAGAGAATACATAAATATGTGATATTTATTTTTAATCCTAAATGCTTAAGTAAACCCTTTTTATCTACACAATACTTTTCTTCGCTAATAAAGAAACTATGGGCTTTGTTCATATGTACTAAGTTCCTAAATTTTATTTTAAATATATTCATTAGTTAACTCGTAAATACAATCTTAGGAGTTAAAAATAAGTTTATTAATTACTTTTCAATATCAACTGATTTCTTATCACAGAACAAGCAAACAGTTTAATCCTTATCTGTGGTTACAGTTGGTGCCTTAGGTGCTTCCTTAGTGTTAGTGGAGGGGTTTTACTTTTTCTATTCATAAATTTTTTCATTTTCTTTGTGCTTCTTTGATATTATGTGAGCTTTAAAAGTACTTTCTGTATTAAATGACTTACTTTTATTATTATAAATATTAAAATGAGTTTATAAATTTCATTATAGTTTGTTTTTGTTATATATATTGTAATCTTATTTTGATCGAAATATATTTTAATTGCTTAAAAATATTTGCCAATATATTTAAAAAAATTATTTCTAGTAGTACTTGCATGGTATGCACTTGAAATCATCTGCTAACTAAACTCCGCTTTTAGTTGAATCCATAGTCTTCTTTTGCTGATCGATAATTTCTAATAGTTTTATGATAATTAAGTTATTTTTTATACAAGATTGAGAATCTAATGCTAAATTTTAAATATAATTGAATTTGTTTTCAATAATATGGTTTACATTTTTTCTTTAATTCAAATTATTCGGGAGTTGCAGGGATAAGATCAAGCATTCTTCTTTTTATGTTATAAAGATGCAACTCGCTTTTGTAATGAACTTTATACTCCTTGTCATTCTAAAATTGCAAGAGACATTATGCGCAAAAATATTCTCCTGTTGCTTTAATAATCTAAAGACCTCCGTTTGTTGAAATAGAGTTATTTAATAAACTTTGACTCATCTACTTAGCTTTTTAATAATTTTGTGTTTGCTTTTTAAAGAGATCAATTTTAATTTTGTGTTTTTTTTTTCTTCTTTTAATTACAATACTTTTGGATATTATTTACCAAACGAAGCATGTATTTAATTATAAGCTTAAATATTTTTTTTAATAAATTCTTCCTTATCCATTGCATTCATTATATCTAGTAATTAATCAAAATTAGATTTTCTACTTTCAAATACAAATATTATAATTAATTCTTTCTGTTCATTTAGCTCTTTCGAAAATTAATTTTAATCTTAATTAATTAAAAATTCTACTTAAATTTTTGTATTACAATTTTATTAATTTGTTAATAATTTTATTAAATTTAATTTATTCTTGATTATCATAAATATTTTTTTCTCCCTTATAACTTATGGAAGATATAAATAAAAATATTATAATTAGTTCTTACTAAATAGAAAAAAACTTTTAAAAAAATTGTTTGAAAATTGAAAATCATTTTAGATGCAAATTATTAATTATCTTTTTCTCATTTTAACTTTTAAATTCCAAATAATATTATTGCTTTTTATTTAAGTCCTCTCCTCTTAAAAATTTGATTTGAAATTATTATTATTTTTTTTAAGTAATTATACTGTCTTTATATACTGCAATCCTCATTAATAGAAGTTTAACCCTCGACCAAATTTTATAATTGATTGAGAGACTTAAATAAAATAAACTCCAGAAATTTTAGTAAGAAGCATAAATTAAAAAATGAGGATCTACACAATATTTATATATTTTTAGGTAAAAAATAATTATTAATTGAATTCTTTTTTATCATAGTTTTTATTGGTAAATTATATAATTTATTAATATTTTAATGGTGTGGAATAATTATTACTTAGAATTGTTAAATGCATTAATTAATAATAATAATAATATTTTTATGATAAAAAAGTTAATATTTTTTATTAATTTTGAGTAGATCCTGATGACTAAAAATTATAAATATGATAATTCAATTATTTATTTAGATTTTTTTGATATGATAATGAAAGGAGAATTTAATAATTACAATAAAACATACTTTTATAATTAAATAAGAAAAATATTTTAGTAATAAAATAGATTATGAATTATATTTATAAGTATATAAATTGTAAAAATTGCTCTTAAAAATAAATGGATGTTAATTGAATTGAATTTGTATTTTTAATTGGTTAGCAAATCTGATTAGCTAGCTTAAATGGAAATTTACATGCTTATAATGGATTAAAAATTTATTTTGTATAACAAAATTAAAAAAAATACTGTAATCATGTATGTCCCTTTTAATTATTTTTTATTTTGCTAGCTTGTTACTTATTCAAATTAATAAATTCAGGCAATTCTTTTTTCAATTTTAATGCATATTATTTAAAATCTTGAACTGATTTTAAAGAAGTTTTAAAATATAAAATACAAATATTAATTTAAATTTAAAAAAAATATATTTCAAAAATTTACTTTTTATGCTCACTTTTTTTCAAAACAAAAAAATTTAAAGTATTTTTTTGAGATGTTTTAAATTCTATTGCTTTAAACATTTTAGAGCTAAATATTAGTATTTTCATGTAGCAAAGGATTGTTTCAAAAATGTATCGTCCATTAAATACAACAAATAAAAATAATCTCAAAGTTAATTTCATTAAATATTCAGTTATTTTAAAGATATAAATTATATTTAGAGAGAAAATATTTAATTAGTTAAGCAATCGTAAAGCGGATTTACACTAATTTCTAGAAGAAACAATCCTAGCATAAATTTTAAAATCCAGCAATTCAACAACAAGATAGTATAGATAAATTTTTAAGTACATTAAAGTAGAAAGATGGAATTCGTATGTATGTATGAAAGTGCAATATTTAATTAAAAATATGATAGATCAACTTTATATAAAGTTTATTGGACGACTTAAATCTTGTGTTCAACTCTTACTTAAATTTTAAATGTAATTAAGAAAAGAAAAAAGATATATGAAAAATTAGTGTGGATTTAATTGCAATTGAAATTTAATTGTGCTGCTTTATATGGTCTTTATGAGATAAAATTTTCTTGTAAAATTAATTAAAAGTTAAAAAAAGTAAATTAATCCTACTCTTCAAAAAAGAAAAGACTTTTTTAAAAACAAAAGTAAGAGTAAAATTTTGCCAATTATTTAGATTAAAGACAAATAAATAAACAAAAAAAACAAATAAATAAACAAACTCAATCAGTGAATTAAATTTAATATTTGATAAAAAAACTTAAAGAAAAATCAAAGGTATTAACAAACGCAAAAAACCTCAATATTCAGTAAAAAAAATATATAAATATAAATATATCAGATTAAAATCTAAAGAAATATTAAAGAGGGACAACTAAAGATAATTAGTAATTAAAGAAACACAATTATATAAATCAAATTAGAAAAAAAAGCATAAATAAATTTTGGTAAGAATAGACTTCTATTCTTTAGCATAGATGTAGGATATGCAATTTACAGAAATTCAAAACCCTTAGGACATTAGCTATACTATCATACACTCGTAAAAGATATTGATAGGTCAAAGCAATCGATTTTCTGCAGGGTATTTAGTTATTAAAGGTGAGTAGATTGAAAAATTTATTCCTGAAAGCGCAGGTTTATCAAGTCTAACAGAATAGTAAAAAAGCAATATTATTGAACTTTAGCCACATCAATATGTAATACCTGGAATAATAGATACGAATGTAACTATCCACACTGAATTATCAGACCAAGATTGGATTGATAATAAGCATCTCTCGATGCTCGCACTCAAGTACGGAATCACTACCTTAGTGAATTAATCTCTGCAACCTAAGTTGTAAAGCAGCTCTGTGAATGAAATGTAAAATAACACAGCAGATTAACAAGTGAAGAGCAGCGAGTTAAATATCTTTTAAGATAATTATATGTAGAAGAAAAAGGAATCTAACAAGTAAAATTATCCAAAGGTTTTTGAGTAGAATTAAATTACAATAAAAAATTAAACGAGTTAAATTTTTAGTGATGAAAACGTATTTAAAACTGTAGAGTAGTTAGATGAAAATCCTAGTTGCAATCATAATAAGATAAACAACTAAATAAATATAAATAAGAGCAGCAACTAAAATAATTTAAAGGGAGATTCTTTACATGATTTTTAATTTGACGATAAAGAAAAGCAAAGCTGCTTAGAACCTTCAACAAATTCTCGTATTCCTTCGAGCTTACTTGAATTTCAAACAAAGTTGTAGTAAAAAAAGAAAAATAATTTAAATGATAACAGCTTAGAGCTATTTTGTGATTTTTTCAATATACATGTTCCAGATTCATCTGAAGTAATGTCATCCTAAATCAACAAAAAGACTATTTACTAAAACTAATTAGAAATTTAAACACCGAAGTTGAGAAGTGATATCAAAATATAATCAAAATCATTCGAGTGTAGCAGTAATTAAGACCAGTAATTATATTTTTTATCGCCTCTATAAAGATAATAGCACAATGCTTACTCTAAAAACATGATTAAGCTATACACTTCTCCACCATTTTTACCTAACATATTTCACTTTATAAAATATGAGAGCATTTCTGCCTATATAAAAAGTATTTATGAGCACAAAGTGAAAAGAAACATAGAATTTTAGCTAGATTTTTCATCATCTTCTCCTGATGATGTTAGCAGTTTTTTAAGAGACCAAGAGAAATCAATTTAGTTAGCAAACTAAGAAGAAGATAGCTTAGAAAAGTTATATTAATAAAATTAGTTAAAATTTAAACTCTTTAATTTTTAAGAAACACATGGAGACCCTTAGAATCCGTTTGACATTTATTCATAGCAAGGAAATAATTAGAAAGATAATAAATCAGAATACTTTTCAAAAGAGCTACCTATAATTGGTTAAAAATCAAGCAGTGAAAGATATCTCTATAATAATTAATTTTAATTGAGTATTATACCAGAAGTTCATTCTTGCTAAACAGAAACCCATAATAATTATACACGCTAGGAAATAACTGAATCGCAAATTAAAATATCAAATAACTTAATTAACAGCGGATCTTTTAATAGTTAGATTATAAGGGCTGCTTAAAATTAGAATTTAAATCACAACCAGCAATCTATTTTTTTTCATGAAGAAGGTATTTAAGAGGATAGAATACATTAAAAATCTGACGCTGTCTAAATTTAAACTATAAACTCATTAGATTTCATCAATTAGCAATCTATCTAATAAATTGATGAGCAGCTATAGCAACAAAATTAAAATTCTAATTAACTCTCTAGTAGCTAAGCATATTAATTGAGCAGTGGTAATAATCCTGTTGTTATCGATAATTCAAGTGGCATCATTGAATAACAAATAGAAAAATAAATTTAATAAAATGGTAAAACTTGTATTTAAAACGAAGAGAAATAAAATACAGATTAAGAAAATTTATAAAAAAATTGTTTAATTTAGAATAAAGATGAAAATAATGTAGTAGGCGCTGTAATAGAATTTGAAGAAAAGGCACCTGAAATAGAAAAAAACATAGGTTATGAAATTTAGAATAATCAAGAAAACGATTTGCAAAAACTTTAGGTATAGCTTGAAAATCAAAATTATAAAAATGAAGAACATAATATAGCACAGTAATCTTAAACATAAAATAGCTGTAATATAGAAAAAATAAAAAAATAATAGAAAATAGAGAATGTTGATGAATCAAAAATAGATTAAAAAAGTGCAAATTAAAAAGTATAGAAAAAATTATTATATTAAGAGGTTGATCTTCCTATATTTTTTATACATCCATCATCATAGCAAGGTGATAATAATTTATCACTCAGTAGTCCTTTCAGATAGCACTAATTCAATGATAGAATAAGTAACAAAAATCCTCCAAAACTAGGCGGTGATGCTCTAAGAGCACCTTTTGAAAAAGACTATGAAGAAACAATAAATTATCTCAAAACAGTTGAATACGATCCAGATGAGTATAATGAAGAAATGAAATAAATTTTATATGATGTGTTTGAAGCTAGTAAAGAAAATAGCAAAGCCTATACTGATCATTTAATTAATCATTCATAGCTCTCTGACTATAACAGTGACTTATTAGATGAAAGCGATCAAAATGAGCCGTACAATTTTCAGCTTGGAAAATAAGTACTCACTTGGCCCCAGCCATAATTTAATTTAAGTAAATTACTTTTTAAAAAACGTATTTTACATCAAAATATTTACCTTATAATATAAGTTGGTTATTTTAACAAAGATATTATTTTAATTAGATAAATAAAAAATAATGTTAATTTTGATTCACTCACTTTATTATCACATAAATTTTTAACTTTGGAAGAAAGATCTTAATTTAATTAAAAATAAAAATTTCTCCATTGAAATTTATTAAAAATTCATAAGATTCAAACGACGCTAGCTTTTTAGCTTTATAGACCTAATTTTATTTCTTTATTCTTATTTAATAACAATTAACATTATCTGTTAACAAACAAAATTAATTATAAAGCTTTTCAAATCTAATTCCCCATCAAATAAAAATACACTTTATTTCTTATTTAAATAAAATCACATTTAATGATTACCTTAAAATAAAATAACAGACTTTGACAAGGAGAGGAATTACTTTAATTAAGAGTGTAATAACTACAATTGTGAGAAAAACATGTAACAAAATTAGGCAGAAGTTGAAATGGAAATACCATACTTAGCAGATTCGTAATATTTAGGCAATGATGAAATACGAGAGTCTATTTAGAATATTCACTAATCAGTTATCTAGCTTGAAGACGCAGAGGTAGAAAAACAACTATAATAATAGCAATTAGATATGCCTATAATTGAAAAA
Source organism: Tetrahymena thermophila SB210 (assembly GCF_000189635.1). NCBI lineage: Eukaryota > Ciliophora > Oligohymenophorea > Hymenostomatida > Tetrahymenidae > Tetrahymena > Tetrahymena thermophila. The sequence continues at coordinate 379,115 of NW_002476353.1, forward strand.
GATAAATTTAATACCAGTAGCAGAGATAAGTTAGATGCTGATCAAGAGAAAGTAGATAATGACAAGAACTCATTAGATAGCTCATAACTTTAAGCAATTATGATTAAAATGAACTCTATAGAAATGTATGATGATTAAAAAAAAGAAGTCTCCATTAAAGAAAAAACAAATGACAGCAGAAGCAGCATCATCTAAGATTATGAAGAAGGAATCAATAAAGAATAGAGCCCAAAAGAAGATGGTGAAGTAGAATAAACTAAAGAAACTTAATTTAGGTTTCAATAATAAAAAAGCATTTCTTAAAATAACAGTGAATCTAAGTGTATAAGAGATCAGCTATCCCCAATTAATTTTGTGCCTTACGGTAAATTAATTACATTTAATTAAAATTTATTTATTCATTATGGATATTAATAATAGATGGGGAAAGCAGCAACGAGGGAGGGAAAAATAATGAGCCAATTACTAAAACAGAAAATGATAACTTAAATATCTGGAAAAATAGTCCACTATTTAGGACAGGTCACAAGCAATTCAATAGTTAAGAAAAGCAATCTCCCTTCCAAGAGATTAAAGCTGAAATTAGTGCTCGCAAAGAATAAAAGGATTTGAATTTGCTAGATTTATCAATAGGTAAAAAGTTTTCTGGCTTAGAAGGCATAATAGGAATGAAGAGAGCTAAATCAATTTGTGAAAATAGCGAAGATGATATGGAAGATTCCTCTTCTGACTCAAAAATGAACAACAATATCAGTGAAACACAATTTTCAAAATAAAGAAATGAATACTCGAATAGCTCATCTAGCTAAACTTTAGGCAATTCTATTGTTTCGATAGAAAGATAAGAAGAATGCAAGATTGAAATGAGACAGTAAGATGAGAAAGAGAAGATTTCGCCCAAAGAAATAAATTAAAATAGAAATAAGGAAGATGGTAACACAATGCTTAAATAGTCAGATAAAGACGAAGAGGCTTGCTAAAGCTAGGTAAGAAGAAGAAATTTCACTTTATAGAAGCTCGATATGAGTAACTAAAATATAAAATCTTAATTATTAGTTTCATTGGATATGTCAACTAAGAGTAATTTGTAGGGATATTAAGAAAAAATGACATATTCTAACAAAAATATAAGTCGTTTAGATAGCTTAAAAGGAGGATTTAATATCTCTTAACTATAAATTAATGGCAGTAATTAGAAAGGTGATGATTCTATGATAAAATCTAGCATGAGCTTAATCGAGAGGAGGTAAAAGAGTTAAATGTAAAGCATAAATCTTGACACTTCTAAATAAATTACCTAACCTGCATAAATTACTTACAATCCTAAAATTGACTATTTGCATTTTCTCTCTGCTCGACCTTTTTTTTGGGAGTACTATGCACTTCAAATGTACTCTCAAGTATTCCGCAATTTACTTACAGCAAGCTATGAGGCAAGTGACAAACTAAATCAATCTAACAATCTATCTCCTTCAACATACTTAAATTAATTATAATAAAATACCTAAAGTACAGACGTAGACAACAATAAAAATATTTCTAAAAATGCTCATAATCAAGTCATCTAAAATACTAGTGCCTGGAAAGAAAAAGTATAAAACCCTATTACAAATAATCAAATGAGAAGAAAACAAATTAATAATTAAATTGGCACTTTTATTTTTTAAAATATTTCAAATGGATTAAGTATAGTGAGGATTTTTTCAATGAAAAAAGTATATGAAGAGATAGTGAATATTTATTCTGAAGTAAGTTGGCCTTTCTTGTTCTTTGATTCAACTCAAATCACTTCAGGTGATTCTCGTTTCAAGTCAGAACCTGCAATTCAAAACTTGTAAAACAAGTAAATTCTACAGAGTTGTCTCTTTAATAATTAAAAACTAATTCATATGGTTGGCTCTTTCCACTTTACAGTGCCTGCAAAATACAAATTCTTTTCATAAAACCAAAATTTAAATACCTCCCAACAAGTTTAATCTATTTAGAACATGACATAATAAGCAGATTATTTTCCTGGTGATTTTTAAAGAGCTATAAACGGTTTATTTTCAATTGGTGGATAACTGCCCACTCTATGGACTATTGCAGTATCTTAAAATTAATAGAACTAGATTAGTTCAAAAGCTAAAAGCCCAATTGCTAGTAGGTCTAAGTCATCTTCTTTTTCATTTGGAATAAATGTTCAACGAAATTTAACTGGTCTTCCTAATTTAACTCAAAATCCTAGTATTTTCAAGTAGCATCAGGGTGAACATACTGCAGAAAAAACAGAAGGAAGTGAGGATAGCTTAACGAATGAACCAAATAGAGAAAATAGCCCTTTAGTTTAGAATATAGAACAAGATAACAATGGTGATAATAGCAAATTACTTAAATAAAGAAAGAAATCTTCATTTTACTAAAAAGATAAGAAAGATGATTTAAATTTCAGCATAAAAAAGATGATAAAATAAAATCAATTAGATAATTTGACCAATAGTGAAAACCAAAGTCCAATATCCCACAAAATGGATGATCTTTTATTAGATATAAACCCCAATAATAAACAAATTTTCTAAATGAATGAAGATATGATCAGCATTAAAACAGATTCAAATAACTCAACTCCTAACAAAAAAAGCAATAACGTTGAAAGAAAATAATTAACTGATTAGGAAGAAAAATATCTTATAAGAATAGCAGATGTCCTCTCAAGAAATCCAGCAAAAATTTGTAATTTTAAATAAAAAGGGACATTAGAGGAAGGAAAGCACGCTGATTTTATCATATTTGATCCCTTCGAAGTATATGAATTTTCAGCCTAAATTGATGAAAAATAAAAATTCCCTGCTTAATTACATATTCTTAATAGTTAAAAAGTCCAAGGAAAAGTTATTTCTACTTATCTTAGAGGGAGAAAAATATATGAAAATCAAAAGTTTTATTTGGATTCATTTAGTCCAATACTCAAACTTTGATCAAAAACTTAACCAATCAAGCAGCTTACTTAATTCATTATAAAAAGTATATTATTTAATAAAAATTCCTGAAAAATTTAATTCTAAAAATGAATATAATATGACAAACAAACAAACAAACTTACTAACAAACAATATTTTTTTCAAAAATCATTTAAAATCAACCAAAAATATATTTCTTATAATCAAAAATACTTATTAACAGCTAAGCCATTTTTAATTTTAATCTACTTTCTTACTAAATAAAAAAGGTTTCATTTACATTTTTTAATTTTTAAAAATAAATAAAATCTTACAATCGAAAAAAAAGGTTTTTCTTAAAATGAAAATAATGTTAGACAAATGAAAACTTCTTATAATTAATAGCAAATAAATAAAGTATCTATATTATATATTAAATCTAAATTATTCTTCATCTTTTCTTGTACGTTACTTACTGTTAAATTTATTTTAATTCCAAACTTTTTTCTGTTTTCAGTTAATTATTTCATATTATTATATGAAATAGAAGCTTATTTTTACTAATTTATTTTGCTTTTAAAATTATATTATATACTTTAAAAATTATTTATGTAAAAAATTTATATATTGTACTATTTTTATTTGCTTACATTTTTGAAATTGAATTTAAGTATTAAAAATATTAACACAAATTACTCGCTTTTATGACTTTTAAAGTATATTTATTCTCTTAAAATTTTGATCGAAAACTAAATATTTAAATACCTTACTTATCTTAGTTTTTGTAAATTTTGTGAATTATTTTTATTTTAAGAAATAAGATTATAGCAAAACTAATTATAAAACAATAAATAAATATTTTAGTTGGATTTTGTTTAACAAGTAATAATATTAATTAGATAAATATTTATTTTTTAAATAAATTCAACCATTCAATGATTCATTCATTCACTTAAGTTTTCACTCACTCTCTCACTTCGATTTAGATATTCCTAAATCAGGGACATTTTATAAATCTAATTGCTAATAACGAGTCAAAAATACTTTGAATTCTTCAAAATCATCTTCTTTAGTAAATTTAATTAATTATTTATTTGTAGAGTCAAATAAAAGGCCAGGTGTTTTTTCAATAATATCAATCAATGAAGGATCTTCTCTTGGCTTTACTTTGAGATAATCCAAAAGCAATTTTTTCTTGGGTTAGTTATTCACTTTTGTTCCTCCTTCAGTAAGAGCACTGCCTTTTTGTTTGCTTTTATCTTTAGTACTTATTTCATCATAAAACAAAAGTAAATCATCTACAGTTGCTACCATCCAGCATTCTTTAAAAGACTTTGTTACACTTCCAACATCTCTCATAATTTTAAATTTCTTTTAGACCAATGGATGTTAGTTAATGCTAATATCTTTGAAGTTAAAGTTGATAACATATTTGATAATATCTTGCCAGTTAAGTGCACTTGAAGTATTGAGGGTCTTTTTAATTGAGCTTTGATCATCTTCATTTATTATTTTAGCTATACTAAAGTTCTCTCCCGATTCTTTAACACTTTCAAATTTTTAGAAATTAAGTAAACTTTATTCCATTAAAGGATGCTTTCCATAAGTTTCTTAGTGCTTTGTCATATAAAGTTAGAAGACTTTTTGAATCATTTCTAGTCTGATTCCTGTTGTATATAATATTTATATTTATTAAAAAGTATAATTGCATAAAGATTAATTTATTACCTTCCATTTTTCTGGCTTCTTCCCAATAATTTAACACTTATTGACCTAACTCCTTTTGTTCTTTAATCATATCAAATGCTGCCTACCTAAATTTAATTTCAACATTTAGGAGATCTTTTCTTTTTAACTTAAGTTTATTGTCATAAGCATCTAATGCCATCATCTATTAATATAACTAAGAGTAAGAATTATTCTTTTTAGTTGTGTACTAACTAGCTTTTTCTAATCTTGCTTATTGATCAGAAATGTTATTTCTTAAAAGCTTGATTTTCTTTTCAAATTCTTCATTTTCGTGGAAAATCATGTCTTTAATAATGTTTTTTTCGAGATACATCACAAGAGTTAATACATTCTTACCTAAACTTTGATTTAATTCATCAGTTTCTTTCAAAGCTTAACTTAAAGTTGGATACCTTTTTGTTATAGAAGCAATTTCAATAATTGTAGAAAATATTTATTTTGGTTGCATTTAAGTTCACTTAAAATAATTGGGTTTTTTTGAAAAAAATAAAGCAAATTTGCATAATTTATATTTGTATTCTATTTACCAATCTGATTGCTAGTCAGAAACATCTCTCCAACAACTGCTAAGCTAAGGAATTTTGGTTGAAAACAACTTAGAGTAGCTTTATTCTTGATCCCTTCTTTCTTTAAAAAACTTTAATACTTAAGACATAGAATCTTAAGATATTTTCATTCTTTTTTCAATCTTGAAGTAAATTGAATCAATAATATTTTTGTGGATAGTAAGGAATTAAGTTCTTCTATCATCCCAGTTTTTAAGCTAATTGAATGACTTTTCATAATAAAAATGGTAATTCAGTAAGAATTGCAATATTGTTAAAAAAAAAAAACAAGTTTTAGATAGAAAAACAAACCTCTTTTTTTCTCTCCTTGCAAACTTGCAAAATTGCAGAATCTCTAGAATTTCTATCTTCTGAGAGGGTTTTAAGTAAATTAGCAGCAGTTGTTCCTGCCACTGCAGTGCTAACTGAGTTAGCTACAGCTTATTAGATGCTAGACATTAAGCCCATTTCCTAGCTTCTTTACTCTTCCTTCTGTTGCTACTTGCTTTCTTCTTACCTCTCTTATTAATTTTCATGCTATTCTTCTCTTTATTCATATTAAGCATGGTCTTCTTCATGGACCTCTCTAACTTCTTAACTATCACTCATTTTGTTTTTTATTTTTTTTGTGGATATGCTTTTTAACCTTAAAAAATTGAATATTTAATAACTTTAATTATTTATAAATAATTTTAATATTTTTTAGATACAATTAATTAGATGTAATCATGCATCTTATCCAAAATTTGTTTCTGATTTACTTTGATTTTAATTTTTTTAAACAAACAAATACTTGAAGTAATTTTAATTTTAAAATAACAAATTTAATTATTTATTTATTTTTTGAAAATTTAAGAGTGATAGATTGAAATTTTTACCATAAAATAAAAAAAGTATTTGTGTGAACTCGTGTAAAATGTAAATTTGTAAGTTGGCTCTAAAATTTTTACAGCAAGTTGAACTGATTAAATGAGATAAATTTAGCACAAAATTTACTGACTAATCATTATTATTTTTTTGGTAAAGTGCTTAATGAAGTTAAATTTACATTTTTAGTTTATAAAATAAAATAAATTAACAAAACAAAATTAATTTTTTGACTTATTTATTTAATATGAATTAAACTATCAAAAAATAGAGCACATTAAAGATGAGTCTATAGGTAGATCTTCATGTGATATTTGAGGTTTACGAAATATAAATAATTAATCTCCTTTCTCTCTATTTTATTTACATATTGAATACAAATTATCCATTGATTCAATTATTTTTATTTCACCTACATTTAATAGCTAACCTGGCTGCTCGTCTCCATTTTATTATGGTGCCGCTGCTTATATTTCTTTTTTTGGTTTAATATTTTCTACAACTTCATTTCTAGTTTCAGATACTAGTACTTTATTTCTTTAATTTTCCTAACTTGGCATATTTTGGGCTATACTTTAATTTCCAATTTAACTGAAAGTAAAGCTTTTTGAATTTATTGGAGCACTTTGATAATTAGAAGCTAAGTTGAGATGAGTAAATTCATCAAACTATCTTAAATCAAAATCAGGCTCTTCAACATTTTCACCTTTCACAGCATATAGACACTCAAAGTATTTCTTCTTAAACGCAAATGATTCATACATCTATTTATCTATTTCATTTCTATTACTTGAACCAATAGCGTCCTATAGTGCAGCCAAGATTTCATACATCTTGTAAACATAACACAATTTAGCTTAACCTTTGCATGAATGAGCTATTCTTTTAAACTCCTTTTAAAAGGGTATTGACATAGTAAATCCATTCTAATAATACTCTTTGTAGTGAGTTTATAATTTTGAGAAAAGATCTCTTCCTTCTTAAATTGCTGTGGTCATTTGAGATACAAGTTGTGTTTTCATTAACTCAGCAAATTCTCCATTATCTTCATTAAACTTGTTCTCATCAAAAAGTGATAATTTTTCATTTAGAGATGTCATTTCTAAATTAAAATTAGTAAATTTTTACCTTTAAAATATTTTACTATGTTAATTTATTTCAGAAATTAAAATTATTTTCCGTTTGTATAAATTATTATTTGTATTTACTATGCAATCAAGTTATAAAATAAAAAGTTAGTTTAATTTAATTGTTATACATTAATTTTTCTTCTTAATTTATTTAATTGACTTTTTTTATTTATTTAAAATATCTTCTTTATAAAAACGATGAAAATAAAAATAAAATGTTATTAAAAAAATATTTAATTAATGATTCATTGTTCTATTAATAAATTTACTAAATAATTCTATTTCATAATAATATTATTAAATCAAAGTATTTTACTCTAACTGATATATTTATAAAATTTTAAGTTAGTAAATCAATAAATAAATAAATAATTTTTGATTTGATTATTTTTTGCTGTGTTTACTTAATTTTAAGATATCATCTATCTATTGAAAAATTAATAAACAATATTATATTTAATAAGTAATAAATAGTATAAAAATAGTAAAATAGTAAATATGTTTAATGATTTTGTTAGCAAAAAAAAGAATACCTTACCATAAAATTAGAAGTACAAAGGATATAGTTTTTAGCCACTTAATACGCGATCGAGATCTTTTGATAGAAATAAAATAGCTTTTTATCATAATTTGTCAAAAAAGCAATGCACTCTTATTACTGAATCTGATGCAAGGTAGAATACTTAGTAATAAATTGATGAAATATTTAGTAAAAAGATTTTGAAGGATGGAAAATAGTTAGAAAGTTCAAATTATCTTATTAATAGCATGATCAAAGTATTTATTTTTTGAATATAAAATTATTTCTTAAATTTTATTTTTGTTAGGTTATTTGTAAGTACAGGAAATCTAATTCTAGTGAACAAGTAAAATCTTTTAATTCTATGAAAGAATGTTGAATTAAACCAAGATATTTATAATACATTTAATAGACGATAAACATAATAGAAAAAGATGGGTGCAAATTAGAATTGTATGATTAAAAACTTTTCACAGAGATACAATGCGATTAGATTTTTAAAGAAAATCAAACTAATACAAACAAAGAGGTAAAAATGTATGAATTAATTAATAGCTTTTATTCTAATGATTTGAGTTTTCTAAAAACTAAAAACTTTGTAAGTAAAATTAATTCCTTGCTTGCTTGCAAATTTTTTGTTTTAGCTATCTGTTATAGTGGAAGGAAATATTACCATTCAATTATAATTTCTAAAAAAATAACATTATAATTAATTTAATTAATTTCTTTTTATATAAGATATGGTTATAAATTAAATAAGGTATAGAAGAATCTATCTCTAAAAAGTTAAACTACACTCTCATACTACATGGATCCTCTAAAACAGGAAAAAATACTCTTTTATTAAATAAACCCTTGCTCAATTTACATAATTCAACTATGTAAATAGAAGATCAAATTAGTAGATAAATATTCTTGATTTATTTATTTAGCATAGAATTTTTCATTTTATTATAAAGTTGAAGATAGATCAGGTTTACTTGAACGCACAGTCAATCATTTGCTGATTAACTACGATAATTAATAATAGTATGAAATATTGGTTAGTGTAATTGGATTTTGTGAAGAAAAAGCTATTGATTTACTTAACCTTGAGCAAGACATTTCTGGAAGCTTTTTTACTTTATTGAAACCCAAAAAAGAATAAAAATTACTGATGATAGAAAATTTAATTTAGATGGGAATTAGAAACATTTCTGAGTATGTTTCTGTATTTATAATATGTAAATTTATTTTATTTAATTAAATTAAGTCTTATTATAAATTATAAAAAGCTGATTTTCTCAAAAAAAGAATTTTAGATGAGCTAGGTGTAAAAATAACTTCTGTCATCTATTAAATCGTAGTAGCAAAAGTAAATTAATTTTAAAAGGAAAAATCAGTGCTAATTTTTTAATTCAAATAGATGTCTGAAAGTAGAGAGCAGATCAATTAAGTGGTCTAAAAATTTAATTTTTTAAAGATTAGCAACTGTCAATAGACTGCTCTCTCAAGATCGAATTTAAATTACTGCATAGAAAAAATTGCTAGCAACTCAAATTAGTTTATTCCCTACAAAGACAGTCGATTGACAGCATTTCTAGAAGATACCCTCACCAAGCAATCTGTTATACATCTGATACCATGTATTACTGACTAATAAAGTGTAAAGCAATAATTACCTACATTTAGTTTAGTGCATTCAGCATAAAAATACACTTAGATAAGAAAAGTAAGATATTTATTTACTTCTTTTTTATTTAATTCAACCCATAACATTCTATATAGCATTACATTCATGATCCAGAAATAGTAGCTAAGGTATACACTTAAGATATCCTTGAAGTTAAAGACATAGTTTCTCAATTTGAAAATGGATAAAATATTATGGCTCATAATTAACAGGTAAAATTATTTTTAAAAATAGTGTTTATTAACAAGAATTTGAATTAAAAGGCTGAAAAATCTGAGTAACTACCTTATTTAGCTAATAAAGAAGAAGTCAAAAAATTTTTAGGAGTAGTTAAAAATAATAAATACTTGTAAGAATATAAAAGTTCAGCTATGATTGAAACAGAAAGTTATATTTAAAAGAGAAATATAAGAAGCAACAGCTCTTTAGCAGATAATAGAGATGTTTTAAATATGACATCTATATCAGCTCTAAATAATGATAATAATAACTATAGAAAACACTTAGGTTAACTAAACTAAAGCTTAAATATCTAAAATATTCCATATTAATAAACTCTGCTAGACTTTAAAGACTAATTTAAACCTTTTTCGTTACAAGAGACTGTTAATGGTTAAGAAATGAGCAACCCATAATATAAAAAGAGATTATCAAGCTGTGAAAGGACATAACAAATTTATAGAAAACAATACTATAAATAAAACAAAATATATTTAGAACCTATTTCTAATATATCAACTAAAAGAAATAGTAAAACAAATGTTTTGAGTAAATCTAATATCTCTCATTAGGAAGATAAAAAAATGACTCATAACAGTTCAAACGTTTGATTTATTCATTGATTCATTAATTTATTATTTTGTGCAATGTTCTAGTAAATTTATAAATAAAATAATTAATTCACTTTAATTTGTTAAATGTAATAAACTTAATTTTAATTAAACATAAAAAATGAACTGTATTAAAAAAATAATTTTTTCAAATGTTAAATGTTCGTTACTTAATTGAAATTAAATATAAAAATATATTGTACTATCTAATTTAATATTTTAGGAGATTATTTACAATTCTAGCATAAATAAAGATTCAAAAAATGTTAAATCAAATATATACAAACATTAAAGTGAATTCTAATATTTTTAATATTTGCAGAGATTTTAATGTCTAAAAGCAAAAAATTCAATTAATAAGTTATATTTTTCATGCTTTTTTAGTTGCAAGCATATAAAGAAAAAGAGTTTATTTAGCATTCTAAAAATAATTTTCTCTTAATAAAATAACATAATATTAATAAATAAGATAATAAACAGTATAAGGAGTACTATATATTAAATAGCTATAAGTAAATTCCTAACTCTTAAATTGAAGGAAGATTAAAATTAAAGAATATATAACACAATAGTATATGAAATTCTTTCTAGTTTATCTTATAATGATAATATAAATATAATTTTTAAAAGTTAAAAATAAATTTAAACATCTAATAAGCTATAAAAATTTTTCTTAATTAAAATTGATATTTTAAAATATTATTTATTTTATTTTAAATAGCTTACAATTTATTAGAAATTTACTTTAAATTTTATTCAAGTAAGCATTAAATAACTGATTTATTCATTCTGTTTCAATGTTTAAAATGTATTTATTACCTATTAAATAAAAAAAAAATATCATTTGATATAAATTATTTAAAAATAATTAATTGAGTAAATATATAAAAATAAGATTTTTGTAATTTTAGATATACAATCAATCACTAAATCAATCTATTTCTTTCAAATTAAAAATTAATTTTTATTTCTTCTATCATACGATGTAACTAGTTAAAAAGTTTCTATTTCTTTATTTTGTATATTATTAATTAATCGATAATAAATGTAAATTTCTTTTATTTAAAAATTTAATTTTAGTGCATTTTGTTAAGAATATTTTCAAAAAATCATTCCTTTATAATAGAAAAATATTTCTAATAGCAGATTTATAAAAATATTTAATACTATCTATATAATCTAGTAAAATTTAAGTAATAACAAACTTTAAACTGGTATTTAATAATGAATTTGATTGTGGATTATTCCATTAATTTAACCAATTAATAAGTATACCAATTATTTTAGAAATTTCTTTTTTACATCATTGTATTTTAAAAAACAAAAATAAATGGCTCATTTTTTATTGTTTAAAGATTTATTTGTTACTTAGTCACAATTTTTGTTTTTTAAAATGTTAATTTATTTTTAGCCATGTTACATTAGAATACTAAATCCTTTAATTGACGCATAAAAAACAAAATAAAGGCTGAAAATGATGACTTTAGCAAATAAGCTTTTGTAAATGAAATTTCAAAGTTTTGATTAAACACAAGAGAATCAACCACTTTAAGACTTATGAGATGATTTAAAGCTTATTAATAATTTAATATAAATATCTTTGTATATAATCAAAAATTAATAAGAAGTGAGTTTTACATAATTAATTAAATACAATTTAACATAATATATCAGAGGTTTAAAGTAAATGGAGAATTTTAAGGTTGGGTAGTATCCAGGTAAAACAAAAGTAGCAACTAAAGAAGAGATAATTGAAAAGCTAGAATAAACTTATCGCAAAAAGAATATATAAATGCTTGGCTTTTACTCATCAGATTTGGACTGTATAATTGATGGTAATTCTTTATCTCTACTTAGAAATTAAATAATTAATAGTTATTAAAAGGCATAAATATATTTATTTTAACAAACAATAGATCCTGCTTTTATGTTAGTTCCTATAGATGAAAGAATGCTTAATCGTTCTCATGGCGTCTTTGATTCTATGGCTATTACAAAATTTAGGTTCTTTAGAGTATGTTTTGATTTTTTTCTTTACTTCTATACTTACTGATTTTTATTTATCCTAAAGCTTACTTAGCACTTGCAAAGATTTGAGAACTCAGCTAAAAAAGTAGGAATCTAAATGCCAATGTCTATAGATCAAATTAAAGGTAAGATCTATTCATTTTAATTTTAAAATAATTCTTTCCTTAATTAAAAAAGAAATTATGATGGACTTAGCTTCATTTTCCTACAAAAAGCTTTACGAACAAAATAATTAAGCAGATTTAGAAGGCACTGTATTAAATATAAGAATATGGCTTTCGTCAGGAAGAGGAGATTTTGGTATTTATTCAAATGTAAATTAATATTTCGTTCGTTTTTTATTTTTGATTTTATCCAAAAACCCAAATTAATAGTTTGGTTTTAAAATTAACTTTTAAGATATACCATAAATAGGATTTATTCTATTATTTGAGTGAAAAGTTGTTTTTATGATAAAAATATATTTTAGTTTTTCTATTTCATTCAAAGTCAATTGTTTTTTTAATTAAAAATTTTATTAAATGCATTTACTAAAAATAAAATTGAAAAATACTTGACAATATTTTAATATTAAGTAAATTTTATTTAAAAGGATAAAAAACCTATTTTTTATGCTTGCACTTTTATCCCTACTACCCCTTACGATAAATTGAAAGAGGGAGTTAAAGAATTTACAGTTAATCTGGGGTAGCATGAAATAGAAAATATATAATAAGCAAAATCTATTTCATATTTAGAAAATGCCATCATAGCTAATGCTTCTAAAGTAATTAAATAAAAATATTAAAAAATTACTAACTTTCATTACTATTCAAAAGAGTAAAGGAGGATATTTAGGAATTAAGGTTGATGAAAATGGATTCTTGTTAGAAGCTTCAATAGCAAGTATCGGTATGGTATTGAAAAACAAAGAATTTGTTTCTCCTCCAGCTGATAAAATAATAGAAGGAACTACCCTTAAAAAATGCATGCAATACATAGAAAAAGAATTGGTAATAAAAATGGATATCATTTATTTATTTAGTTAATTAATTATTTTTATATAAAATAGATACCATAAGGTTATATAAAGGCAGCAGAACGTAGATATTTTGATCTATAATATGTTCACGAAAATGTTTAAGAATTTATTCTTTTTGGAGGTGATAAGGTAAATAAATTTTTATTTTTCTCTAATTATATTTTAAAATTTATAATTTAACCTAGATTATACCTGTACTTTAATTAAATGATAAATAAATTAACGACGGATAAAAAGGCCCAATATGCTAAATGATATAAGATTGGTTTAAAAACTAGAAGTAAGACTTAGGTGATGAATTAGTTGATGTTAGTTTTTTAAAAAATGAAAAGAATAACTGATTTTATATTTTTTATGTTTATTAAAATTTAGTTTAATTTTTATTGTATCTATCAATCAATCAATCTATATATTTTATAACAAACAAGTAAGTAATATAAAATAATCTTAAACGATTTATTAATAAATTCTCTCTTAATTTATATTTCATAAACCAGTTTAATTATATTTAAATTTCTTCTTAAATAAAAGATATGATTTATTTGTTTCTTAAGTAAAAATATTTTGTTTAATTTTTTTCATTATGTTTAATTTTCTAATTGAATCTATCTAACTATTTTATAACAAAAAAAATATTAAAATAAAATATTGTTAATTGATTTTCAAAATATTTATTCTTAATTTAGACTATTAAAAATATACTTAACTTAATAATTAAATAAAAGATATTATTTATCTATTTTGTTTGAATTTTATTTATTAAACATTTTAAAATTAAATAAAGTTAAAATTTATATTTAAAAATTTGATAAATATTATTCCTTTTATATTTGTTACATTAAAGTTTAGATTTATTTGATTTAAAACCTTTTTTATTAGAAAAAATAGTGTTTTTATTAATTATATAAAAAAATTTATTTTTCTTAATTTGTAATTTTGTTTTAAAATATGTTTTTGCTTTCAGTTAATATATGTAACTGATGGTATAAATATAAATATTAATGTTATTATTTCTATTTTTGTTTTAGAAATAGGCAAGAAGCTTTTAAGCAACATAACAATATCGAAATAAATAAATAAATATTTTTTACTTACTTACTTACATACATACAAAATAAACATAAAAAATAATGAGTTATTTATATTATTAAATTTGTATGCTTAATAATGTATATATAAAATCTCTTCAATTTTCAGTTAAATATATTAGTTGATTTATTATTAATATGGTTATAATGTAATGTCAATATCATAAAAACCAAGCATTATAGATAAATTGTTTGTAATATTAAAATTTTTGATATACTAATTTATCTAAAAAAAAAACAAAAGGTATCAATTATTTTAAATTATAATTGACTTTTAAAATAAATTTATACAATTTGGCTTTAAGTTAAATCTGAAAAGAGTTGAATAAGATAAGAAACTTCAATATAATTAGAAATACATAGATGGACAGAAGACAAAGTATAAAATAGAATAAGTTAGAATTTGGTAATTTAGGGGATTAAATTTTGAAAACTTCATCTTCTTTTGAAAGATTGAGAAGACAAAGCTCTATTAATACTATGATATCATTTGGGAATAACTAAGGTGCAATAGTAGCATCAAGATCACAAGAAAGATCTGAAATGAAAAAGGTAATTTGGTTTGTCTAATGTTTTTAATTTATTTCATTCAATTACTAAGTTGTCTCTAAAACATGAATTTATTTTTTATAAATGATTGTAGAACTTGTTTTTGCAGAAAGTGAAAATGATAGAATAGAATCAGTAAAGAGTGCCATTAGTTCATCAAAATAGAAATGCCGCTTTAAAAAAATAATTCAGTATAGAAGAAAAGGCAACACTACAAAATGAAGAATTTAAATCTAATACTAAGCATTTTTAAAATCTATTTGATGAGCTATTATATTCAAATGAGTAGAAGTTAAAGAAACTTTAAGAATTATAGCAAAAGTAGAGTATTGTTAGAGAAGAAAAAATGTATGAAGGCTAACCAAATTCTATATTTACTTCTTCATACAAAGAGGCAGCTAGCTAATAATTCGTCGATGTTAGAGCTATTTATGATTTATCAATGCAATCAAATGATAATGATATAAATTTTTAAGCTATTTTTGAGAGAGGTTAGAATAAGAAAAGAGAGTTAGACTTTGCAAATCATAGAATAAATAATGAAGTATATTATAATAATGTATTTATTTTATGAGTTAAATAAAGTATTGAATTTTAAAATAGATGGACAAAGAAAATCAGATGAAATACTAAATAAGCTGTATATAAAAAAATAAGATATATTTGGATTAATAAGTGAATGATCTAACTTTATTGCACAAGTAATACGATTTGTAAATAAGCGAAATTAACGAAAAGGCTCTGCTTCTAAATAAACAAACAAAATTTTAAAATTATAATAAAATTTAAATTTTAAAGCTTATCAATGATGAAATTGAAAAAAACTAAAAATACATTCAAAGCTACAAAAATAATTCTGATAAAGAAGGAGCTTATATCAAAGAAGAACTTAAAAACTACAATTAAACTTAAGACTAAATATAAAAAATTCAAAAGAAGCTAGAATCACAAGATGAATCAATTAAACATTTAGAGGGGATCCACGAAAACAAGTTGATGCAAATAAATGGAGAACAAACACTAAATAAATATATAAATACAATTTGTTTGCTTTATAAAACATTTGTAGACAAAGAGGAAGGAATGACAGATTTAGATTTCTAAAAAGCTATTGATTATGCTGATTAATTGGTAATTTATTTATTATTGGTATGTGAGACATATAATTAAAATTTAAATAAAAATTTTGTTTAGGAAATTGAGAGTCAATAATTAGGTATAGATAGGCAAACTTAGAATGAAGAAACTAATAAATTTTAAGATATTAACAATTAACTCGTCAATGAAATGACTGAATAAATCATAATTCAGTACTAGGTATCATTTATATAAGTTATAAAATAAAGTGTAAACTATTTATTTTTATTCAAAAGAAATATTAAGATTTAAATGAAATTTTCAGAGCAAGGATAGGAGATTTACTCATTTAAAAAAATAATTTAATTTATTAATCACCTTCTTATCATGTCACACATAAAAATTAGTAAGACACAAAA
The DNA here is from genome assembly GCF_000189635.1 of Tetrahymena thermophila SB210. Classification (NCBI taxonomy): domain Eukaryota; phylum Ciliophora; class Oligohymenophorea; order Hymenostomatida; family Tetrahymenidae; genus Tetrahymena; species Tetrahymena thermophila. The sequence goes on from NW_002476353.1 coordinate 395,528, forward strand.
AAAGAAATCACAAATTTTTAACAAAAAATCGAATTCAATTATTTTGAGATTGTTTAGCAGGATTAAGAAAAATAAAAACAGTTTTAAAACAGCAGACACGAATTAGCTGACCTTGAGTATCTAATAAGCAAATGTTATCTTTTTGTTGGCTAAATACTTTTTAGGTTCTGCAGGAATCTAATATCAGTAAGGTAGCTAATATATTCAATTGAACACAAAGTATAAGAATAGAAACTTTTAATTCAGTAAAAACATGAAGATGAATTTTAAGATGAAAATTAAATGTCAAATTCGTCAGTTAATAGTTAAAATGATGAAGATGAAGACGAAGAAGAAGAAGATGATGATGAAGGGAAATTAAGCGAAATTATCAATTCAAATTAAAGATTTTTTTCAATACTTGATGTTATCATGAACTATATTTCACAAACCAATTAAGCTTTCGAATCTCCTGTCAATTATGCTAAAAGTTCAATTTATAAAGAAGCTAAAAAATAAGAAAGTAATTTTCATCATTTTTTTGAAATTTTGGATATTTATGCTTAATTAATTAATATAAATAGATCAGATTTAAATTAATAAAAACTTAAAGTTGCAGAATCTATTCAATGAGGTTTTTAGCTACTAGTCAGATTGTTTTGAAGAGTTTTTTGAATTAATTAGAAAAGATTTAATCATATATTATTTCTGCAAAATAAGAAATTTTAGTGATTTTTTTAAAGAAATTAAATTTAAAGTTTAAGAAAAAAATTAAGAAGAGAAAATGAAATAGTTATATTAAATCTTACAATAAAAAGATCAAAATACTTAAGGAAGCATATTAATAAATAATTATGACAATAATTATTACGACGAAGCAAATATTAAATGCAGTGAAAAAGAAATAATGCTAAAACTATTTATAGAAAATTTACAGCTACTAAAGTAATAAGGATAAGATAATTTTTTAAAAATTATAAATAATAAATTTTCATACATAACTTATTTAATAAAAACCTGTTATTAATAAAACACAATTCAAAAGTCTAATTAAATACCTAAGCTTTAAACACCTAAGAATGAATAAAGCTAAGGATAATTATAAAAGTAAAAATCATCAGAATAGAAGTTTCCTGTTTAGAAAAAATATGACTGGAAATCTGAAATCGTTTAAAAGAAAATCTCAGAGATATAAATGGTAATTTTAATAATTAAAAGAAAATATTAAATAGATAAATTTTATAGTAAAAAGGGTATGAAGAGTTTTAAATTAATATTATAAGCAAGAGAGCTAGTTTATTACCTAATAGAAATGGATAGCCACAAAAGTAAGGTTCTATTAATACAGAAACTTCACCAATTTTATCGATTTAAAGTTAAAAATTTGATTAAAATGATATTGTTGATACAGAGGAGGATTAATTCCTTTTAGATTAAAATAAAGATTAAAAAAAATTAGTTGAATAAGAGATTAATGAAATGTATGAATCTAAATCCTCAACAGATTAAACAAATTCACAACCATTCTAAAATTATTTAGAAAAAAAGTTTAGATTAGCTAAAATTTAAAGTGAAGAAAAAGATCTTTGGCAGAAAAGAAAAAGATTTGAGAAAGATTGTAATTAGATTTTAAAAATGGATAATCAACCCTTTTTAAGTTACTTTGATATAAAATATGGCTTTCAAAGTCATAGATAACTTTTATAAAAACCCGATAATCTAATTTCTTAGAACAATAAACCATTTCGTACATCAATTCATACAGATTATGTAGAAGAATCAAAGAAGCAATAAGAGTAAATTAAAATTTTAATTTCATAAAAATTAATTAATAATTTTGAAAAAATAGCTTCGAAAAATCTTCAAACAAATCAAAATAATCCCTATTTTAGAAATCAAAAGAAAGGTAAAATTCTTAAAGAAGTTCCTTTACTGTCAATACAGACCATACACAGTATAGCTCTTTACAAAATACACCTAAGCGGTCTTTTAATTCTAAATTTAATCATTTTAGTACAAAAAATTCTTTTCTCCTAAAGGAAGAATTTAAAAGAGATATAAATTTTAGCGTAAAAAATTACATAGACCAGAAAAGCTAGTAAAGAGATTTATCACAGTAATCTAAAGAAAAATATTTTGACCATAAAAGAAATAATACATAAATTTAATAATTTCATAATAATAATAATCAAAAAACTAGCTAAAATAGTTATTTTATAAATAGAGCTAAATCGAATTCTGTATTTGAGATTAATACTGATTTCAAGAAACAAAGTAAAATAATTACTAAAAGTAAAAATAATTCAAAAACAAAACAGAGCCTTTAGTTAACATAAAACGATTTAGTATCAAGCAAATTATTAACAGACTATTATCAGAAGCCACAATCAATATTTCAATCAATCAAACAAGAAAATTTTTTAGATTAAAATTCTCCAAGTTGTTTACTTTCACCATACAAATCATTCAATAAATAATATATTTGAAGATAAATAATTAATTGTGTTTAAATTTTAAAAGCCATCATAACTTAACTTGCAAATACAAAAATAAATAATTAAATTGTTAACTTTTTAAATTTATAATATTTTATTCATGTGTAAGGAGAGTGATTTTACATAATTCATATTAATTTTTCTTCATTTTTAATTAAAATCTTTGTTTACAATAAAATTTTTTTATTTTCAAATAATAAACTTTAATTATTCATATCGATCAATTTTAAAGTCGAATATCAATTTTTTTTATTTTAAAAAGTTTCATTATTATTTTTTTTACTTATTTAAATTATCTAAAACATCTTTTCAAGTGATCTTTAAATTTTAAGCATCTTATTGCTAAAGTTTGTACCTTATGAGGTTTAATTGCTATCAAATACAAATTTTATAAAATAACATAATCCTCATTAATTAAGACCTACACTACCAAATTTTATCTGATCTTTAATGCACTTTAACTGCTTGCTACTCTTATAATTTTTAATCTATCTATAAAAGGTTATCTTACTTTTATTGAAATAACTATCTAATTTCAACAAAATCTGAATGATTGATTTAATTTACCGTTATCCCTCTAAGTTAAGTTGAAAGAAAAAATAATTTTTTTCAAAAAATTCGGCTAATAATTTTTAATAAAATTAAATTTGATGCTAAAATTGAATGATAGATAAATGGAAGAATTTAAGATAAATTATTATTAAAATGAAGGATTAAAACATATAAAATATAAATAATTTATTCATACAGAAATAATTTGATTTATTTTTAAAATATAGTTTAATTTAAAATAGTAAATAAATAATATAATCAATTGCTATATGCTAGTCTTCTCATATCTGCTTCATGTTCTTTACCATTTTCTCTAATCAACTTTAATAGATAGCCTATTTTTAAAAAAATTATTTAATTATACTTTTCAATAGATATCTTTATTTACTGTTTGGGTTGTTAAGCATCGATTTTGGAGAATCAAATTCTTTAATTTCACCATCACTTAAAACTAAAATCCTATCATATTAAATAATTGTTTTGAGACGATGTGCTATGGTTATAATTGTAGTCTCTTAGAATTCGCTTCTTATCATATTTTGAATTATCCAATCAGTTTTTTCATCAATACTAGCAGTAGCTTCATCCATAAGCAATAACTTACATTTTCTCTATTTTTTAGATAAGTATTTTTAAAATTTGTTTTGAATTTCTTTAGTTTACCACAATAACACGAGAAAGAGCTATCAACTACTTCTCTCCTTGAGAAAAATTTGCACCTTGAGAATCTACTTTAAGATCTAAGACATCTAAATTAATTTAAATTAAGCTTAATGAATAATTAAGTGATTAAATAAATAGTAAATACTTTTAATACTCTTTTCATTTAATTCACTTCCATTCATTAATGTCTAAGTTTGAATATTTTCAGCTGTTATAATTTTAGGGTTTTGTGTTGGTGAATTATCTTTATTTTCAGTTGGATTGGCCTTGCTTAGTAATGTTTCCCATAGTTGGACTTTTTTGAGAGCATCAACTACCTGAGTATCTGTATAAATTTCAAAAGGGTCTACATTAGACCTGATTGTTCCCTAAAATAGCACAGGATCTTAAGGAATCATGGATACATTACTTCTTAATTAGTTTAATCCTATTTTTGCAATATTTTACCCATTCAATAGAATTTTACTGTTTTCCTATTTTTTTTATTTTTCAGTAAAAAATAAGAAAAATTCCAAAAAATTATGCTATAAGTTTTATTTACTTCATCTACTAATTCAAGAATACGAAGTAATCCTAAGGTTAATGTTGATTTGCCACTTCCGGTTCTGCCAATAACACCAATCTTTATTTAAGAAAAATTTATAAATACTATATAACTTTTTATTAGAGTACCTTTTCGTTAGCTTTGATGGAAAGAGTTATATTTTTTAACACTATCGGTGTTTCTTTTCTGTATCTGTAAGAAACATTTTCTAGTTCTAGATCTCCTTATTAAGGCCATTTTTCTAGAGTTTTAGCTTAATTAGTCTCACTTAAAATTTCAAAATCTCTTTCTTATGGTGTTTCATTGATATAGTTTAAAATTCTATGGAACGAGTTCATTTACAACTCAGTATCACCGACAAACCTTATTGTTACAGGTAGAGAAGAACTTATTCTTAAAGCCCATGTTAAACTCAAACCTAATCAAAAAATATCAAATTAAATTTTAGATTTAAATTAAATGAGATAATTTTACCAATATGAGCAGCTAATTATATATCATAACCATTAATTTCTTTTTAAGCTAAACCTAAATAGGCAGAAGCAGCGACTATGATCGAAGAGAATAGATCAGTAATAAGATTAAGCCAATGATTACAGAAAAATTCATTAAAAGTGGATCTAGTGTGTCCATCTACACATTTGCTAAATGTTTTGAAAAAAAATTTTTCTTTGTTAAGTCCCCTAATCTGTAGTAAGCCTTTATATAAAAAATTAAAATAAATTTGATTTGTTAAGAAGTTGTTTTTAAAATATTAATAAATTAAATAGAACTTACCTTGATTTAGCTCTGTGTAAACACCGATTAAAGGTGCTCTAATATTATCAACAATTCTTTTGATTTCACGAGAGCATTTAATTTATCTCCTGAGAATAAAGTAATAGCAAATTAAAATAAAAACTGCTACAGCAATGAATATAGGCGTTATCAATGAAATCATAACAAAACTACCAATAAGAGTCATTACACCACTAATTAGTTATTATAGAAGCAATTGTAACCTATAAAATCAAACAAACAAACAAATAAATAAATAAATGATTTGAATCTTTAACTTGAAATTAATTTTATTATTTACATATAGTCTATAGCGTCTATATCTTTTGAGAAACGAGTCACAATACGTCCTAGTGGAGTTTTATCAAAGAATTCCATTGGGCTTTAAAGCAGTCTAACTAAAAGGTTTCTAAATATACTCTTTGATATTCTAATAGAAAAGACTAAGAAAGCCAAATATCTGAAAATGTAAAGTAAACCACTTGTTATGCTCACTCCTAAATAATAAAAATAAAGATTAAGAAATAATTTTGCTAAAATTCTTTTAAAAACCTGCATAAATTCCTGCATATTAGTTATTATCTAATTCTGTATAAGCATTTTAACTCCATTAGCCTAACCACCAATCTGACAACCTGGTTCATCATAATAAAAAATGAGAAACTTAAAATAAAAATGTAATTTACATTAATCCTGCTTAAGAAATTGCAAATATAAGCAATGCAATTGTAACATATCCTAATCCTCCGAGTAAGAAATATTCTTTGTAAACGAAAAAAGGAACGGATCCTACAGCTTTTTCTTCACTTTAAACAAGCATACCTTTTGCTTCATTCTCTTTATCTTGTCCTTAATTGGGCTATTCACATTAACTTTATGTGAATTGAGAGGCTTCTTCTGACATTTTTGAAAACTGTGATTGTTACTCACTAAAAGCTTTTCCTAATTGAGGAGGGTTGTGAGGTATTTTATTATTTTAGCTCAATTCGTCATTTATTTCATTATTTTATCCTTCTTGATCATCAAGCTCATCTCCTTCTTTTGCCTTTTATACTTAACTCTTTTCATTATTAAGCAAGTAAGATAAAGCTTCAGAATTTTTAGCAGTTAATTGTGAGTAAGAACCAAAATCTGCTACTTTTCCTTCTTTTAGGATAGTAATTGTATCAAAATACTTCATGTAATGGGTATGATGAGTAATAAAAATAATTGTTTTTTGCTTTAAGAATTTGTAAAACACCTTCTTAAAAATTAATCTACCAACATGACTATCAAGAGCACTAAGACAGTCGTCTACAACATAGATGTCTCTATTAGAATAAACTGCTCTAGCCACACTGATTCTTTGTTTTTATCCTCCACTTAGATTTACACCTCTTTCACCAATCTCAGTTAAGTCACCACCTGGTAATTACTTAATATCATCCAATAGTTAGCATATACGGAGAGTCTTTTCATATCTTTTTTGATTATATTCCTCTCCAAATAAAATGTTATCTCTCAAGCTGCATGATCTGAGCCAAGGCTTTTAAATAAAAAGAATTTTATAATTAATTGATTGATTTAAGTAAAATTTATCATTTTACAATTTAAGGCACATAAGCTATTGAACCTTTAACAGCGATTTTTCCTGAAAGCTTGTTTATTTCGTTGATGATAGCATGAGCAAGGGTAGTCTTTCCGCTAGAAAATATTCCATAAATAGCATTAAAAGTGTTAGGCTTATAATGTAAATTTATTGATGTTAAGTTGGGTGAAATTTTTGGCACTTCAGCGATTTTTTTTTATTTTAAATTTTCTAAAGCATCTTCCAATTATTTTACATCTTCTTTTGCTTTTTTCTTAGACTAAATTTCTTTTTAAATAAATTTGATTTACATTTTCTTCATATAATCATCATCAGGATTTTTTAAATTGTGCATTTCATTTTTTTCACTTTCCCAACTAAAGAATCCTTCTTCTATCATTATTTCTCCTTATTCACAATTTTTCATTAATTCTTCATCATAGTAGTCTTGAGGTTATTCTTCTGAGTCTAAAAAGTGAGCTATACGATTATAAGAAACCCTAGCTTAGATAAATTTACCCCATCCAGAGACAAGTTGAATAATAGGTGATTAAAGCAGATTTATAAGGGAAAGAGCTGTGAAAGCCTTGGCTGCATTTAGTTAATTATCTAAAAGAATATAAATAACAAAAACGAGCACAGCTATAATACTGGGAGAAACTTAACTAATACAATCAACTTATCCAATATTAAATAAGAAGCCAAACAAAATTTTCATTTCTTTCAATCTAATATTCTATAATTAATTCACAACCCATTTTTCCCAGGCATAATATTTGATAATTTTAATACCTATGTTATTCATAAGAATAATTGCAAATAAAGATTTATTACAAAATTATAAACATACCTTAAAAAAACTCAGTAATTTTCTTACTTCTTTGATCTATGATAGAGAACACTTTCATTCTAAAATCAGCCTACTTTGAAGTAATGTGATTAACCAAAATAGCAGAAAGCGCAAGCATAACTAAATTAATATTAATAGATTGATTGAATTTGTGTATATTTAATTAACAATTTTACATGGGGCTATAATACCAACATAGTCAAGTTCATAAATGATGTAAACAGAAGCTGCAATAATAATAAAAGGTGCAGTCAAAGCTGTAAACGCGAATAAAAAAAATTGCAATATTTCCATTGTATTCATGATAACAAGATTCGTCATTTTACCAGGATCCATATATTTTCTTCCTGTGTTACTCAATTTGAGTAATTTTTCGTACATTATACCAAGAATTTAGTTGCAACTCTAAATAATTTGATAAAAAAATATAATTTGATTAAAGTAGAATCAATCATACAAAGTTAATAAAAAGAAACTATTAAAAACTTTAAAAAAAAAATATAGTGAATAGTAAAATATTTTAAGAGATTATTTGCAAATTAATATTTTTCTGTTTGTTTGTTTGTTTTTATATCCATTCTATTTGTAAAAAATATAATTTTAATTACCTAAAATGTTATTCTATTAGTTAAGAGCGTTAAATGTTGTGTCAAAAAGGCTTTTAATATAAAGCACCCAAAAAGGAGACTTGAGTAAAGATATCCTTCATTTTTATTAGAAAACGGATCTGCAATATTTTTAATAATCAAGTTTAAAAATATGGGGCCTGCAAACTATTAATTATTAAATTTCATAAGATTATTTTTTATGTATCAATTTAACTTACAGAAAGCCCAGAAACAAGAATTGTGAATAATGATGTAATTAAGAATTCTTTCTAGCAAGTTTTAAAAATTGCATAACTAAAGCCTTTCTGTTAATAAAAAAGGGTTAAATTAACTCAAATAGCTAATTTATGCAATAAATACATACATTTTTGTTAATTTATTAGGCTTTTTTCAGTTCATAGAGAACCTTTTCTAATCTTTCTTCTTCTCTCAAATCAAATAAATCATTTTCTATTTATATTTATTTATTTATATTATTTTTGGAATAAAAACTCTAAGATTTTTTTTACCTTTAATTATTTTAGAGTTTCCCAATTTTATAACTTTATTGGTCCACAAAAACAGAGCTTTACTAATGAATGAAGCTCTGTTTTCTAAATTTAAATTATAATCATTTTATGTTTATTTTTAAGGAGGTTCTTCACTGATTTTCACCTTTGCGCTAACCATTTTATTGAATTATTTGATTTATACTGTAAATTTACTTATTTAATTTATTATTTTGTTTTACTTTGTTTATAGATCGCATTTATTATAACCAAAAATTTGATTAGAATAATTATCAAATTGCTGATATTGAATTGATAAATACTGATTTGTAGTTAATACTAAAAACTTATTAAGCTTCAAAATCCTTGTAAGCTCTAAACTAATTTCCCTTCTAAATCTGATACTTGTAAAATCAATAGCTACTATCCCTATTCTAACAAATATAACATTTAGCCAAAATATGATAAATTCTAATTAATTTTCAAAAGGATCATTAGTAACTAAATTAATTAAAAATTGATGAAATCCATAACTATTTTTTTAATAAAAAATTTTTAAATTACTCTCTAAGCAAAACATGAATATTTAATTTTATTTTTAGTTAGATAAAATTAATCACTGTTTATTTTTAATCATTTTAACAATTTTAGTTTTAATTTTTAAGAAATAGAAGATTTATATAAAAATTGTAAAAAATTGGATAAGAAATTATTTATAATTATTAGATACTATTTATTTATTTATTTAATTTAGCTCTAAATCATTACATTTGTGTAGATTTAATTAATTAAAAATTCAAAAAAAGTAAGTCATTTTAAAACGTTAGTTATATTATAAAAGAAATAATTGCAATTGTCAAATATATATCTTAAAAATGGATTAAAGTATTTATTACTATTTAAAATGAATGATATGTATTGAAGTTAAATAAGCAAATTTGCTTGATTTTAAAATGAATAAAATTAACTAAATGCACAATTTAATTGCAAATTGCATTAAAAGTAATTGTTATACAAATGAACAAATTTATTCATATTAAATTTTTCTGATCGTCTAACCCAATATAGAAAGAAATAGATAAAGCATGCTTTTTAGTTATTTTTTATTTATCTAAATCATAAATAATAAGATCGCTTTTCAAATAGAGAAAAAAACCAAAGTAACAATTACTTCTAAATTTATATATTAATTCAATCAAACTCTAAATAACTTTTTTTAAAAAGCTAGAATAGAAAATATTCTTAATTATATATTTTTAAATCCTAGTTCTTATTATTTAAATAGTTACTTTTTAAAAGAGAATCTCATTAGAAGTAAATAAATTTAAGATTTTACTTAAACTTTTTCAAAATTTTCTTAAATGGTCTAGTTTTTATTTATTCAATGTTAAGATGGCTAAATTAAACAAACTATAATAAAAAATAAGTCACAAAATTTTTATTTACCAAATATAGTAATATAGAGTGTCTACTGATTATATTTTATTTATAAAATAAAGGTTTGTTTTGGTATAGTAATAATTCTTCTAACCAATTTTTACTTAATATAGAAATGAAAAAGATTTATTTATAATATTTTATCAGAAATGGATATATGTTAAAAGAGTAATTACAAATATTTTCTTTTTTATCCATAATTACATATTTTGAAAAAATCTGGGTTTAAGACTTGTAAATTAAAAATGTTTATTAGGCTACACTTCAATCTAGAATTTTAAAAGTATATCTAAAAAAAAAACATTTATTTTAGTCAAGCATTTTTCTATTATTTGCTCATTTAATTGAAATATTTTAAAAAAATAAAATATTTATTCACTTTCAATATTTTAATTTCACATAAATCAGTATTAAAAATAAAATTTATTTTATCTACTGCAAATACTATATTTATTTATATTTTTGATTTTAAAAAAATCTTTTATTTTCCATGTAAATAAATTGAAAAAATATTTAAACTTACAAGAATATAAAAATTAAAAATAAAATATTTTTTTTTAATGATTTAAAATTATAGTAATAATCTCTTCTCTTTTGATCTCTATCACTGTGTAAATGATTGATTATATTATTTCTCATTTTTAAATTTTTGAGGTAGAAGAACTGAGGTTTTGCAACTTACTATATTATTAATCATATTTAATTATCAAAGAGCATTTAAAATAATAAAAAAAATAAAAATATTAATTCAAATAAAAAATATATTTTAATTTTTTGAAGTATTCAAGTTTTAAATAATATTATCAATGTTAAATTAAATCATTTTATCAGCAATTAATAATTAAATTTAGACCAATAAATAGATAAATAATATTCAAAATAACATCAAAATACAATCACTAATTTTTAGACAAAATAAACAGTTAGAAATTGATTGATTATCTTAAAATTTTTAATCTTATCAAATTTCATTTTTGAATTTTTATCTTTAATTAAAGCAAATATTTTTATTAATTAAAAATTGCTTAATCTAAGACTATATTTAAGCTTTATTAAAAATTTACAAAGTTTGATATATATTCATGGACTAGTAGTATAACAGTAAAAACGATTAGCGCTAATGGATAAAGCTCGTAGAGAACAGTATACTAATTTCAAAAAGTACTCATAAAAAATTTCAGCCTATTAGTGTAATTTAATTCAAAATTTAGAAATAAGCAAACAAACTTTTCTTTCAATCATTTAAAGGGTCGAGATGAAGTTGAAGCTATCTCAATAGAATACTAGAATTATATAATTGAAAATATAGAAAAAGAATCTAAGTATTTGAAAATAATTAATTAAATAAGCAAGCAATTAGATATAAAAAATACAAAATCAAATGGTACTTCAACTGCATAGATAAATTAAAATCCATTACAAATAGATTTTGAATAATAATTATTACAGATCTAATTTGTAACAAAGGACCTATACGATTAGATCATCTTACTTAACAAGAAAATAGACTATATGGAGATCTAGTTAAACTCTAAAGAACCTAAATATTTAAGATCAACATTTAATAGTTCAAATGGAATCGATGTAAATTAATTTTTTAAAGCTATTTTTCATATAAAATTGTGCTCGATAGAGTATTTAAAAAGACAAAATCTTGACAAGATAATTAATTGATTTAATTTTCAATAGATACTATTTTCTTAAAAAAAATAAATAAGTATTTTTAGGTTACAACGCTTATTCTTAATTTTTTAATAAAGGCTTTGAATGTAGATATGAATAGCATTAGTGAATAGATTAAGAGGCTAGCAAAATTTTTAGATTTAGAACCTAGAATATCTATAAGCTCTTCAAGAGAGGATTTAACTTCTCTCTTGGATTAAATCGAAATGAAAGTAAGAGATATAAAAGATGTAAATAATTAGAGATTAGAAAGTTTTGCAATAATTTAATCAAGCATATAATCACTTAATGAAATGTGCCAAGAAATTCAAAAAGCTGAGTATATATCTATTCCCCTGATTAATTAGTTCTCTGTTTTAAATGAAAATATGTAATAACTTTTGGAAATTTAAGTAAAAAATTCAAGTAATCCTAGATAATATGCCTCCATGTTTAATATAATTCAAAAATAATCTTTAAATCTTTCAAACACCCTCAAGAACGCTATTAATGCTTCGATTTATGAAAACAAAGTATCATTCATTAATTCAATAATTTAAAAAATTAAGAATTTATTCTTTTCTCTTTAAAGGAAGTTATTTAAATGAGAAATGAAGAACTCCTTGAAGAGTTAAAAGCTAAAAGTAAAGAAATAACATCAATGTAAATTATGATAAGGGAGTATTCAAATAAAATTTTGAACGATCTTTAGATTCTTTTAAAAAACTCAAAGTAAGAAAGCTCTATTTGCTAGCTCATAGAATCTATATAAAATTAAATTCATGATCTCAAATAAAGAGTACTCATCATTACAAGTAATTTATAAATTATTTAAATATTATTCCTGAATAAACAATTTGAATTAATTTAGACTAGGAGGCAAATAATATTCAGGATTAATCTGAAAAATTAATCTTATTAGAGGCAGAAAACTCAGTCTTAAATTAAAAGTATGAGGGTTATGTAGAAATAGTGAAATAATTAGAAGAAAAAATTTTTTACTTAAATATGCAAGTAGATTCTCTCAAAGATCTTATTTTGAAGATAGAAAAAGAAAATGAGTAGTTGGTAATTTTTCAAATCTTTTTAAAGATATTTTTAATAAAAAGAGAATTTAATATTATGCAAATATTCTAAAAAAAGAAACAAATAGTTAGCACAATTAACTGGTTTAATAAACAAGATATTTCAATAGAAATATAAATTATGCAAACACAAAAGTGCTCAATTTCAACTTAATTGTACATTCTTCGCAATTAATTATTTAAAGATAAATCTATTTTTTTTATCAATTAAAAATGTGTGCTGCTTGCTATAAATTTTTAATAAAAAATGTCGATATTTTATGATTTTAATAAATTTTTAGTTCAAGAAATATCTTTAGAGAGTTTTATTTTATTTTAGAAATTACTTAATGATTAAATTTTGAATCTTCAACAATATTTGGAATGATAGTTGCTTAAATTGTTTATTTATAAATATTAGAAAAATGAAAATGATGTACTAGTGAGAGAAAAAGAACTTTTCAAGTAAGACATGGAGCTGAACTTAGAAAATATTATAAATACTAAGAATTAATTTGAGATAATAATGGAAACTGATAAATAAAATTTATATTAGAGAATTGATGAACTTCGATAAGAGGTCATTTAGTTATAGAACTAAAAAGAAGCAAAGGTATTAATTGTTTCATTTATATCATTAGAAACTATAAAATACTCTTTTGTTAATGATAAAGGAAAAAGAATGCCAAGAATTACTTGAAACAATTGATGATTTAGAAGAATTTAGTAAGAAATAATTAGCACATATTAAGAATTTTTAAGATTAAAATTAAGAATTACTTGCTAGAATTGCTTAATTTGATAATAAAGTAAATTCTCTAGCAGAAGAAATAAATGAGTATAAAAAGATAATAGAGAGATAGTAAAAAGATATGGAAAGAATGTAAAATGACGTGAGCAAGTTAGTAACAACTTGTGAGCAATAACAAGAAGAGATTGTAAAACAAAAATAGACAACATAATAATACTAATCACAATTGTCAGATTAAATGAGAAAATTTGAAGATTTGAATTAAAAATTATCAGTTTCTTAGTAAGAAAGTGAAAAAATCAAATAAAAAAATAATGAATAAGAAGAAAAATATTAAAAAATGTAATAGCTTCTTTCAATCACATAAAATGAATTGAAAAATGCAAGATAAAATTCAGAGAAATAGCAAACTAAGCAAAATGAAATTGAGTAAATTTTTGATTAAATTAATTGTTTTTTCATATTCTGTCTTTATAAATATTCACGTAGGGATCTTAGAGGTTTGATTGACTCCTTATAAAATGATATAAAGACTGCAACCCTCAATCAATAGCTTTTTGAAGAGTAAAGAAACTAAAAGCTCAAGGAAAACTAATTGCTCAAGGAGTAAAATTAGTAATTATAATAAGAAGTACTTACTATGAGGGAGCAGATTTCTTAAACAAAGAGACTTTCTATTTCCTCAAGCATAGGAGAAAATAAATAACATTTAATTATAGAATCTTTGAAGTGCTAAGTAAATTATTTTTTAAATTAAATAAAACCAATAATTTCTGTATTTTATATTATTTAGATTTTCTTTAACAAAGAGTAAATTTTTGATAAAAAATATTATTTTTATTATTTGTTTTGAAAAGAGAGGAAAAGTTTTTAATTTGTGCACCAAACTAAAAAAAATTTATTTATTTAGAAATGATTTTTGAAATTCTTTCATATTCAAAATCATTTAATTAATTTAAAATATTTATTAGAAAATCTTTAAAATAGCATGTATTTTAATATAAAATAATAAATTTAATTAAAAAAATAGATTAAATACAAGGATCAATAATTTGAAAAAGAACGAGCCATGTTTAGATAAGAAGAGGATGCTAAGATAAAAAAAATTCAATTACTTGAAAATTTAATTAAATAAGTATTATTAAATTTGATTTATTTTATTATTAATTTATTTATTCTGTTAAAAGCTTTAAGCTGGATAAGAAGTTAATGGGTTGTAAGTTCATGAAGAGCCAATAAATGGAAACACTGCAAATTTTAATAGTAGCTTGAATATGTATTATGAAAATTTACTTGAAACAAAAGATTTGGAAATTAGTCATCTTAGAAATTTGGTATGATTTTGTTTTTGTAGCAATAAATTAGCTTAATAAATTAATGAATACCATTTATAATTAAATAGATAAAATAGTTTACTTTAGAGAATACAAACTGAGTTAGTTAGTTAGTGAGTGAGTTAATAAAATATTTTAATTTAATTTAACAGATTAATTGTAAATAAATAAATAAAAATTTATAAATAAAATAATAAAAAGATTGATTAGTTAAATTATTTCTGTTTTATATATTAAAGGAGTAATAAATATATAGAGTTAGTTTACTAAAAATAACTTAATAAAAATAAATTATATACAATTATATATGAGGAATAGTTTTTACTTGCTTATTGATTTTTTTATTAACGTGTATGTTTAAAAGTACTTACTTCATTGCTGCTGCTGAGATTAGGTTTTTATTTGTTAGATATTAATTTGAGAAGGGGTTGAAAATTTGTCTATTTAAGAAATTGTTAGATCTTTTTTCTTATCTTCTATAGTTTTTGTTCTTTCTTCTAATTTTTTTTACTAGGCTTGAAGTGTTGCTAATTATCTATCATAATATTCTTCGTATGTTTACCACTCTTACTTGTTTTACTCAAATAGAGGCATATAATTTAATAATTCAGGTATAAATTAACATATTGTTTCAAAATATGGCTACACAATAAAATCTATGAAACCTATTTAGCTTTTAGCTATATTTGTTGTGTACCTGTCACATAAATAAGAAATAGGAAGTCCTCTTGATCGCTCTACATCTCCCTATAATATTGTATACATTTTATTTTTTTACAGAAAACGGAGTAAGGAAAATAAATAAGTTACTTATATCCAAAATTCATTCAAAACTCTGTGTGTCCACTCTTAATATATATGAAAAGGTTTAAATGGGTTACTTACATCTGCTGCGTGCAGAAGTGTATTTAAACATAAAGGCTTATCTGCTGCTTTAGCATCAAATTCTTTGAAATTAAAATTTATTTTAAATTTGTTTCATATTTATAAAATGATTTATTACCATTCGAAGCTAATCTTCCTTTTAATTATGCCAAACTTGTGAAATGCTGATTCATGTCTGTTTTTAAAATCATTTAAATTAACGTTTCTCTCACATTCTTGTAAGTTTTCTTATCAATTCCTTCGAATATATTAATACTAGGATTGTCTCTTAATAATTTAAATGTAACACTTAGATGATGATTTTCAAGAGGACTTTTATCATTATACAAGATAGCTAGATCAGTTTTAGCATTCATTTAAAACGGATTGTTGAAGCCAGGGTGCTCAACATCATGAATGGCAGCAGCAACAAAAACTGTTCCAATATCAATTTTATTTAGCTTTCCTATCTAAACGAAATTGCATTTCTTTAAAAAAAAATGCATAGTCTAAATATTAAAAAAGCATAATTAAATTTTTATCTTTAAAATTTGTTAAATAGAAAATAATTTATTTACTTGAGTGACATCAAATGCATGAATTTTGTTATGGTAAGGATTTCCCAAATATCTAATTTATTTAGAAAATATTAATTATTTTTGTTCTAAAAGATAGTGACTGTTTACTTTTGTTAGATTATATCAGAAAAATGGTAGAGGACTTCTGGCTGAAGTTTCCATGCTTAAAAACATTAGTACTACTCAAACAAATAATTCAAAAGTATTGAAAGCTCTTTACCTAAATTTTCTTTAAAAAATTCAAAAACCATGAATTCTCTACTATCTAAGTTTTCAAAATAATTCTCCACCTTTTAATAAAAAAAGTGTTAAAATATTTATTCGTTTTCGTTACTTTACTTAAGGGCTTGTTTCTATTTATTAATATATAAATTATTCTTCTACAACTTCTGGAACAATATGTTGAGTGACTGCAACAGGTGCAGGAGCAGCAGTTACAACAGGTGTAGCAGTAGCTGGAGTTGATACTTATTTATTCTCTTCTTTTTTAATAGGTTATTCTAATTGAACCTCCTTTACTTCTTCTTTCTTTTTTTCTTCCTTAATTTCTATTTTTGACTTACCATCATATTACTGCATCCACTATTCAAGCTGTATTCAACAAATTATTATTTTTTTAGCATATATTTAAAATAAAAATAATTTACTTCTTTTTGCTCTTTTCCAAGTATAGGTTCATATAGCTTATTTGAAGATATCATTTGAGAAGCCCTATTTTTTATCAAATCAATGTAAAGAAATACTTGAATTAATTGAATTACCACTCAAGTTCTCGATAGTAATGATCGTCTGTTACCAGTTATTTCAAATTATCGATTATAGCTAATATCTTTTCAATTGGAGTTTTGTCACCAAATTTGTACTCAAGTGCTTTTTTATTTGTATTTTTCATCTTTTTTATTAAAAAATAGATTTTTGTTTCATAAAAAAATCCAGTAAGCAAAAAATTACTTTTCTTAAAATGATGAATAAACGCAAAAATCTAAAAAATATCCTAAAGAATTTCGAAATGATTTTAGCACTACTCTGTGTAATAAATTAGTCTGTTAAAACAAGAATAAGACTCAGAGAAATAACAACAGCATCAATTATGTTGACCCTTTGTTTAAAATACAACTAATAATTTGATAATTGAAATGTTGTAAATTAAGAGACCTTTATAAAATAAAAATATTACCTTTATTCCATACGCATAGCATTTAAGTAATATTTCTAAAATAATTAGAGATATTATGACAATTTCTATATATTGCAATATAAGCAGCATTCCTTATACGTTTGAGAAATTTTCAGTAGGATCGTCAATAGAAAACTCACAAAACATCAATATTGTGTAAAAAATTGTTAAGGAAATGACATAATTATTGAAAAGTTTAGACTCAAAAAACTGTCTTAGATAATGCACTTTATCAATTTTCCTCACCATATTTCTTTTTTGTATAAGATTTATTAGTTCTTATAAAATTGCAATTATGTTACTCAATCACAGATTTCTGCTCTATTGAAACAAAATAGTTTTTTCTTTTAGATCTCTGTGTATTTTTTGACGTGTTATGTGCTGATTTTTATTCTTCATTTCTGCTCTATCAAATAAAATATTTTTAGAATTGAATAAAACAGATATAATGGTAGAAAACTATTTAATTATTTTTTATGATTAATTATTTAAATCCTACTTTATTCATCATATCTCTAGACGTGTTTGGAGAAATGTCTTTATTTTTTTAATCTATTGATTATTTTAATTATGAGCGATCTAATTATGGAGATCCTTACAACTAAGAATTCATTTTCAACAATACTATTTTAAATATAAGGGCTATTTAATTGTTTAGAGCTATTTTTTAAATTCAAAAGTCTATAGTTTAAAATAATTATGGCTGATTTCAGTCAGCAGCAACTTAATTTTTTGTTAACCTTTTAGCAATTAACTGATTAAATTAAAAATTTTGTAAATTTAAATATATTCTACTTATTTAATTAATTCCTTCAGTTCTTCTACTTTTTACATTTAGTAAATAAATAATTAAAGAAATTATATGATTTTAGAGTGAATGATTTTTTTTGATTAAGGAGTTAGCGAATAAATTATTATAAACTAGATCGTTTATTTAATTGTTTATTTATTTGTTTGTTTTTTTTTTTGCTTGTTATTTGATTTTTGATTGTTTATTTGTAAATATGCATTTAAATATTAAACTATTTTTAAAGCTGGAATGATAAGCGAGTGAATAAATGAATGAAGATATTAATATGAATTGTAATACTAAATACACAAATTAAAAAAAAAATACATATTTAAAAACTGAATAAATAAAATATTTTCTATTTTTTAGAAATAAATGTAATAAAATTTAAAAATATGATTTATAAGAATATAAATTGGAAGCTAAATTCTAAATTAAAACATACTTTCTCTACACTAACTAAATTATCTAACTCACTTAAGTATTAATTGTATTATTTGTATTATGTTTGTTTGTATTTGTGTTTCCTTCCTTCTTTCTTTGTTTCATGGATTGAAAATCTTGCTTTTCCTTCATTCTTCGTTCTTGTCGTCGAAAAAGAGGTGATTCTATTACTTTTGTTTCTGTTTCTTTTTTTTGCGATTCGAGTGTGGCTTTGATGATTCTTCTCCTTCTAAGTTGAACACGTTTGAGTAAGTAGTGTCGTCTGATTGATAGTCCAACTAAATGGAATCCATTATTTTATCATGCTTCTCTTCGTCCTCCCCGTCAATACTAAAGAAGTTGTTTTATACTGATGTATCTAAGTTTTTTTATTGTTCCATATCTTATTATTATGTTGGGTTTTATCTTTTTTCAGATTAAGAATTATTACCTTATGCTTTCTGTTACGATTTAGGTCCTTGGTGCTGTTGTGATGGAATTCCTGTGGTCGGGACGCTGCCACTGCTATGAGGATGCTATGCGTGTGGTCTATGAACCGCATGATGTATTGCTTTATCACTTTTATCTTAGTATTCATTTCCATTGTTCTGCTCAAGATGCAGCTCTACTCCACCAGTTTTATTTAGATTTTTCAGTGAAACTTAAGCTTCTTTTTACTAAGAAGGAAGACGTACGTCGTCATTAACGACTCTTTTGCTAAATTTTTTTTAGTCTACAATTTGCATTTCATCATTTTGAATCTGCTTTCCTTATATGTTTCCTGAAGAATCTGTACTGTTAGCATTTACTTTATTGTTATTCATACTGCCACTTCCCATGCTCATCATACCTCCTCCCTTTTTAATCATTAATTATTTGTCCTTTTCTAATTATGCAGCCAAACTGGCAAATCCATTTTCATTTCTCCTCCTTATATAAATCACTGCACCACAGCACCCAAACACTAAAACAATAACAATTAAAACTACTATAATTCCTGTATTTGATGAACTAGAGTCGCTTTCTTTATCTTCTGGTTTTTGTTACTAATCGTTGTTGTTATTACTATCATTATTACCATTATTATTGTTATTTTAGTTTTTATCGTTATTAGAATCGCTGTTGTTATTTGTATTTTCATTATTTTAATTTCCTTTGTTGTTATCATTTGAATTTGTATTATTGGTGCCATTTCCTTTATTGTCTTCA
Source organism: Tetrahymena thermophila SB210 (assembly GCF_000189635.1). Taxonomy (NCBI): domain Eukaryota; phylum Ciliophora; class Oligohymenophorea; order Hymenostomatida; family Tetrahymenidae; genus Tetrahymena; species Tetrahymena thermophila. The sequence continues at coordinate 415,340 of NW_002476353.1, forward strand.
GTCTATTTAGGCTAATCTGTATTAGGAGAATTATTTGTATTATTTTTATTGTTTTCATTCTATTAATCCTATTGTAGATGTCTTATCATTACATTTTGAACTAACTATAATTAGTCTTCATATTGATTCATAAATTATAATGCATCAACATCAAACAAGTGCTGCATATGTTTAATGCATGTATTCTTTATGATATGATAGTTATCTATATATAAAACTAACTATCTCAGTTTTTCTAAAGATTTTTTAATTATACTGCATTTACTTTAAAATTTAAAGTTTAAAGGACATAATTCATTTTATTCGATAAGGTCATAGATGTAAGCGTTTTTTAAGCTCTCAACAAACAACAAATTATCTGGATAAACCTAGCAAAAAGAATTGGATAAGAAATTGTATTTGGCTTATTTGTAGAATTCCATAGAAGAATCCCACAATAAATCACATCTTCTAGAAGCTGAGCACCCATTTGAGTCAGCACACTTTTTGATTAAACTTTCTTCATTAAATTGTTTAATTTTAGAGCATGTATTATTTTAAGTTAGGAGATTCTTGCATCTTAAATCTACAAAAGAATCACCTACTCTAAATAAATTATTTTCATTAAAATCAGCTATTTATCCTTCTTCTAAACTCATTAAAGCTAAACATTTACCAATATGACAAAATTCATTTTATCCACACTCAAAGCTACTTTGACATTCAATAAAATCTTCTTCATAGCTTTAAATAATTACATTTTTTTCAATATTTTAGCTAAAAGTTTATGTTTTTAAATTTAATTAATTTGGAGATTTGCAAGTGTTGCTTTGTTAATCACAAATTAACTATGGATCACAAAAGAGCTATTCTTAAACACTGCAAATCTATCCTAACTTTTGTCCTTCGCATATACCAATGATTTAATTGCACTTTCCGCTTAAACACTCTTTAGAAAATTTACATTATTCTTAAGAGTATCTCAGTCTTGATTTGCTATCATCTACAGGTTAGTTACTTTTATCACAAGTTAAAACTATTGAAGTATCATATAAATTAATTGTTTTATTTAAAATATCCATGAAACTATTGGTACAATTACATTAGCTATTAATTTTTATAAACTTTGATTACTAATTTTGATTTTATTTGAGTTCTATGCAACCCTCTTAGAACTTAAATCTATCTGAATTGTTGGTGCATGTAGTTTAAATTCTATTTTTCTCAGCTGTTTAAACACATCCAAACAAAATAAATGCTAAAAGATATATGCTAGCCACTTTTCTTATCTTAAGCATGTTTCTTCAGTTTGAGAGTAACTTGCTAAATATATTATTTTTAACCTAATTGAGTTTTATGTAATCCTTCGCTGTTTTCTAAACAAAAAAGTATTGTTAATTAACTCTTCAATAAATTAGTTAATATTGAAATTTATTATCATTTGATTTATTTTTTCCTAACACTTTAAAACAAATAATTTGATGCTGAATAAAAAATTTTGTTAACTTAGTCAATCGATCAATTAATTAATTAATGAATAAATATATAAATAGCTTCCAATTAATATATTGTGAACTATAAAATGTTAAATTGATAACGAAGGAAATTTTATTATGTTTTTTATTAAAATTTTTAAAATATCAAAGTAAATAAAAAAATATCAGAAATCTAAAGGTTCTAACTGGCTCATATATATAAGACATCACTAAGAAAAGAATAAAGTGTTATAGAAGATAATTAAATCTTATGCTTTATCATTTAAAATTTAGAAAATTATATTGACTTGTTTAGATACATTTAGAGTTATTAATGAGATACTTTTATTTTATATTTTAAATAAAATAATATTTCTAACTTAAACATAAACAAAAACCTTTAATAACTTAAAATAAGTTATTAATTTTAAAAAATAAATTATTAATATAAAATTCAAATCAAACGAGCATTAAAGAAAGTACATCTGAATACAAATGTATTAATCCTTCTTGAGGAGTTCTATAATCAATAACACCATTTTACTAAATAATTATTTGTGAATTATAATTTCAAATAGGAAATAATTAAATAAAATAAATTACTTCTAAAAAGCATTTAATCCCATAAAATGAATAATCTTTAGTGTATGTAACTATTGGATTTCTAAATTCAGTTTATTGATTTTCAGGGATTACTACTTCTCTTTTGGTATTAATTAGTTCAATCTTTGGATATTTACTAATATCTATATTCTTAACTTAGTGATAGTACTTAGCACAATTTACAAGCACAAAGTCGCATTATCTACGAGTTTATAATTGTTATTATAAAATAAATAATTATTGATTATAATTTATATAAAATAAATCTTTTTTTATCATTTAAATTATGAATTTTAAATACAAAAAGCTTTTAAATACTCATTATAATTTTAGGCTGCTTCTAAAAAGAATCTTCTAAAATAGATAAATTTTTTATCTGCAGGTGTAAAATAAACAATAAATATAGGTTTTTTCATATTTTTAACTTTGTATGCTAACCAATCTTCTCCTTAATATTCAGTTAAATATTTTTCTAAGTTTTCCCTAATGTATTTTAAACATTTTTAAAGTTTATAAGACAAAATTATTAACATGTAGAATTTGTTAAAATATCAATTATGACTAAATTACCTTTAAGATGTTTCGTATCCATATTTCATACCAACTAAACCTCCAAAAAATATCGAAATAAGCATTTTAGTCCTAAATCTTAATTAGCTCTATTTAGCAGCTTGCTAATTATACACTTTATTTAAGAAAAATTATCCAAACATTTATAAATTTGTTAGAACTCTACAAAAACTAAAAAATAAATATCTTTCTTTGTTAAAAATAACAAATAATTATTAACTCAAAAAATACATAAATTCAATTATAGCAGGCTATCATCAGCCGTAAATTAAGTCTAAATAAAATGATATATTTTGCTATTTTAAATTAATTATTTTAATTTTGCTAAAAAATAAAACCCTATTTAAGAAATTTGGTATACCATGCTTTTTATTTAATAGAATAAATTATAATTTGTTTTATACAGAAACTGTTTTTACACATTATTTTAAGTTTTTAGTGGTATATAAATATAATTATTTTATTTTTTTAAAAGTTTGTTTAATTAATATTAATTTTATTATTATTAAAATTATATAAAGATGTTTATTTTAACTTTAAAAAATTAAGAATATTCTTATAAACTGAGAAAAAGCATTAGTCTTTTTTTAATTAAAAATCATAATAGAATATTTAAAAAAACTGATTAATAACTATATAAGTTATTCGTAAAACTTTTGAATAGGTTGCTTTTTTTATTTTTAAACACACTATAAACGCAAAATAAAAACGGTCTTTTTTTTTGTTGTACAAAAATAGATTTTATTAAACAAATTACAAAAAAGATCATAATAAAAATGAAATAAAGATAAATGCTGATTAAAGTTTTTTAACTAATTCAAATAACTTTATTATAATTAAATTCATATTGTAGATATAAACATAATATTTATCTTAAGTATTTGAAAAAATTCAGATAAATGTAAATTGAGAAAAAACATGAATGAATAAATCATTTTTGAATTAAAGCACATAAATAAAATGAAAAAACAAATTATAATTTTTAGTAGTAGTTAATAACTAACTATATTACTTATTTGTAAATTTATATTATAAAAAAATGCCATAAATACAAAAAAGATTATCTTTCTTACTTTGTTGCTAGTTAACAGGATTTATTATAGCAAAAATTGTATTTAATATTTTAATCAAAAATAAAAAAAACACCAGCAATACATTTAAAAAAGTTAATGCTCATTAATTAGATTATTTAAGATAGCTTTGAAATCAATCTATCAACTCAGCAGATATAAGAGTGAGTATAATAGGTTATTTTAAATCACTGTGGAAATAAACAACTATATTGTACTCTCCATTTGAATCTAAACTGAAAGTTGATTTCTTTTTTGCAATATTTTTCATTTCATAGTCATAAAATTTTAAAACATCTTGCTTTACATTCACCTCCATTTTCACTATTGTATTTGGGCCCATTAAGTTTGATAAATTTTCTCCGCGTTCAATCACAAGATCAAAATTATTGGACCATCCGAAGCACTAGCAGAGTTTGTCTTCAGGATCATCAGTTTTTTTAGCTATGCCTATTCTCATATAATCTGATGGTTTTGAGTTGAATTAAAATGTAAAAACATGAGTTTTATCTTAACGAATAATATAATCTGATCTACAATTAGAAGTTTAACCTCCATTATTTTTAATAAAGGCTTATCCTTCCTCATTTTTATCAAGAACTAAATCATTAGTGCTAGTTTTAACAAATTAGATAGAGAGATCATAAACAGGAATTATATAAATCTCAAGTGGAGTTACTTTTATTTAAAAATCTTTCTTTCTAAAATTTTTAAATTTAGAGTAGAAATCACCACTTTCTGGATTTCTCATTTAATTTTATATGTTTTCTACAACAGAATTTTGATTTTCCTGATTTTCTTGTGATTCTTATGGCTACCCTTACAGTTATTCTTGTGCTTCTGTTTAAATAGGATTGTTCAATGCTTAATATCTGTTCTCAGCTTCATTTTAAAGCTATCTATGCTTTTAAAGAAAAGCATCTACTTTTTCAGATAATTTAGTGATATTTTCTGAGTTTTTGTAAGAATTAAAGAGTATGCTTTGAAGTTCCTTTACTTCATCTGAACGATTGAAGGAATCTCTCAGGTCCTCTATTAAGTACTACTTTTCTTCTGCTTTAAGTAGAGCTTCCTTTTTTTTATCATGAATCATTTAGTTAATCTTTTTTTGTAAGTCACTGAAGTAATCTTCAACTGCTCTTAAATACCCATTGTTCTATGATTTTATTATAGCTTCTTAAATGATGTCTAACTCTCTCTTCTTTACAGGAAGAAAATAGGAGGTTGCCTATTCTTTACCCTAAAGTAGATCTTCAATCAAAATAAATTAATCGGTTGTTAAACCTCTATAAGTATAAATCATGCATTTTTAACAGCATAGTCTCTTATCAGAATTAACTTCCTCGCTTACTAATATTGATATAACTTCATATCCTTCGTGCTCGTTGCAATGAAACCTTATCTTTTCTGTTTATGATTGTTCCATTTTTCCTCCTCTTCTTTTTCTTACTTATCTTTCAGAGAATATAATTGTTTATTTAATTAATTTTTATTGATTTGATAATAAAATTCTAAAAGCAATTAAAATATTGATCTTTCTATAAAGATTTTTAAAATAAATGATCAGATTTTAAAAATTGATATCAAAAATAGAGAAAAAAATTTAAAAGTAAATAAAAACATAGTTAATTCTAGCATCAAATTTTTTAGAAACTTAATACTTCTTAATAAATTAATATATGAAGTGAAAATAAATAGCTTTAGAAAGATAAAATAAAATAAATTATATTTCAATCAGTTAGTAGAAGATAGTTAGTTTATAATAAATAGAGAGTTTTCATTAATTTAATTTTTTAATGCTCCAAATAATTAAGTATAATTTTTTAACTTATATTGTATCAATGATTCATCAATTATTTTGTCTATTATATATATTTGCTTTTTTTACCATAAAAACATCAGGGGCTGAAATAGATGTTTATGTATTTAAAATTGTATGCATTACATTATTTTATTAGGGCATATCTGATTATTAATTAGACTAAGATCTAATTTGACTGTGTCCAAGATTATTATGTTTTACATATTGACTTTAAAATTAACCTAAATGTGGTTGCTATTAGAAATAGAATGATTATAGCTATTAATTTTAAACAGGGATTTAAAGACTGTTGACAATCTTCCTTTTTTTGGTTTTTTTATTTTATTCTTGTCTAAATGAGATATCTTTACTTTACAGATAATTCATATTTAGGTTTTAACTTTATAACTAATTTTTAGAATATTCTTCAGGTAGATTTTACTAAATACTTATTTTAATGACTTTACTATTTGTTTATGTTTAAGGAGATAACTTTTTATTTGTGTTCAAAATCGGAGAGATAGATTGGTATAAAAGATTTCTTTAGTTTGGTACACCTGTTAACAAATTTTGATTAGCAAATTTATTGATTCTCTGATGTGAATAGCTATTAGGATCTTGCATGATTGAATCATCAAACTCTTTCAAATGAATGTGTTCGCTCAAAAGATTTTCTAACTTATAATTATTCTATTCTAGATTTATCTTTTTTGCAGCGATGAGACTATTATTTAGATTTGAGATAATAGTAGAATTTTAAATATTGTTGTTATCTTGCTTATTAGTTCTTATTTTTATGAGTTTCTTCATTATATTGGGTTGATCATAATTCATAATGTTTTTTTATTTTCTTTCAGCCCGTTTTTCTTGAGCTAAAGAGTAATACTTCGAGTTCGTTAATTCTGGTAAATGGTCTTTATTTCTATCTTTATTTTAAGTATTAGATCTATATTTTAACTTCTTTAAATTGGTATTAAATAATTTCAAGTTAATTTATGTATTAGAAAGATTAAATTCTTCATTTTCTTAGTTTTTTAAAAATATTTAATAATTTTAATTATTTTCTCTTTAGCAATCTGACTATTAAAATTCTAAATTAAAAGAATTTCTTTTACGATTACTATTAAAATTTTAAATTGTTTATTTTGATTAACTAAGGATACTGTGTTTCGCCTCACTTTAAGCATTTGTTTGACTGCCAAACTAATCAATATCTAAATAATTTTTTTATTTATTTTAGTCATTTTATTAATTTTTAGTTTAGGAACTATATGAGTCTAATAGAAAGTCAGCAGAGTTATTTAAACTTATTTTTTGATTTACAGATAACAAGTTGACCTTCAGTATATTAGACTCACTCTACTACTGCTAATTTGTTTTCAATTGATCCTACTGATCACTGATTTTCTAAGAAGCTTAGATTAAATTATCACCTTTCTTTTATTATTTAATTGACTTAGTAGAGCCTGTTTAAGTTAAAACCTATGATTAAATAGGCAGAACTTAGCTATTTATTGTATTTATCGATTTGATATTGATAGTTGGAAGCTAAAATTATTTTTGTTCTTAAATTTTATTGACATTTTAAGTATTCTTAGAGCTTTATCTATTTGAATAGATAATTCCGTTATTGTTGCTGCATGCATCTTATTTTTTTTATCCATAAGAATTCTATACCTTACTTAAAGAGCTATCATTTTAATCTTTATTTTTATCAATCAACTTGTGAAATATCTTTCTAAATTGAGAACCAATTGAATTTTACTTTTCTAACATTTTGTCTTTAAAGAGTTAGTTTTTTTATTCTATTTTCTCTGAAATTGCTTTAGGTACTTGCTCAAAAAAATTAAATAACTTTTATTTTTAAACATTTTTTTGAGAATTTTATCCAACAACCTTATGCGAATTTGTTAAACTTTTTAAAGATGACAGCTATGAGTTATTAGACAATTTTAAATTACTTTGAGGTGAAATTTAATCATTTAATTTATTATCAAAATTACTGCTGTTGCGGATTAAAGTTAAACTATTCTCATTTTTGCAAAAGTTTCTAAAATGAGAGAAAACATTTTGATTATTTTTATTAGTTACAAAGACTTCGCTACTAACATCTTGGCTAAACCTACTATCTTTAATTTCAGAAAGTATATTGTTCGTACCAATAGGATTTTTAATAGATTAAATTTCACTAATTACATCCAATCCTAAATTATTCAAATTATTTTTTACCTTTTAGTTCATAACATCTTCGTATTACAATTAAGAATTTTAGCTTATATCTTGCTTAAAAGAATTTTTAGATGTTAATTTATTCCCTACTTAAAATTGTTAATTAGCCTATGCAAACATATTTATAAATTAATCAAGCTATCCACTATCTTAAAACATTGATTATTAATGAATTAAATTGCTAGCAATATCTTTTAATTGAGGATTTCCTCCATTTTATTAATTCTAGATTAAGCTTTGAGTAAACTTATTGATAATCCCTCCATTTCCCATTTTTGACTATCCTATGGAAAGAAATGAATTAATAGAACTCTACCAAGCAGATTCATTTTATTGTTGAGAATTCAAAAGCCAATGCTGGTCTATTAGATTGCGCTATTCTTTATATTAATTATGTGGACCCACTAACTAAGGAAGAGAAGACATAAAACTAGCCATAGAATCTTCAATTTAACGTTAATTTTTAGAATCCGGCTGTTAGATATCATTTTGCTTTTGTTCATTTGTTTGATAATTATTTTAATTGTCATTTTATTATAATAGTTATATTTCTTTTTCTAGGTCTTATGTATGAAAGTTTATAATTTCAGGTTCAGGAAGCTTATGTTCGCTTTCTTCAAACTATGAATCTTACTATTCTTCAAAACTATTGCTTTATCCTTCTCTCATGTCTTCTATTTATTATAAATTTCCATTTTCTTATTCCATTTGAACTATATCAAAAAAAGCTTTGTTATCTTCCAATTTTAATTAACCTGATAAAATAAATAATTTTTTATATTTTCGGTATGTGGCTCCTGATATAATAATTATACTATACAACACTAAACTAAAAAAAAATCTTAGTTTCAAAATCTATTTTTTCTTGTAAATGTTAATTGTTATTAATTATATATTAGAAATATGGCGTTTACAAAAAAAATTTCTTTTTGAAAATCTGTATCATTTATGTTAATTAGATTTTGTTTACAGTAAGTAATGTATATATAGAATAGTATTAATAGTTAGTAACGTTGATTATTGTAGCATTTATGTAAAATATTTTTGGAGACATGTTAACTTGTAAATATTTGAATTTACATATTACATTAGTTTTTGATATTGTGGCTATTTCATTGATTTTTTTATTTTGTAATACTAAAATATATTATTTAAAAAATACCACATTTAGTGATAAGCTTGTTAGATTTAAAATAGATAAAAATATCATACAATTAACTATATTAAATAAAAATTCATTTTTGTGTGATAAATCTATTTCAAAATATTAAATTTATCAAAACAAACAATTAAAAAAGTTTATTTTATCAAACTTAATTATTCTTAAAAGCTTACAATATAAATATATATTTATGTGAAAATTTATTTTTTATGTATGATACTTTTAATCTATCAATATTTGCCAATAAATTAAATATGAGTTTTTTATTAATTAGAGATTAGAACTCTTTGAAAAAATAAGCATCAGCTTCATCAATAAAATAAATATTCTACAGATTAATTTTTTTAGACTTTAAGTGCATATAGTTTTATTAAATAATTATTATTAGCTTTAGAATGAAATTTAAAGATAGATATGCCTTATTTCTTAATTTTTACTTTCAAAAATATTTACTTTATTACATTATAATTGTAATTGTAATTTTTTCACTGAAATAAATTAAAACCAATTAAAAATACCCTGTTTTCCTTAATGAAATTTAGTTAAATTAAGTATTTACTGAATTTTATTTTTAATTAAATTTTATCAATAAAAAAATTATATAATTTGTAAAATACAAAAACTCTTTTCAATAGATAATCAAATAAAAACTAAATTTTCAAGTTTAAATTAAATTATTTTTACTATAAATATAAATTATTATTAGATATTATAGTTTGTATAAAAAATTGCAGTAACCAATAAAATTTATAAAAATATGGTAAATAAAATAAGATTTAAATAAAGTATATTCAAAGTATTTATGAAGCTATTAAATTACTTAAAAATAATGAATTATGCTTTTGTTTTCTTTGTATAAAAAATATTTGGAATTAAATTGACATAAATAATTTAAACAAATATTTTCTAAAATAAAACAATTCTGAAAAAAAATTAAAATTTTTAATTGTTTTCATTATTAAATATCATATTTTTTTTGAAATACTTCTTTAATAAATATTAACTAATTTATTTGGTTATTATTTTGATTATTAAAATGGAGTTATAAATTAAAAATATGTATCAATAAAATCTGATTTTTATTTTTAATTTCTAAATTAATTTTTAATAACAAAAGAAATTTTTTTATTTATGTTTTTAAATATTTATTTAAAAAAGAAAAAAATTTGAATTATTGATTTTGAAATTAAAAAACTCAATGTTTGTTTAAGGCACATTGATTTAAATTTTAAAATTTAGAAACTATTTTAAATATTTTATCATTTATAAATTGGTTTTTTTTACAAAAAGGTTTTCATTTTATATGAAATAAAAAATATTACTAAATAATACTAAGTAAGTTTGATTAACTTTATTCTTAATATTCATTAATAAATATCAAATACATTTAATTAAAGTTAAATGTCAATATAACCTAATATATTTTTTTTATGACTGAATTAATTTTGAAAAACAAATATAATTATTTTTTTTAGTTTATATTTTTAAATACTAGAGTAAAAATTACAAAATTTTAAATTATAAATTTTCAAATAAATAAATAAGTAAATGAATGTTTGTTTTAGGAAGTAAAATTTTTAATCCTATATTTTAAAAACTAGTATAAATATTATGTGATTGATTAAGTGATTTTTGAATATTTTTCAACAAAAAAAAAATTTATCATTTTAATTTTTAAATGAAATAAAAAATATTAATAATTAATATTAAGTTTGGTTAATATCGTTATTAATATTAGTTTATTGATTGATTGATTAATTGATTGAGAGTGAAATCAGTTAATAAATTTATTTTTAAATTTAAAGAAAATTAAGAGAACTGATTAAAATATCTTTCGATTGATTGATAATATCACTTAATAATATATTTAATAGTTCTTACAAAAAAACTTAGCACAATCAAATAAATGAAAGAAAACTAACCAAATATCTTAAAGAAGAAAATATTTTTTTAACTGACTGGTTAGATAAGCAAAATTAGCAGCGATAATCCTCCTGCGCATAGAAGAATTCTAGAATAAAAGAATGAAATTATTTAATAGCATAACACTGTTTATTTCGATAAGTAGACTCATCCTCAATAATTCAAATAAGATTGCGCAAATAATACAGATTTATAATAAAAGCTCTCAAAAACTTCTACAAGAAGAATTTTTGATTAAATATAATTTAGATAGCATGAAATTACTCTTAGAAACAACGAAACATCAAAGAATATTAAAAATAACTACATGTATGGTCCTTAGTCAGACCGCATTTAAAAGGGCTTTGTCACTCAAAGCATGTCTAAAAGATTACTAGGAGTTATAAAAAACGCCAGTAATCAATAAAGTTACTAGAACTAAGGAGATACTCAGTGCAACTACGATGATGAAGAGGATACTTTAGACGAATTTAATATTTTGCTGAAGTAGAAGTAACCTCCTTAATAAGAAACGTATGCAATTTTATTACAAAAAAATTATTATCTAACATTATTTTTTTTAAACAAAGTTCTATCAAATTTAGTAAAGAGTTTCGAGTTTTTAATTTGTTAGTTCAATTTTTATAATTTGAAGATCTATTAAATATTAAATATTTATGCAAGTTATTTTGCTCAAATAAGTATTCATAAAGTATCAAAAAGAGATTGAGCTATTTTATATCTTAAGTAAGTATTTTATTAATTAATTTATTTATTTTAAAATTTCATTCTATCATTTAATTAGGGATTAACTGAAAGCCAACAATATTTTTTATGGGACTAATACATTAATTTTAACTCTGTTTAAAAAAAATATGAACTATAATACTATGTAAACTTATTTCAATCACAAGAATCATCAAAAAAAACATTATTTAATTTTATTTTGAATAGAACTATACGCTACTTCCCTCTTAATCAGACATGGAAATATTAAAAGATATAGATAGAACAATTATTTTTTAAGGTGAAATGATTTCAGGAAAGCAGTAAAAAATATTCAATTTTAAATAAAAACTTTTCAATTTATTTCCTGATAATAATAAGAAAAGAAAAACTAAAAAAAATTCTAAGAGCAATCAGTCATAATTCAAAAGATGTTGGATATGTCTAAGGATTAAATCAAATAGTAGGAACTCTCATTCCCTTAAATCTTAAAGAAAATGAAATATATTGGATTGTTCTGTATTTTCTAAAAAAACTCAAACTAAAAGAAATGTATAAAGAAGGATTTCCAAGACTAAAAATTTTGACCTTTTAATTAGAAATTTTCATGCAAAATTATCTCCCAGAGCTGCTGTAATATTTAAAAGAAAATAATATATCTGTCAGTTATTTTTGCACTAAATGGTTTATAACTCTCTTTTCCTATGATTTGGAAAGCAAAACAGTAATTTTTGATTGCATTTTAAAACTATTTCACAACATTTTAATCAAATTATTCTAAAGATACTAAAAATATGGAATCTATTTTTGATAAAGGGGTGGAAAGTACTCATCCGAATTGCTTTAGCTCTCTTAAAGTTATTCGAAAAAAGTATTAAGTCAGAACCAGTTGACAGTCTCTCAGATTATATAAGAAATTTTGCAGAGCATAATTAAAAATCAGTGAATGACATAGAATTGATAAAAATTGCATTCTAATTAAAAGTCACAAACAGACTTCTTTTAAGTCTATAAAATATTTACGAATAGCATGCTTCTTATAATTTTAATGTTCACAATTTAAATATTTTACTCTTTTAAAATCACTTGTTAAATAATGTTTACGATTGGAAAATTCTTCCTTAGGCACCTCATTTTGAAGGTCTTAATTCTATTTTAGAAAGGTTAAATGCTCACACCATGTAAAATAAATTTTTATTTTTAATTTTAGATAGATTTAGTGATTGTAAAAAGCAAAAATAATAATTTAAGGACAATTTAATTTTGAAAATATAATTCATTTTTATTAAACTTAAGTTTTTAACAATTTATTTTATGTGATACATATAGGGTTGCTGATTATATCAATGAACTTTCTTCAATATAATCATAAAGGAGATCATAAAAAAAGTAAAAAGTTTAAGATATCGAATTTAAATAGCAATAATTAAAAGGTGTTTCACTTTTGAATAAAATTCCTCATAAAAAAAGTCATTAGAGAAGTCTTTCTTCAACAAGATAAACAAATATGCTCTTAAATTAATTTGATTTCCCTCAAACAAGTGTAAATGATATAAGATTTGGGAGCAATAAAAAAGAACAAACAATTTATGATTCAAGAAGCAAAAGTATTCCTCACACAACTGAGCCAGGTTAAAAAGACGAACCTGGATTCTTGCAATTGATTTAGAATAAAATTATTTCAATCTTTAATAATCAAGATTAATAAGATTTTTAGAGATAGTAAAGTAGATCTCGTATTGATGAGAGAGATACTGCTTACAGTGTGAATATTAAACCATCATATATTAGGCAATCAAGTACTCCTCAAATATTTTCAAGAAATCAAACACAAACTAAATATTATGACTAAATTTTAGAAGATTTTAAAGAAATAAATGATTAAAATAGAGATGATGAAGATATCCAAAGCAAAAATAAATAAATTGGGCAAATTTAAATATAACAACAATAAATATAAACACAACAATAGTAATAACAATAATTATAAACACAACAATTGTAATAACCATAATTGTAAATACAACAATAACAATAATTATAATTATAGTAATATTAGTCATCACTGTAATAGGAATAATATTAATAAAAATAGTTATTATAGTAAAAATCAATAGTTAATTAATCATAGTAAGTCAATTAAGTTTTTAATACAAATATGACAGATGTAAACGAATTTGATTACACTTATGCAAGACCAAAGCAAACATTTACTAAATATATGATTATGTAGAAGCCTGCAAATCTTGACAAAATATAGTAAAATGTATAGCTAATACAAATGCAATAAACTTAAACTTAGCAAATTTAAGCTTAAATGATACCTACAATGAAGATATAGTAAATGCAACAGAGATAGTAATAATATTAATAGTAATAATTCTAATCAAATTAAGTTAAAGTAATAAGCCCAAGTGTTTCTCCAGATTTCAGAGCGAAAAACAATTAGATGGTTTAATAGAGAGTATTTTTACCATAACAATAGTAATAAATTTAAAGTATTTAGAGGATTGTTCCAATAAACAGTAATGGAATGATGATAATAAATCAAAAATATTGAATATATTTAATATTTTATTAAAAACTAATTTTTAATTTTAATTTCATTTTTATTTGTAGAATATAGTTTTTCTATAACTAGCAAAAACAAAATGAATTCTAAAACCTTAATCAACCAATCTAAAATAAAAAAACCAATTTATATATTTATTTTTTCATTCATAGAAGTATTCTTTTAATTGAATGATATGTTGCTGCTAATTATCTTTTTACATATTTTATTGTAAACTTTAATAAAATTATTGATTAAAAATTTGAAAATTTTTAATTTCTTCAAAAAAAATGTTCAAATAATTAATTATTGAAAAAACTAATTTTTAAATTTAAAGATTATTGTAAGAAATATTTGGTTTAACAAAACATAAATTTGATAAAATGATAATTCTATTTTTAAAATGCATGGTAAAATATATATATATGAATGGTCAGCCTTAAGTTAACATTTTAGACTTTTAAATTTAACAATTAAATTAAGTGTTATAAATTAATATAACTACTTAAATTGAAACTATTCGTTTTATCGCTCATTCATTCATTCATGAATATATTCAATACAATCTTATGCATAACTAATACGCACACATGGGTAGAGTTTGTCATTAGGTATAGTGTCTACATTCAAAATACAAGACTCTCCACTACTTTTTTTAGTGAATTTTAGAGTTTTTCTGAATGGATTGAAGTGGCAGACTATTACATCCTTTGCCCCAAAACGAACAGGTACTTTCTTCATATCTTGCTTTTAATATGCATGGTTACGTAAAAAGCCTGTTGAGGTTAGTAAATAGCAACCATGAATTGAGCTAAATGAAGCCTACCCAGAGGCTGCTGTTGAAATAGTATCTTTTTATTTATCATTGAATCCATAATTAGATTCTTCTTTCTGAGGGAACTCAAAATTATTTTAATGCACTATATTCCTATGGCATACTCCAATAGCAAGAGGTTATCCATATTCTTAATTTTTGCAAGATTTTATAAGGAAAGAAAAGGTTACTTCTCTGTGAGGGATAATCTCAACTGTAGGTTCAAGCAGAACAAGTCTAGTAGAAAAGTTATCAGTTTTACCTTATGCTATGTATTTTGATACACTAACATATTCATGCTTTAATTCTTAAGAGAACTAAAATTTAACCTTCTTATTGTTTTAACTCTTCTTACGATTTTCTTCACTTTCTTATTCTTCTTATAACTGCTTTTGGTGATTTGAGTCGAAACGATAGCGCTGGTAGCTGTTGTTAAGTGAATTATCCCTGCTTTAGCTTTTTGACATCTCCCTAAATCTTTAAAATTTTTCTGAAAAAGTTAAGGGCTTTGCTGCCATAGATTACTAGCTATAAACGCTTGACTAATTGTAAATTGATTGCTATTGTGGAATTTAGTTTAAATTTTTCCTCATAGCTAAATTAGCTTCTTATTCAGCCTAAGAAAAACCTTAATTTTAAAAACTATTGTTCAAATTTAAAATATTATTTCCTTAAACTATTTGAGATCTCTCAGACAAAGATTAGACTTACTATTATTATTGCTGTTGACTGCTATTAAAGAAGTTAGCAAGCTAATTGCTATTACTCCTATTTCTGCTTCCTTATTTATTGTTTTAGTTTTGTTATTGTTGTTATTCTGCGTTGGGTTTCAGAGAAACACTACGATTAGGACTTTTTTCATCCATAAATTGAAGTATTTTTTAAAAATCAAATGAATTTCTTAAGTTATCAAGAGATTTTTATATATCATCAACCTATTTTTATACATTGTCTAATACTACCAATCCAGTTGTAGCAGAGTGATCTGGAAGAGAATGATTTAAATTATTATATTCACCTAATTAATTTTTTTAATTTGACAGCTAAGCAACTGAGGTATTCTTCTTGTGCTAATAAAATTTACTTTAACTTTCTTACCCCTTCACACATTAAACTAAATCAGAAGCACGATACGTTCCTCGAGGTGTAATATAGCTCCTATTTAATTAACTGCTTTAGTTGATAGCTGCTCCTTACTGAGGTTGGTAAAACTAGTTACTGCTAGAATTTGGTTGCTGGAAAAATTTACTAGAGTTTTCTACATTAATGAAATTGTTAACTGGAGATATATCAGGTATAATAGAATTTGGATATTAGCTTCTTGTTTTAGACCCATTAATAGGAGTTGCATTATCTAAAAACGTAGTATTCGCTTCAAGTTAGCTTATAAACGACTCTTCCTATTTTCGTGATTGCTATTACTGAGTTAAATTAAGTATTGAGTTGGTATTACCCTTTTATCTACCAAAGCTAACTGATTGCAATTATTAATTTAGATTTTCAGATATTTTCTTTAAAGATAATAAAAAGGCTTATTAGAAGCCATATACTTCCTGTCTAGAAAGTGGTGGTAAACCTAGAATATCATTAGTGATTGATTTGATATTTGTATTTGAGTTTTAATAAGTAGTTGAAGAAGGTTTTCCAACACCGTCTTCGCTTATATCAAATTTGATATGAGGTAGTATTTTCTTGACTTATTAAGTAAAAAGAGTGATATCTGTTTCTCTTTACATATTTGAAATGTCTGAAATTACTTCCAGACAATGGTGTTCCTCAAACAAAGAAACATTTTCTTTCCAAGTTGTAAAGCAGTCCGTTAATAATGCATCAAAAACTTTAATTTTCTATGAGATATACTCTTTCAAGTTATTGAAAGATTCTCTGCAAACTCTTTCTGATTCATCAACTACTGCTTAGATATTAGAATAATCTTTTATACGCTAACGATTTACCCTGTGAGTTATCTATGTAAAAAAGTCACGGAGAGGTATAACTCGATGATTTCTATGACCCTTATTGCGACATACTTCACACAAAACAGGATCAATTTCCTAACATTCTTTCTTTGCACAGATATACTATGCATATTCTCCAGAGTGGGCTCCACCTTTATTACAAGCAATTAAATGCTGTCTTTAAGATGACCTATTGCTCATTACTTTTATTTTAATCCTACTTTATTTTCTTCAAAAATATTATAATTATTTTTTACGCTTTCCTATTTATTTAACTAATATTTTCTTGATTTTAGCAATATATTAAAACTTATCTCAGCAAAAAATATTTATCTAATTAAGATATTTAATTCAGTGGCTTATGCTATCAAATAACTTTCAACTTTATGATATGTTTGTTTTCACAATAAAAACGTTTTACTTCTTTCTCTTTTGAGTTCTAGTTCAATAAATTTTGATTTTGTTTTTTATATTGAAAATTTTGTAAATTAGATTTTAATTTGAGATACCTAAATAATCTGAGCTTAAAGTGATAGTGGAAATTAATTCATATAATTACAATTTATTTCTAAATAAAAGGTCTATGCCCTTTTAAAGTGAGTTCGTTAAACGTAAAATAGTTTGGGAATAGCCACAAAAACAAATTACAAAGTAGTATAAAAGTCATAGATTAAAAGATCATATTAATACAATGTAATAATTGTAATTTGTATTAATGTTTACTATAATTTAAGTATATCTTTTTTTAACCATATCTTCAAACAAATAAATCAATAAAAAGGCAAAAAAATTACAAATATCAATTTCTAACACCTAAATGATTATAATAAATTTTAATAATCAAAAATGATTAAAATTTAATTCAAATTTTATTTATTTTTTTAAGGCCAAAAGCAAAATTTAATAAAAATTTATAAAGTAGAACTCTTCATTTTAAAAATATAACAAAAATTTGAAATCAAATTATTTATTGTACATTATAATTTTTAACCAATCTCAAAAATCTTACTAGTGCTCTATCTACTCTAACTAATTCTTTTATTCTTTTGTTTGAAACACTACTCCATACATTCATTACACCTGTATTTCTCCTTTAGTAATTGTAAAAATTAAATATTTTAATATAAATACTGTTAAAAATACCAAGTCCACCAGATTTAAAAACAATCTATTTAATTTATATTGAAAAAATTTAATCTATTTCAATGATTGTTTAAAATATCAGCTCTCCAAATTTTAAAATAGTAATTGTAATAATAAAATATTTTAATTTAAATAAGTTATTAATTTTTTTATCAGAAAGTTGTTTATTTGGTTTTCTTAACAAAAAATTTTAGAAAAAACATATTTTCAATGCTATTAATTTAGAAAAAATTAGAAACTCACAGAATAAATTTATTAGGTAAAATTTAAAAATTAACTATTTTATTTAAAGTAAATTAAGATAAAATAAACTTTTATTATGTTTAAAAAAAATAATTAATTAATCTATTTTAGTATTTAGTTAAAAATTTTTATTTTGAAAATAAATAAAGAATATTTGCTATTTAAATTAATTTTAAATTAGTAATTAATTGTAAAATAATTAATAAAAATAAAACTATTTTGCTTGAAATTCAGTTGAAAAACTTATTCTATAATTTAAATTTTTTTTTTTTAACATTTAAACATCTTTTGAGCTTATTTAATTAATTATTTTATTTTTGAGAAACTTTTCACTTTAATAAGCACTTTTATTTCAAAGCTTTTAAATGTAAATTTAGTTAATGAAATGCTATGAATGCAGGATTTTAAATTAATTACTTTGAATAGACAAATGCACTTCTAAATATATATAAATATAATATTCTATGCTTATATTAACTAAATTATTGTATTACTTTTATCCTAAGAGACAATAAATTAAATAGACTTATCATTTTTCTTTAGTTTGCTTTCATTAGATTTTTATTTTCTTTATTAGTGAGAAAGATTTGTCTAATTTACAGATTCTACCACTCTTTTACATAGTTTAATTAAATATTATTTATTTTTGTTTAAATGACATTTCGAATAGAATAATAATTACCTAATCTTTCCCCTTTATCTTATAAGAAACAGCAAATTTTTATCTTCCCATCTTAAAATATTGAGAGTTGAAGCATTTTAAATTAAGGATAATCGATCGAAACAAGCAATTGTTTCGGCATGTACTTACGACCTATTGCATAAAATAAATAGCGTAAAAAGCTGGTAGATGCTTCATTAGTAGCAATTAGCCTGAAAATCATAATTTCATTAGATTGAAAAGGAGCGGTAGGTAATATTAAGCATTCTATTAATCAAATAAAACAATCTAAATAATCAAAAAATTATAAATAAAAAAAGTACTTAAAAAGTTAATAGTTAAAAAATATATAAACCTAAACAAAAGATAGATAGATACATCATTAAAAGCTTATCTGATATAATCAACTCAAGAGTGCATCAAAACTAAGTAGAAAACATAAAAGACACACACACAATTTGTATGAATAGCGGCAAAATTTTAAGACAAAAGTTTTATCATAACAGACTTCCCTTAGGGTTGGATTAGAATTTCGATAGTGAAAGAGAGTTCTTTTGGTCTGAGATTATTCACACAATTACATCCAAAGTACTCCATTTTTTATTTTCAAGCTTTTCAATATAAATACATTAACTCTTCGAAATATAAACTTCTATTATTTGAGCATTTGGCTCCTCAATTAGATTAATTTAAGTTCTTATTCAATTTATTAACAAAAGGATGTAGTCAATCAAGCAGGTATTGCAGGTAGTAACATCAAATAGTTGATTGTTAAGTTTAAAAATGTTTATGGACTCAAACTCGATGAATAACAGTTATTAATAAGTCTATTACTTGACATGTTATTCACTAGAAAAAATGTTAGAACTGATTCCAAAGTTCTTCTCTTTAATTTCTTGAATGAAATGCTTTCAACTAGACCCGAATTTGATGATTTTAAACTTGATTGGAAATCATTTTACGAGTTTTATCTTTAAGAATTCCATAACAACGAAGAAAAGCCTTTCAGAAATGAATAAAACAATATCTCTTTATTTTCGGAGTTTATCGTTTTAGTAAAGAGATGCAAGTAGTATTTTGACGTGTCTTCTATAAAAGAAGTAAATATTTTCATTTTGATTTGTTCTTTCCTATAATTTAATGCTATTTTTAAGATGAATATCTATGTTTAGCTTAAGGCTTTAACTTTTAGCAAAGTGTTTATTAGAATTTTTAAATTGAGGTTATCATATTTAACTTTGATTCAACATATAAAAAATAAAGATACGCTACTTGTTGGTTTATTTTAATTGTTTAGAATGAATGCTTTTAAATTAAGCATAAATAATTCAGCTCATTTCAATAATTTGTTTCCCCAAATAAATTTTTATTTATTTATTTATTGATTTTCAAATTCTCAGTTTTGATTATTAAAAATATAATATCTTTTTATGTGTCTAGGTTTATGAGATATTTAAGTAGAATTATACTCCATCAAAGGCAGATCATCATATGAATTTGTTAACTCTCTTTTTGAAAATTGACTAAGATGCTGGAAAAGAAGTATATGAAGAACTCCTATAAGACTTTGTTTAATATTTGAATTTCTCATATTGCTCTAGAAATACTTTGACGCTCTACAATATCATGAAAATACTTCGGTAGAATTATTGCCTTATTTCAAAAATTTATTTATTTTTTTTATAAAAGTGAATTTAAGAGTCTTAATTGGGAGAAATATTACGATGAAATTTTTACTTCTATTTTTAGAAATCTAAATAATTTGTTAATCCTTGATACTGCTACTGCTGAAGAAAATGTTATTAACACACTTCTTCCTGAAGAGCCTATTGGTGTAAAATCAATTATGAAACAAATCCCTGATTTTATGGTTCATCTTCTTCTTCCTTCTACCCACAAAAACTACGAAATAGGTAAATTTATTTATTCAAATTTTTAATTTAGAATTTAAATTAATTACTCAAAAAATATCAATCAATAGTTTGGCAATATATTGAAAGAGTTTTCTTGCTTATAGACAGAGTATTCAATCCTAATAACAAGTCAGAACAATGTGATACTTTATTAAAGTTATTCAAAGGTTTTGTTAGAAAGTTCATTATTAGATATGATATGGAATAAAAGGATAAGTATAATTTAGATGATAAATTGAGCACAGAAGATGACGATTCAGATATTTTTGATTTAGAATACAATATTAGCGATTATCACATTCCTGAATACTTGCAGGAAAAGAATTAAAATAAGAGTATAGCTAAAAAGCAATTCGAACCAGGTATTTATTTTCTTTATATTAACTTCTTAATAAAGCTATTTTTTTTTTTTGGTTAGAATTCATTCTAGATGAAACTTGCAAAGAAAGATTTTTGGGAATTTTGGATAGATTCTTAAAAAAATTAGTATATATGGAAGATGGTTCTCATAGTTCTTGCAAAATTTTGCATTGGTTGTGCTATTTTGAACCTCAAAGATATGCTATTCCAGTTATTGAGCATTGTCTTCAAAGCTTTTCTTACATGGAAGAATTAAATTACGCAACTATTAAAAACATTGTGCTTTTTATTATTCCAGTTCTTTGTGATCGCAAGCTTTGTCCAACAGGCTTGAAATATATTCCTTAATTCCTGAAGACTTCTTTCAAATTATTTGAGAAATAAGGAGTCAAGGATAATTTAGATCTTGTTGAGTAAACTTATTGACTCAAAAATATAATTTTTTTAACTTTTACTTTTTTAATCATAGAGCTTATTCTAAGATTTTCATGCTTCTCCCTATCGAAAGATATTAAGACCTCTTCAAAAGCTACAAGGCAGAAAATCCTGAAAAGTACGAAAAAGACTTTTAAGAGTTAATTAACGATCATAATTTTGATGCTATAGAATTTATTTAATAGTTAGAAATTTTTGCAATAAAATTCTTCAAATTGATAGTAGAGAATATCGGCACACTTGATATGGCTGACAGTGAGAGTTGTACTTTAATCATTGATTTCAATAACATTTTCTGGACTTTCATTGTAAATAGCTCTCACTCATTGCGTTTACAGTATATTAATATCTTATTTGCAAGACTTGAAGACAATATTATCCCTGAAGGACAATAAGGTAATGTTTATTTTAAATTCATGAACAAAATATAAATAAAATAATTTTTTATTTAGCCATAGCATACCTTTTAGATTGTTTGAGTTTGGTTGAACCAGAAGTTTTACTGTAAAAGACTATTGAACTTTTAGAAAAGAAATTAATTAAGAAAAGAACAGATCCATCCACAATTGAAAGCATGAAGAGCAATGTAATGTGGTATTTCTTGGAAAAGAACGAAAACAAAGATAAAATTTTAGAAAAAGAATTTGCTATTTTTACTGATACATCAATCAAATACTACGTTAGCATCCTAGAAAACGCAATGAGCTATTCTAGATCATATATTATCAAACACTTAGATTTCATAGAAACTATTGCATTCCTTTGTTTCTTCTAAGACGACTTAAGTGTTTTTGAAAAATCATGTGACATTATTCACACTGTTATTCTGACTCTAGGATATATTTATCCTACTGATGTTAGCTATTTAAATAAATCAGAACGTCCCACAGATAATACTAAATATCAATATCTTCATAACTTAGGCAAAACAGATTTAAACAAATTTTAACTTGAATGGTACAACCCTTCAGAATAAGAAAAGGCCATCATTATGAAATGGTTGAATAGAACCCTCTATGTAGTTATTAGCTATTTCTAAGATAACTACTTTAGCAAGCCACAATACCCTATTTTAGACTATGAAAAAGTAAAATAATCAATAGCTTTGATTTTAAATGAATTTTGTTTAATATTTAATCTTATTTAATCGATTAGGACTATGCACTCATTATCCATGAAATGCTTTTCGATGAATCTACTGATTTATCAATTTCTAAGACTTAAAAAGATTTTTATAAAGTGCTCTACGTAGCTCTCGCTTCATTCTCTGGTATCAATGTCAGAATTCCTTTCATAAAACCAGATAATCTTGATCAATGCAACGAAAGGGTAAAGCAATACCATAAATTCTATAAAAGCTTTGAAAGCAAATTCATGTTTGAAGAGCTCTCAAATTGCCGTAACGAATTAACTGATTTATGCACCAAGTTACCTTCCTTGTTCCATCACACTAAGACAATATAAGTAAATTTATATTTTTGACTTTTAAAAAATTTCATGATAAAAAATTAAAATAGGATGCTTCTCTTATTGAATTATATCAATACATAAGTCGTGAGTGCTTTGGAGAATCTTATTTAATTGAAGAAATTAAAAGATCTAATGAAATGATTGATGGATTATGTGTTTTGAATGATTTCCATAGACCAAATCTATTCAATAATAGATTCAGTTTAGCCAGTGAGTGTATCACCTACTTAAATGAAAAGATAGATATGTTCTTCTTCTTAAATCCTTATTTAGGCAAATAGAAACTTTAATTATTTAACAGTTTCTTTATTCTGTCATTCCACCCTACTTACTTATTCAGAATGTCAATTAGATTTGACCATGATTTAAACTTTTCTCTTACTGAAGATAACGAGTACGAGTCTATGCATAAGAAGGCCTTCTAAATCATGAACAACTATATCTTTAAAGAAAATATTTTCTAAAAGGAAGCTACTCCCACTATAGAAAAAGTTTAAGAACTCTTGCTAACTAATCTTCGTATTGAGTCATTACAAAGATTCCCATGCTGCGCAGCTAATCCCGACTCTTTCTATTATATTTTCAATAGTGTAGAAATATTCGAAATGTTAGATAAAAAAATTTGGTAGTAGAAAGTTATCGAATAAATAATGAAAACACTTACCGCCAACTATGAAGATGCTTATTTGTTTTCATAGCTTAGACCAAATGACATTAAAAAATGCACAATTCCTCCTATTATTAAAAGCAATCCTTAATATTACGAGAGTTTGAAGACAATTAAAATTGATAGAGACAGCATTTCACTTGAAAAAGCTAAAGCAGTTAGGGAAGCTTTCTTAGAAATTATAAATAAATCAAACAATAAAATGGATGATCCAAAGACTCATTGGAAAACAAAGGTTCTGTGTGGACTATTTGTTGTATACTTTTTAAATATCTTCGATGATTTGAACCACCCTTACATAGCTAGATTTGCTTAAATTTCTATTAATTTTGCTACAAGCAAGACTGACATTCATCTAGCTTAATATGGAAGATCACTTCTTTTCAGATTAATTAACATAAATAAGAGAAGAGTTGTTAAAAAAAATTATGAGCCTATGCCTGGCTTCTTTGGTCCTAGCATGGAGGTCGAAGATTCTAATGATGGTGAGTATACCTTAGAGGAATTCTTTTAATATCATTTCTTAAAAAGAAAAGATTTACAATCGTACTTAATTAAATCAAGAGTAAAAATTAATTAAATTTTCAAAAAATAATCAATCATTTTTATTTAATTTTTTAGGAAATCGGTACTTACTATGACTATGCTCCCCTCTATAATAAATCAGGCTACTAAATGAAAGAAAGCGATGGCATCTACTCCGAAACAATTATAAAAATTCTCTTAAATGAAAACTTCTTTAATGAATTTATTGAAACAATATTTGAAGCAAAAGAAATTTACTCAAGCGATAGTGATGAATAAGACCAAGAAAACCAACAAATAGATTTAAGCCAAGGAGAAGTCTTCGATTAAATCTAAATTTTATTTAATTTCACTTTCGATTCAGATAAAAAGAAATAAACCTTATTCAACATTAACCTTAATTTTAATTTATTCGAATTCTACGCACGTCTCTTTAAGAAAATATTCTAGGCAGTTGGTATAATTTTTTTTTAAATATAAGAAAATAATCTAAAAATGTTAATTTATTTAAATTAGGAAAAAGATTCTTTGATGCTACTCATAAAAAAATAGAATCTCTTGCAGATGACTTTAACAATTTACCAAGATAAAGAGTGATTTCTATTTATGTTTGGTCTATCTTAAAATGGATTTAACGTCTCTCTCGTGAAGAAAGAAAGCCTTATATGGATTTCTGTGTTAATCTTACTTAAGAATGTATTGTTAATTGCTCATAAGAACTTTTTAGAGACTGGTGCTTAAGTATATCACTTGCCTCTAAGAGTAATATATAAAACTAAAATAAATTTAATATCTTATTTATTTTTTTTATATTAAAAAGATAATTCATTTGATGTCATAGAAGAATTTGCTTCAAGAATATTGGAAAAATTAAAACACTAAAAGGGTATAGGCAAAAGATTTAGATATCATAAACTTCTTAAAACTGTTTTAACATTAAATCAAACATGGGCTAGAAAGTATTGTTTAGAAGGAATGAAGCTCATCATGGATGCTGATGTCGAAGATACTAAAGAAAGTGATGAAAATTGCGAATTATTTGCCGAAATTCTTTGCTCATGCATCATAAGTAGAGTAAATGTTAAAAAACTCAAGCAAGAAAAATGGATTAAAGAAGATCTTTAACAATTAATTGATGAGAAGAAACTTATCGTTTAAGATGACTATACTGCTTTCGAAAATAATAAATTAATTACTCAGTTTATTGAGCACTTATTTAACAAGCTCAATAATGTAAAGAAAGAGTCAAAGAAAAAGCTCTACAGTCACATGACTTTCAAAGTACTTGATAGCATTTCTGTCAAACGTTAAAACGATCTCTTCTGGTCTTACTTCCGCCCATTCTTCACATATATTATTGACAACAAGGTAAATAAATATATTTTTAAAATCTAGCTGAGATTAATTTATTTTTTTATACATAAAAGCCTGAGAATATAAACGAGATAGAAATATTGAAGGTTATGTCATGTAATGAGTATCCTGCTAATATAAGAAAGGATATCAAGAGAATTTTAGCTGAAAAAATTGAAAGTGAAAATTGGGTCAGTCGCCAAAAAGTAATTCTCTTCTTAAAGGTAAACAAATTTCAGTATTAAAATGGAAATCATGATAATTTATTTTTTATTAGAACTTCTTATACTTTGAAGAATATTAAGAAAACTAAGTTTAAGTTGATAGTTTGATAATTAGAGGCTTAACTGATAAGAATAATTCTGTTTCCTTGTTAGCTGTTGATTGCTTAAGTGAAATTCTCAAGCTTGCCACTACAGATGAATAAAATACTATCTTCTAAAAGTACAAATCTTAGTCTCAATCTCTTCTTCCTAAAGACAAAAACTCTGAAGAATACAAATAACTTACTGATTAAAAATAAATTGCTGTTTAAGTTTTAATGTCTCTCCTTTTGGCCTTCTAAGAGGATATCCTCCCCTGGACCGAGGAAGCCTTAAGAGAAGTTATTAACTCTAAAACATTAAATGCAAACATGAGAAAAAAAGTAAAGGAATTTGTTGGGTAATATTGGAGAGAATAAGATGAAGTTATAACATTTAATTCTTTATCTTTATCCGAAAAGATAAAGAAACAAATCAGAGAAATCGCTAACCCATACGATTATTTTGCATGAAAAAATAAACATATTTAAAAAAGTTAGTTTATATAATAAAACAATTCAACTATTTTTATATTATGATTTACTTAAATATTTGTATAAAGCATTAAATAAAATTACCCATTCAGACAATTTGTTTCAATTTTTTTTCTTCTTCAATTTATATTTATTTGATGGTTTTTACTTATTATCTGCATACTATGTAAGTATTTAGTACAATATGCTCTAATAAACTAGCATTTTTAGCATAATTTATATTTACCTATTAATAAATTATTTTATTTATTATTGGTTTAGTTTGGATGAAATTCTAAAAAAAACTAACTTAGATAATACAATATAAACTTTTAATGTGACTTGCTTTAAAATAGATTTAAAACATTTAAGTAATTACTAAAGAAAAGCATACTTGAGAACACTAATATCTTGTGACCTCATTTTTAAATTTTAATAATAAAATTTAGTTTAATAATAATTCTGACATAAATATTTTATTTAAATCTTCTAGTTAGCCAAAATATTTTTTTCCTCAATTCATATTTTTTTTAAATTCACTTTTTACTTGTTTTATGAAAATTAATTATTTTTAAAAATCTTCTTGATATTAATTTTAATATTTTTATATTGATTGTTTTCTCAATAATCTTGTCATGCATTCTCTATTAAATTATTTAAAGTAAAAAAATGTGATCCGTATTTCCTAGTAACTAGTATTTTTTGCAAAAAATATTTTTCGATAAGACAAGTGAGGTAGTTTGAATTTTTAAGAAAATAAAATTTAATTTAATTCACAAATAGATAAAAAATTAATAAAGTAGATAAATTTAAATTGCAATCAAAGTCAGTCTTAGTTATTTTAACTAATAAGCTAATTAAAGTTTTTTTGTTTTTTAAAGATATTTAAAAATTATAATACAAATATAAAATGGATTATTACTTTAAAGAATTAAATATTTATTATATTAAATTATAAGAATAATCATAATATTTTATCAAAAAACAATAGCAAATAGAGCTAATAAAAGGAAACTAAGTGAGAGTTTTCCTAAGTGGAGACAAGAAATAAATTTACTTACCCAGGACTAAACAGATAAATTACTTGTTGTACAATTAGTTTTAGCACAATTAAGGATATAGCTATCACTTTAACTAGGACCTTAAGTACATAATTTTAAGCAATTTGCAACACTTTTTAAGGCAAGAGCACAATCTATGTCAGCTGGTAAGCAAAGTGTTTAAACAGAATTCTTAGCTGAAGTTTGGCATTATTAAGCATCTTTGGATGATAAAGCAGATACATTAGCAATAGCTAGAATAAACAAAATAGAAGAAGCTAATAATCTCATTTTTTATTTTTATTGTAATTAATTTTTTTTTTCAATTTAATAATTATTCTATGAAATATCATCTAATAATTCGTTATTTATAGCTAACAAAAAAACTTTTGAAATATAAAATGATTAATTTAGTTAAGAAACTACATATCCTCTACACAAAAAGTAAATAGCTTAATTATTTAAGGATTTTATTTAAGGTTTAAAACTGTTTTATAATAAAAATCAATGCTGAATTATTATTTTAAAAAGAGTTTATTAGTTTTATTTTTCATTCATAGTAAAGCATTTTCAAACAAAAAAATTGTATCTTTTAATTTTGCAAATTACAAAGCAAAGAGAAAGGCTGAGTGTTTTAATTTCTAAAATGAAGTTATTAAGTGCTTTTCTATTTTATCTAAACATTTTCTGATTTATAAAAAAATAAACCATGGTAATTGAAATTAATAAGAATTAATATTTAATCTTTATGAAAATTATTTGTAAAGTCATTTAATAGATATAAAGTCAAAAGATATTTACATCTTAAATGAAGTTTTTAATTTTCTATTTTATCTAAACATTTTCTGATTTATAAAAAAATAAACCATGGTATGAAATTAATAAGAATTAATATTTGATCTTTATGAAAATTATTTGTAAAATCATTTAATAGATGTAAAGTCAAAGATATTTACATCTAAATAAGAAAATTTCTGATTAAGGATTTAAAATAGAAAGTAATCATTAAAAGTGGTTATACAAGTGAGTATCAGTAATTTTGCAAACTTTGTTTTGGAGTTTTAATCTAACTTAGGTTTTTTGTAAATTAATTTATATATAGGAATAGAAAAATTTTGCTCTCAAGGTTATCAATTTATTAATTTTAGAAAGATTCTTTATCACAAATATTTTATTTAAAAATTAAAAAATAAATGAGGTAAAAGTGTTCTCACATACACTTTTCTTTATATATTATTATTTATTTAAATGAAGTTTATTTGTTTTTATTTTTATAAACCAATTCAAAATAATTTTAATGTAAATTTTTAGCCATCAAAATTTAGATGCTAAGATTTGAAAAAGCAAAGATTTATTTGTTATTAATTCAAAAATTTTTTACAATAATTTGATTTAAAATATAAACCTGCGATTAAATTATTATTTGAAGCAAATAACACAGAATTTAGATTTATATTTTTTTGAAATCTAAGATGTACAATTAAGATATTGATTACGAATAGAATTTATAAACCAAATAGGTTTCAACGCTTCTATCAGATTATAAGTAAATAAATTTTAAAGAAATGATAAAATAATCCATTTTATATTTCAAGCAGTCCTTAAACTGATTTTTCAAAGAATAAGCATGACATAATATCACCAAATTAGTAGGAAATAGACCTTTTATCAAAATGCAAGAGAACAATATCTCTGCTCAAAATGCACTAAAGAAATTCTTCTATTGAAAGTAGAATTTTTTATATTGAAAAGCTAACTAAATCTTAAGATTTCATTATTTTCTTTAGTAAATTAATAGCAAATAAATAATAATAAAGAGAACTCCAATCCTAATAGACCATATTTTGAACCTTAATAGGTAGTAAATGAAAAATATCTATAAAATGAATAGCCTCTGCTTATTGATTATAAAAAATTAGAATATAAAATTAAGGATTAGGAATAAGTAATGAATCAACTAACTTAAATAAACCAAAAATTGCAAATCAATTTATAAAGTATTTTATAGATTTCCGCTAAAAATTTAAATTATTAATTCAAATTTAATTAGATTGCTCTAAAGAAATGCAGTAGCTAAGAGAAATAATAAAATAAAAAGATTAAATTGTAATCGACCAATAAAATTAGGTTTAAAACATGCAACTAACCTTATAATAAATAAAAGACGATATGCTAATAAAAGAATAATAAATAATCAGTAGATGTTCAATTTAAAATAATGAAGTTGTAGATAAACTAAAAAAATAACATGAAAGCTAAGTTGAATAGCTTAAATAGAACTAATAATAAAATAGTGAAAACTTAACTCAAATCATAAATGTAAAAATTTTAACATATTCATAAATTTTAGAATGATTTTTTAAATAACTTTAAATAAGGACTTAATAAAAGACTAAGAAAAGCTAAAAAAGAAAATAGAGAGTCTTGAAAAAAAGAATAGAGATCTTGAAAATATTATTAATTCTAAAAATAAAATAATTGGAAAAATCAATAATCAAAAAAGCAGTGAATATGAAAGTACTATTGAAGAAAAAAATAAGGAAATATTATAATTGTCATAAACTATTAAAGAATTAAAAAAAAATGTAAAATAAGAAGATAAAATAGTAAAAGACTTATCCTCTAAGGAGTAGTAACTCAACTTAAAAGTCATTTCTTTATAATAGGTAAAAAAATTTAAATATGAAACTTAAAAAAAATATTTTTTTAGGAGAATTAAAAGCTTTAGTTTGAAATAAAAAAAGTTATGAGATTAAGCTAATAAGAAATAAGAAACTTGCTAGAGGAAAAGAAAGAAAAAAATCAATAAGCTTTAGAAAAGTAGTAGAAATATGAAAAATTCTTATAAGTATATTAGGTAATAAATATAATTTCAAGTTAAAAAACTCATTTAAAATTTAAAAATATATTTAAAATTAACTTAAAAATTAATCTGAAATATAAAATAGAAATAAGTAGAAAAATTTTAGAAATAACTAAATTAAGCAATTAAATAAAAAAAACCAAATAATAAATCAGAAAAAGAAGGTGAGAATTAAGTTAAGGTAATATATATTTTTAAGAAGTAAAAATTAATAAAATTTACTATTTTGAATAGAATAACTATTTATCTACTTAGAGAAGTTAAAGAGGTGTTACAACAGAAAGATCTAAAAGAAGTTAAAGTGCTTTTAACTCTAAAAAGTAAATACAAAGTAGTGCTTCAATAGCAGGCTACAACTCATAAAATGAACATTATTCAGAAAAAAGATCAAATCCTTAACAAATTGAAGCCTTTACTTACAGGCAGTAGTCATGCTAACAAGGATAAGATCCTTATTTTTATAACTAATTAAATTAAATTGAATAAATATAATTTATTGAAGATGATCAAACCTAATTAAATAATCTCTATAACATAAATTAAGAAAGTGATAAAAACGATGAGGAGGATTTTATTTTACACTAAAAAATTATAGAGCTCTAAAAGTAGTTAATTGAAAAATAAAATGAAAATTTATTGCTTCAGGAAGAATACATAAAAGAAAATAAATAAATTAATGAAGATAATTGCAATTAATTCCAAGAATATTTATGATTATCATTTATATTTCAATCAGTTTTCGTTTTACTCTTTAAAAATAAGTTAAATATATAAATTAAAAAAAATTTATTTTTATCAAACTTATTTAAATTAATTTAAAGTTTTTCAAAATAGCATTTACGTGTAAATAAATATATTGAAAATTATAATTGTAAATTTCTATTTATTATGTTGAATTGAGATTGTAGTTTGTAAAGCAGTGATTAATTGTTTTATGCTAACAATTCTTAGTAAAATACTCATAAATAATTAATATGATTAATTGATTTAAAATAAGTAGATAAATTTGATAAATTGTAGCAGATTTTAATTAACTAATTGATGACTAAAAAATATGAAACTTAAAGTAGCAATAAACAAATTTTTTTGTTTAGATCTTTTTCATTATTTTTAGATTTAATTGATATTTAATTAGAATTTATTTTATTGAATTGATATTATAGATTTTAAAGAAGTACAAGTGTGAAAATATGTTAATTTTTTATGATAGCAATTTTTAGTAAAAAATTAAATTTATAAAAATAAATAATTTAATTTATTAATTAAAATAAATGGATAAATTTAATAAATTTTAGATGACTTAAAATTACAACAAATAAGATAGAATTTTAAAATAAAAAGAAAGAAATATTAATTATTTTTAGTTTAGATATTTATTTCATTATTTTTGTTATGGGGATATAATTTGAATTTAATTTGTCTAATTTGTGGTAGAAATAAAGTTTTAAAATATTTTAGTTATATTATGCACCAATTTTAGTAAAAAAAATGAATTATTTAACTAATGGATCTAAAATATAAAGATAAATTTGATACATTTTAAACAATTTTAATTAATTAATGAATAGCTCAAAAATGCATATTAACATTGAATTTAATATAAAAAATTAAAAATTAATTATTATTTGTTTTATCATAGGATTTATTTTTCATTATTTTTTAGATTTAAATGTTATAGGTATAGGATTTAATGGCTCAGTTAAAAAGGAAAACTTTAAAATAAATTTATAGTCTTGGTCTAATTCCAAATCAAATTCTTATAAGAATTTTATAATTCCAACTTTTATTTCAAGCTAAGCAAAATGTTAGCCAATGCAGTTATGCTTGCCTGATGAGAATGGATTAAATGCATATGAATTTAGTTTATCTAAGGAACCATCCAACCATCTCATAGGATTAAATTAATGAGGATCTTTAAAGTATTTTGGATTGTAATGGTTTTCGATTATACCTACATTTACTTAAGTTCCTTTTTTGATTATCAAGTCTCCTATTTAGATATCTTTATTGCACTTTTTTAATTAAAATATTATTATTTAGTTTATATAAAAAAACAATTAACGAATTAATTACAGTTCTGGGGAATATTTAATCTGCTACTGAATAATATCTTAATACTTCGTTAACAAATGCACCTAAGTATTTCATTTTTTTGATACTCTCTGTATTCAAATCGTCTGGAGTTTTAATTGTTTGTTCTATTTCTTCAACCAATTTCTACTTACACTTTACAATTAAAGTTAATAAAATTATAATTTAATTACTCAAATAAATTACTTCTGGGAAAATACATAGATAGTACAAAACCATTCCTAAAGTATGTCCTATTTTATTTTATATTTTTTTAATTTAAAAAATAATCAAGAATCATAATTACCTGAAGAATCTAGACCAGCAACTTAAAAGGTAACGAATTCTTCAATAATTTAGTCAATAGTAATAGATTCTTCAGATTCAATTTTTGATATTCCTTTACTTTCAATTAAGTAATCAATTAAATCTTTTTATTTTTTATGTTGCAATTCTTCTAAATTAGTAGAATTAATCCTATTTGTAATTATTTCTTTATAAATTTCTTTTATTTATTTCAAATCTTTTTTCACACTTGCCATTTATCCAAAAGAAAAGCAAATTTTTCCAAACAAAGCGTAGCTAGCAGATTTGGCCATAGAACCTACTCTTTCTATAATTCCACTAACAGCCTCTGTCATCGTCTTACCTTTAAACTTTAGGCCTTAGAAGCTATTACTAAAGAAGAGTCTAACAATCGATTCAGCAACAATTTCTTGACCCATCATAATGCAGTCGCTAACCCTTTTATTTCTAATCTTTTCAAAAAACTCTTCATATATTTATGATAATTAAGGAATCATGTTCTGTAATAATTGATAATGGAAAGCCTATGATAAAATTTTCCTCTTCCTTGAATGTTCTTCTCCTTCATTAAACACAAGTCCTGCCATTACTTATTTGAATATTTCAACTCCAAACTAATGCTTTACAAGATCACTACACTTATAAAGCTAATTCAATAATTCTAGATCATAAAAGTAAATGCAAACATTGTGAGCTGAATTTATACCAAAAATACTTTAAATTTGATTTACTATTAAATTTAAACTCTACCTAAATTTGTAACTGTATACTTACAGTCAGGTTAATTAGTTAAAAGCTATTTGTAATAATGCATGCAGTCACCATGCTCCTTAATTGAATCAAGCATTCTTTTATATTTTCCTACTAATGGAAAGTAATATGAGTTATTTATGCCCTAATTTTCATAATATCTCATTAAAGACCTCGTTTTGATATAATATTTGTTCACAAAGAATAAAATCATCAACAGTAATAAAACTGCAATTAATAGAAGTGCTTGTATTAAGATATTCATTTTTATGCTATTAGTGCAAATTAAAATTAAATTTTTGTTTTTTTAATTTTTTTGGATTTATAACTATAAATTAATAGATTTAATTAAAAATTTCAAAAAGCAATAATAGAAACAATACTACTTTATAAATACTTAGTTAATCTAGCAAACTATTGATTCAAATAAAGTATCCAAACAAAGATAAATATATGTAAGGAGCTTAATTTTACCACATAATATCATACCAGATTAAAATTTGTAGGTTTCGATTAGAAAAATAATAAATATTTCAAAAAATAAATCTCTATTAAAATGCTAAGTGCCATTAGCTCGATATTTTGGTAATACAGATCCATTTAATTACGAATTTTACAAAAAAAGGAAGCCATAATAAATAAGAATTCAATTATACATTTTTAATTTGCGTAAAAAATTCTTGAAAATTATAGCATTAAATTTATTTGTAATGGATATAAGACTGTAGTAAATGAGATAAGTTTTAATTTTATTTAAGCAAATATTGTTTTCGATTTCTCTTACTTATTGAAAAAACACAAAATATTTATAAAGATATTTTACAATCTAATCGATCCAAACATAATTATAAATCCTTTTTAATTTTTAGAAAGTAAAACAAAACATCTAGTTTATTTATTCATCAAAAAAAAGAAATTTAATTTAATTTTTTAAAAACCAAATAAGGGAACAGTTCTTTTTAATTGTTAGTTAACTAATGCGTAATATCTCGTTTACAGAAACAAACAAGCATTTTTTTCTTTTATACAATGTAAGTTAGTTAAATAGTTTATATAATTAAATTTTAGTCATTAATTTTGTTACTCTTATTAAATTTTGTTACAAAATTTCTAACAATAAATAGATAATTCTTATAGTATTTTTAAGAGAGTTTTAGTGATGATACTTCTAATTTCATTTACACAATATTTTTACTTCATTAAATTTATTATAAACTTTAATTAAAAATTTTTAGTGCATTATTTGATTAATTTTTTTTTTTTTGCTTTTGATCGAATTAAAATTGGATGGATAAATTAAAATTAATATAACAAAATAAGATAATATCTTAAATAAATATTTTGTAAATCTAGCAAAATAAAAAATTGTAGCTAACAAAAAAGAGTTTAATTTTGTTAAGAGAAATAAGTATTTAAAGTTACAATTCAAATTTATGTATGATTCTAATTGCTAGTTTACAGTCAAAAAAAATTCAAAATATTACTAAATAAAAATTTAATAACCAAACAAAGTTAAGTATTTTGATAATACAGCACTTACTTAACAATTTATATAAGAAATTTTATATTTACAGATATTAAATTTCTCACAGTTTCTTTGATTTAAATGTTAAAGCTATTGGTTGTACAGGTTCTATTAGAAATTAGAAAGTTAAAATTAATTTGTAGTTTGGATCAATCTCAAAATCAAATGATTGTATGAATTTTATAAGGCCAATTTTGATATTTATTTATGCAAAATGTTATCCAATACAATTGTTCTTGCCTGCTGAGAATGGATTGAAAATATATGGAGGTAGCTTATCAAGAGATCCATCTAACCATCTTTATGGATTGAATTAATGAGGATCTTTGAAGTATTTTGGATCAAAGTGGTTTTCCAAATTTCCTACATTCAAAACAGTTCCCTTTTTAATTTTGAGATTTCCTAATTAAATGTCTTAAGTAGCCTATTTTTTTAAAAATATCAAGATTTAATGAATGTTTCAGAAAGAAAATAATAAATACTGTTCTCATAAATAATTAGTCTGCTATTGTATAGTGTCTTAATACCTCATTTACAAATGCTTATAAATATTTCATATTTTTAATATTTTCCGAAGTTAAATCTGCTTAAGATTTTATTGTTGCCTTTATCTCTTCAGAAAGCTTTTTTGTGCACTTTTAATTTTTAAATAGAGCTTATTTTTATTTAAAATAAATAAAATATACCTCTGGATAAACACTTAAGTAGTACATGGCCATCCCAAGAGTGTGTCCTAATAAAATTATTTCCAAAAAATTATAATTTATTGTAAGCAAGCATAAAGTAAAAAATACCTGTTGTATCTAAACCTGCAACATAAAAGGTGATAAACTCTTCAATTATAGTTTCAATTGTTATTTTATTTTCAGATTCAATTTTATCTATGCCTTAGTTCTCTATCAAATAATCAATCATATCTTTTCTCTGTTTGTGCTTTAAATCATCTAAATTTGTAGAATCAATTCTATTAGTTATAACTTCTTTGAATATCTTTTTTATATCCTTAGTTGTTTTTTATAGTGTTGATAATTTTCCAAATCTTAAAGCCCCTTTACCAAGAAATGCATACTCAGTTGATTTAGCCATTTAACCAGCACAGTTAATCAAATCACTTAAAGTTTCAGTCATAGTTTTATTTCTATATTTATAATCTTTGAAACTTTTGCTAAAAAATAGTCTTAAAACAGATTCACCTGATATATCTTAAAACATGGAAATGCAATCATCAACTTTTTTATCCTTAACCTTATCAATAAATTCATCATATATTTCTGATAGTGGTGATATCATACTCTATAACAATTAGTAATGGAAAGCTTGAGAAATAATTTTTCTTTTTCTTGTATGTTCCTCACCTTCTGCAAAGACAATTCCGTTCATAAACTCTTAAAAAATTTCAACACCAAATTTGTGTTTAACAATATGCTTGCAATTGTAGAACTCTTTAATAATGTCAGGATCATATAACTAAATACAGACAAATTCAGCTAATTTAAGTTTAAAAGGTGATTTTTTAATATAATTTACTTAAAAATATACCTAAATTAGTCATAGAATATTTGCAACCAGGATTTTGAGCTAAAAAATCTTTAATACTGTAGAATCCGTCTCCTTTTAGCATTATGTCTCTTGAAACAAAGCTATATTTACCAATAAAGGGATAGAAGCAAAGGTTTTTAACTCCTTGTTTTTCATAGAATCCCATTAAAATTTTAGGTTTGACGTAAAACTTGTAAACAAGATAAAGCGCTAGAAGCGATATTATTGTTAGAATAAAAATAATTATTTGCAAAATTAATCCCATTATTTGTAGTTTTATTTTTTAAGCAAAAATATTTGTTTTTGATTAATTAATTTATAAAATTAATAATCTAAATTTTTTTAAGGTTATTTAAAGAAGATTTTGTTAAATAAAATATAGGAATTTATTAGGATTTCACATAAATATTCGTTTTAACTTTCTTATCATTAAAAATATGTAAACTAATATTTCAAAAAGTTATAGCTTTACATTGAAAATATAATCTTGACATCGATTTGAGCATTTCTTTATTTTTATTCGATAATAATCTATCTGTTGATTATGTATATAATTTTCTAAAGACAATCAAAATATTATTAGGTTTTAAACTTCTGAAAAAATTCAAAATTTTAACAACATAATTAAAAATGTTTAAATTAGTTAAATTATATTATTTTTTTGCAGATATTTTTAAATCATAAATTTATTTTTTGCTATTTTTAATTATTTCTTATGTAAAATAATTAAATAAGACAATTTTGAAATATTTAATGAATTTCCAGTCAGCAATTAAAATATTTACAAATATGCTTAATTCAATCAATATAGAATTAAATTCTTAAATTTTACTGTCATTGAAATAGAAATTAATTAATTTTAGAACCCTCTTATTATATAGAAATTGTTTAATAGCTCAAATATTAATTATATACAGATAAATAAATAAATTTCTTAAATTTACTCTAATTTTTTTTATAATAAAATCAAATTTTATTTAATGTATTAGCATACTTCATAGGGATAGAGATAGACCTTATTAAAATTTTTGACATTTTACCAAAAAATTTGGGTAAGTAACAAAATAAATACCAAATATTTTTTTATGAACCTACAGAAATTTACAATACATAGAAATTGAATTATTTGCTTATTTTCAAAATAAATATTATCTAATTAGTTTAATCAATTAAATACTTTTTTTTAATTTTAAGTTTAAAATTAATTAAGATATATTTTTTAAAGCAAAATAAATGTGATTTATTTTATAAAATAATTTTTATCTAGATTTTTTATATTTATTTTTAGAGTTTTTTCATTATTATTAAATATTATTTATTTCCAATATAAATTATTTATTATTGAAAAATTAATTGTTCTTTATTTTATATAGGTAATAAAATTTGATATATTTATCTATTTATTTTAGATAAGAAGTAATTAATTATAATTTTTAAATTATTGAAAATTTATTTATAATAAAAAACTAAAGATATTATGATTGAATCAATTTAAGTGTTTTTATCTGAATTTTAAAATAGTAATTTGCTAATTAAGTTCTTTGTAATTTTAGGATTATACCACATACTAACTTATCTGATCTCTATAATTGACTTCTTTGTTAGATTGGCACAGCCAGGGTTAGATCTTTAAGCTAGATTTGGTTAAAACAGTTGGGCAATAGTTACTGGAGCATCTGATGGAATTGGAAAGTAGTTCTGCTATTCTTTATCAAAAAGAGGATTTAATGTCGTGCTTATTGTTAGAAACTAAGAAAAGACGTTGCCTATTGTAGATGATCTTAAAAAAAAATTTCCATCACTATCTTATAAAATTGTGGTAGCTGATTTCTCAAATAGCTTGAAAGATGATTCTTTTTTCAATAATATTGTTGAAAAAGTAAAAAATTTGGATGTTTCGATTCTTATTAATAATGTAGGAATAGATTTAGCAGCAGGCGAAAAGTATTATCATAAATTACCAGTCAAGAATGTTATTGAAAACATTGTAGTTAATACAGTACCCTAAGCTTTGATCACTCGTGCATTAATAACTCAATTATTGAATAGGTCATAAAGATCAGCTATTATAGATATTAGCTCTTATGCAGGAGTAAAGACTATTCCAATGACTGAAATTTATTCAGCAACAAAAGCCTTTAATTTACACCTTTCTAGAAGTTTAAACTAAGAATATAGAAAAAAAATAGATTTTTTGACTTTAACTCCATTAGTGACTTAAACTTAGATGACTAATAAATAAATCAAACAAGGAGCTTTAAATGGCTATATTTCAGCTGAATAATTTACAGAATCATCACTAAATCTAGTTGGAAGAATTTAATATAATAACGGAAATTATATTCACTAAATTCAAAGTGCTTTATCTTCTATCATACCTGAATATTTGGTAGATTTATTATCTTTTAAGTAAATGATTAAAGTAAAAGATTCTTATAACGTTGAATAAAATAAAAATAAATGAATAATTATAAAACTTCCTTATAAATCTAAAGATATATTTTATAAATACATCTTAAAATGTTGAGTAAATTCTCTTTCTTGTCTTTATAAATAAATATTTTTTATAGATACATTTAAAAAATTTAATTTAATTTTCAAAAATTGCTAAAATTTATGGCAGATAATAATAATATTTTAAATTTTAAAACCACTTAATTATGATAAAGTAAAAAACATAAAATTAATAAATATGTAAAGAGCTATGAATTTTGATTAGAGGATTTATACTTTTTTATAATATATAAAAGTTCTTCAAATTATTTTAAACTGTAATATGAAAAGAATGAATTGAGATAATAAAGAAAATAACCTCCTTTTTTATAATCATAATTTGTTATAAGTCAATATTAATAAATATTTTAAATCTTAAATAATTGAGATTTTGTTTTAGGCAATAAATTAATATGAAAGATAGAATAATTAAAATTTAATCATTTTATATTTGATGAGTTTAAGTTAGATTTTTTGCTACTTTTAAAATAAAGATTATTAAATGTTTCACTTTAACAAAAGATAAAAATTAAACTTGTAAAAAGGCTTTTTTTATTTTATTTAACTTAATCTATTAAAATAATAAAAATATATTGAGAATTGATATTTATTTTTATCAATTACAAGTAAATTTAAAATCAATATTTAATTGATATTTTTTCTAATTATTATTATTTATTTGGCCATATTCTTCCTCTAATTCATTGAACTTTTTATGAAGAAAGACATAAAATTTGTAAGAGCAAACAAGAAAGAAAGCAGCTCCTACAATCCCTAAGAATTTTTCTTCAATTTTTAAATTCTTAATTAATTTTTCTATTTTAGAGAAATCAATATTTTTGAAGATTTAAGTAGGAAGAATGGATGAATTTGCTAATTTTGTTCCAAATATAAATACATTTTCTCCGTTATTCAGCTACATGTTTTCTAAGCTAAATTATAAAGCAGTTCCTAGCTGATATGCTAATATAGGTTTTAAAGCTGAAGTATAATCAATAATAGTATATGCTTTCTCTTTAATATTTACATTTTTCTGCTTAGGAAATTCACATGCTTGATATTTTTAATTATCAAGGAAATTTAAATTATACATAACATATGGTACATTAGTATATTTAGATGTATTTTATTGGGTAGCTTTTCCATAGATTAGTATATTTTAACCAGTAGCGCAATCGCTAAAGATTTTCGATGAATTGCTTTTAATCTTTTTCACTCTTTCTTAAATTGTCTTATATTCACCCTCAAGGTTTTTTATTCTTCTAACATATAAAAAATTCATAAAAGATGTTATTATACCCAGACTACCAAAAAGAGTAGACTCTATTAATAAAATTGGGCTACTTTTTTATAATTCTTAATTATAAAATCCTTTCATATATTCTTTTATTCTTTCAAATAAAGTTTTTTTCTATACATTATTTGATGGTATTTCTTCTTTGCTTTTGTCAAGGACATCATGACTTTATAAGTAGGATCTATCAATTTTATTAGATTAACTATTATCTTTTGCAATTAGTAAGTCAAATGATTGATCCAAATCCTATTTAGAAGATTATTCATTTTGTATAAACATATAGCTTGAGTTATTTTTTATCTACTCATCTATTAATTAGGAATTATTTTGGCTGGCCATTTTGTTAGTTTATTTTTTTGATTTTTTATAAAATACTTAAATGGTTTTTTTAATTATTTTTTCTGATGTTGTTTTTTTATAAATTTTAATTATGATGATTATCAATCTTTTAAAGTGGTACTTAGAATTTTCTAAAGTAGTCCATAAAACTTTCTATTTTTAAAAAATTTTGATATTCAAATAATAACTGATCAGGTATATTTGATAAAAAATGGAACCTAATAAATAAAATATTAACAAATTAAGATAAAAAATTTTATATTAAGCTATATTCCATATTTAATAATATCTTAAATTATAAATAGTGGCTATATAAAAAATTCTCTTACATATTATTATTCTAGATATTTATCATAATTTTATTCATTTTAAAGTATTAAATTGCGGGATTAACATGATAACTTTTAATCTGTCAATAAATTATTTATTTATTATAGAGAAAATATTTTTAAATTTAAAAAAGTTCAATATAACTATTTAAATTAATTAATTTTGTAAATAATTTTAATTATTACACTAAAAAGAAGTACTCCATAAATATATTTTTAATATAAAATAAAATTAATTTTAAGAATAAAAATGAATAAATTTAGTGATATTTAGAAAAAGTTTATTTTGTTGACATGAGAATTAAATTGAAAAATTAATATAATTTCTATTAACTAAAAATATAAATTTACTATTTTTTATTTGATTTGATTTAATAAATTTATTTATTCATTTATTTTTGTGGTAAATTAAACCTTAGAACAAATATCATAAATTTACTAGTTTTTTTTCTTCAAATATTTGATTAAATAAAGTTATTTAATTAGCGTGTTGACTTAGCTAAATTATTTAGGAGTAAAAATAATAATATTATTAAAAGCTCTGTAAAGACTAACCCTGTTTGGGCAACTTTAATAAAAGAAAAAAAAAAAAATTTAAATGTGTAAATTTCAAAGTATTTATTTGTGAAAGTAACTATATTAATGTGCATAAATGATGCAAAAGTCGCAAGAACCAAAAAGAGTAATAATAATATTATTTGATAATGATCACATATAAATTATAAGATATATTTCCAATGAAGGAGAAAGTAAGAGTAAAATGAATGAAAATTGTAGTCAATTGAGATAGGGGAAAATTAACAAACAAATTAATAATGAAACAAGGCAATTAATTAAATTAAATATTAACAAGAAGTTATTCATTTATTTTTGCATGAGATGTCATATATTACAAAAAAAGTGTGTTTAAATGAATAATGCTGTAATTTATATATCTATCAAAAATTAGCTTGCATAGAGTAATAGAAAGGATAGAGTGGGAGATGATTGATTACAAATTTTAATTAGTGATTAGCCGATTATTGAAATTGTTATAATCATAAATAATATTAA
Organism: Tetrahymena thermophila SB210; assembly: GCF_000189635.1. NCBI lineage: Eukaryota > Ciliophora > Oligohymenophorea > Hymenostomatida > Tetrahymenidae > Tetrahymena > Tetrahymena thermophila. The sequence goes on from NW_002476353.1 coordinate 457,329, forward strand.
TAATAAAAGTCAAAGACAAAAAAGATAATAAATGAAATTAAAGTTCGTTTTGGCAATTATCTTTGCAATTTTATGCTTCACTTAATGCAATCAAGACGTCTAAGTGAAGGCTAATGATGATATCCCAGAGTTAAAGCTTTCTTTGAGTACTAAGGCAATCAATAAAGTAAGAATATCTTTTCAACAATATATTCTTTTATAATTAATATTGCTTTTGAATATCATGATTAATAACAATGAATAATATTTAATATGGCAAATAGATTTAAAAATGAAATAATTTTTTTTTACTGATAAATTAATAGCTTGTTTCTTTCTTGGGTGATATGGTTGATAATATAGCCGATGGAAAACCCCTTAAAATTCCTTTGAATATTGACACTTAATCAAAAATTGGAATATATAAAATCATGTTAAACAACCTTACCCTAGCTAATCACACTATTCCTTGGAATTAAAATGCTATAGCTATTGACTCTCTTTCAGAAAATGTTTTCCGTGTTTCTCTAAACAATTTATCCTTAAATTTCACAGCAAACGAAGACATCTCATTACTCTGGTTTATTAAAATAAAGAATGTAAAAAAATATTTAGTTATTTAATTAATCAATCAGTCCATAAATTCAATCTAAAAAATATAAATGTATTTCAAATCATTAAGAAAAATGTTCTTAAATTAAAATATTTCAGTATAAAATATCTGCCCTCGATAATAAAAATAAATTATCTGAATTTAATAATAAAAATAAATTATTAATAAATTTATTTTTTTTAAATTTAAATTATAAATCAACTTTTTTTTTAATAATAATTTATATTGTGAATTCTAAATAAAATTAATTTATAATTTTATAAATAAAATAACAAAAGTTTTTCAATTTGAATATAACTGATTTATCCTTCCACACAGAAGTTCATTTAACTCCATTATCTGATCCCAATTCTGTTGGATTCGAAGCTTAACTTAAAAAAACCTCCTTCAGTATTAAGAAGGTTGAATTAATCCTCTAAGACCAAAAGTTTTGGAACTTTATTGCTAAACCTTTAGTTTGGATACTTAAGCCAGTAAAATGAATTATATATGAATGAATGAATTAATAAATATTATTTTTCTTTTAAAAGCTAATAGTTAACCCTATCGTCGCATCTATTGCATAATCAGTAATTAATAAAGCTTTGAAGAATTTCTGCCAGAAACCTTTATAACCCGAAATTAAGATTGGTGACTACACTTATTAATTTGATATTAATTTCCCCTCAGGTGTTTAATAATAGCAATCTGACTTAAGAATTCCTGTTGATATCAAAAAGATTACTAACCTCAACTCTACAGAAGTATCTCCTGCCTCTTAGATTTACCCTCTTCCAGACTACTATTTTACAAATCACACTGATCGTTATGATTTTGAAATTCTTCTTGGTACTGGTATTATCAATCAACTCATATGGACACTTTCAGATTCTAAGTTACTCTCATTGACAATTAACTAAAGCAGTGCTATTATGAAAAATATTCCTTTATAATTAAATCTCTAAGGTGTTTAACTTCTTTTGCCTGGTCTCTACAATGAATATGCTATTCGTAGAAAAATGCCTCCAACTACTGGAGTCTATCTCTAACTCTATGTTCCTAGCTAAGCTCCTGATGTCAGATTAGTGTAAAAATTTAATATATTAATATTATTATTTATTTTTTCTTACATAAAAATACAGTGGTGGTAGATTAGTTGGAACTGTTAATGCTTCAATTAAATTTTTGGTTGAATTAGATCCTGATGAGTATCCTGTTACTGATATCGCTACTTGTAACTGTGATGAAGCTATTACTATTGCCTTATAACTTTACTTCGCTGCTGATATTTACACTCCTGCTAGTTTCAAGATTGGTGCAGATGTATCCAACTTATAGATTGTTAAAGCTTAGAAAGCCTCAGGATCTATCGATTTTGATGGTGATAAGTTCTCTACCAATGCTACCCTCTTGATCTATAATTTACTTGGCATAATTAATTAATCATTAAGTTAAGGTATTGATATTCCTTTGGTTAGCCAAGCCAGTTTCCTTGAAAACATAACCCTCATTTTCGAACAAGGTTACATCTTTGTTGATGTTGGAATTAATCCTGATAATTGAAAAATATTAAAAAACCTATATAAATGATAAATATTGTTACAAATCAATATTATTTTATAAAAAAAATTGTATAAATTCAGATTTGAATTTTATATCTTATCGTAAGAAATTTTTGTTTATCAAAATTTTTAAAAAAAACAATTTATTTAATATACTTTAGTATTCATAAAAAGAGTATATGTTCAATTATTTACTCATTTAATTTTTATATTGGATTTACTGTAAACACTATAATTAAAATCAATAAAAAACTATTACTTTAGTATCCAAAAATTAGATCAAAATTTTTTTGTCTATTTAAAAATGTATAGAAAACAAATACCAAATTTTAACTTTTTACAGTATAAATTTAGCAAAATTGAAATTTATTAAAATATGTTTATTTTTATTATCTAAATTAGTTGTTGATAGCTTTTAATTTTAATTAAAAATTGTTCTAGTGAAGTTTCAAAGTTTAGTTTATTTTTCAAATGAATACTTACTTTTATTTAATTTATATTTACTTTTATAGATATTAATGAATTTTAGTATTTATTTATAATTAAATTATTTTAATGAACTTTATTAAAACTGTTTTTTTAGAATTTTTTATTTATTTTTAAGGTATTTTTCAATTTGATTTTAATAATGATTGTATAAAAGAAAATTATGATAAAAAAATTGGAAAGCGAATAATAAAATAAATTATTTTTCTATTTAAGTTTATTTTATCTCTTAAATTTACATATTACTAATAATTAAAAACTAATTGTACAATTTTTGCATTATTGATTATGTAATTTAATTTTTGTTAAAGATAGAATCTAAAAAAAGAGAGTTGATAAAAACTCTTTAAATATTATAATTTAGATATTCCACACTATTAATTTGTGATATGAATATTTTATATTAAAAATATTTTATTACTACTTTGGCTAATTTAAAAAAATGTAAAATCAGTTTTTTTCCTCTACAAAGTGAATAAAAAACTTAAGTCAAAAGTAGATAGAAAAATAAAAGTTAAGCTAATAACTTGCAAAAATTAATGAAATTTTTCAATTTAGCACAAAATTATTTAGAACCTGAAGTACAACAGTTCATACTAGCCATAAAAATTAAATTTTATTGTCACTTTTTAGTAATTTGGTAGATTAACTTAGTTTATTTAGATTCAAATACTATTTAAAAAATAAAAATAAAAAAAAGTCTTTAATTTTTTATATTTTTGATACAATAAATTCATTTGTTGTATTTGTTTGAATATATAGTTTTGACTTATTAATTAATTTCAAGTAAATGACTAGACTTGACTTAAATACTGAGACCAATTTGGCAAATTCATATATATTTTCTGATTAATTAAGTGTTTTGTATTAAATTAGTGGGAATAAAAAGAAAATAAGCTATAAGTATGCATAGAAAAGATAAATTAATTTAGTAAATAATACGATTTAATTTCAAAAAATTGTTTAAAGTATATATACCCAAGTATATCTTTAATTATAAATCAAGCTAAAAACCATTCAAAAGTTGATCGAATAGCAACTCTTACCAATGGCTACAACTGAAGGCAGCCGTCGTGTTATACACTTCCACAACTTAGTCAATCACAACATACATTACAAAAGCAAGCATGATAGCGTAAAGAAGAACCCTAGTTGGAGAACTTGGATTTCATTGGCCAACACAATGATGGGTTCTAGTATTGTCGTTTTTCCAGTTGTTTTCAATTAGAGCGGGATCATCCTATCAGTCATATGCATGATAGTAATGGCTGTCATACTATTTAAAACTTGTCAATGGTATCTTCAAAGCACTTTGAACTATGAATTAGATTTAACTGAAGTAATTAAGAGAACTTTAGGTATGAAATGGTACTTAGTATACTCTATCAGCAATTGCTTCTTGCTATACTTCATTTCCATAATCTATTTTATTTTAGCATGCTCATTTAGTTATCCTGTCATTAAAGTTATCATAGATAGCTTTACAAGTGATGCGACTGTGATGAGAAGCTAAACATCCTTTGACAAATACTCATATTAATGGCAAGGTATAGCATTAGTTGGATTTCTCTTTCTTCTTATTTGCTAAAAGAATCTTTAATGCATATTGAAGATAACATAATTTGGTATGCTCTCAGTTATAATTGTTGTACTTTTTTGCTTCATTAAAGGAGTTGAAAATATTAGCACAGGAGATGTCTCTGATATTCCCCTCTTTTCATCTAGCGTAGTTACAATTATTGGAGTATTTTTCTTATCCTTCTAAGTGCACTCACTATTTCTACCAATTGTAAAAGATAACGCAATACAAAAAAATAACAATAGAGATTTGAAAGTAGCCTATGCAATTTGCTTTACAGTTTATGCAATTATAGGAATATTTGGAGCTTTTGCAGTTACCGGAAAGGATCCAGTGTAAAATATTTTTATAATTCATCTAATATTTTAATAAGATTATATTTTAACTTTTTTATTTTAAAAGTCAATTAAATTTTTATAAATGTAATCAAAGATGATTAATTCTGACTTAATAAATAATAAATTAGCTTTAATTAGAGTTTATTTTTATTCTAATTCAATTGTTTAGAACCAACCTATCATACTTACTAATAATTTTTTAATTTAATTAATAGAGATGGAAATCCTGGTTCTACAATACTTGAGTTTTATTCATCAAGAGATATATTCACTGTTATTGTTTAAGTTGGCCTCTTTATTTATGTTATTGGAGTCTATCCAATCATAGTTTTAGGTTCTCGTAATAATCTCTTCATGCTTTTAGAAATGAAATTCCCTGATCTCAGTAAAAAAAAAATACCTTTTTATGGAATCACTATTTTTTACTCATTAAGCTCCTTGTTGATTTAAATTTTGAATATTAATATCAGTATCCTTATTTCCATATCTGGATATTTCATTAGTTTGTTTGTAGCTATAATTATTCCAGTATTAATTAAAGTAAGAGGTCCTAAGACTGCTTTAGGTAATATATAAAATATGCATAATTTTGTACACACTACTGAAGATTTAGATATTTCTTAGCATGATGAACAAGATAATAAGATTATGACATCTAGTCATGATCATGATCATGAACAAATTAAATAAGATTTAGAAAATATGCAAGCTTCAACTAAAGAGGATCAAAAATCTAAAAAAAATGGAGAGTCTATCCAAAGCAACTAGATAGGATCAACCAATTCATATTAAGATAATCACTCTACTTAGTCATCAAAAAAACCTAATAAAGGCCTAAAAGATAAAAAATAAGATTAAAATGATGAAAAAATTGTATTACACCATTAAAATTCTCATAAAATAAAGAGAGTAGTTAAAAAACATAAAGCAATAGAAAATCAACAAAATAATAATAACTAAGAAGAATAAGTAGGAAGTTATCATTCATCAAATAGATTGTGATTTAAAAATTTTTGAAAAAATAAATAAAATATTATTAATTAAAAAATTAATTAAAAGCATTTTTATATTTATAAAATTATTTTTACCAATATTTCAATTATTTATTCAATTAATTAATTTTTGAATATTTTTATCAAATTATTAAAAATATTTCATTATTCATTTAATTGTTTATTTTTACTAATTTCTTACAAAATTGTTAAGCTTTTATAAAAGCATAAAAAGTTATAAATTGATTTAATTTTAATGTTTATTAATATCTACTTTATTAATTATTTCAACTTTTTATTAAACTTTAAAAATAATTTACAGTTTATTTTATTTGAATAAAAAATTACATTTCAATCAGAATACTTGAAAAATATGAATAAATAACTATATAAATTGATGGGATTGTGAACCTTTTACAGATTGCTAACTTTAAGATTAACTAATAATGAGCAGAGAGATATATAAAAAATATATATTTATAAATAAATGCTTACAGTGTTATTAACTAATTATATCTTTTTATTTTTTTGGCTATCTCAAATTAAAATTAACCCTTTAAACTCTTCTAAGGGAAGGAATGCTAAGGATGATGATAGTCTCTGCAAATCCTTTGGGTTTTATCTATTAGTATCTAGAATATCTTTAATTACACTCAAAAAATCAGTTTTTTCTTGCAATTCGTTAATAAATTGCTTGTCTACTGTGCATATACAAGCTATTAAGATAATTAAATCTAAAACAGAGTCAAGCAAATTATTAGTAATTAAAATTTTAAGTTGATTGACAACAACACTTGCATATTTATAAGATTGATTGCTATTTTCATATTCCCTAAAGCATTTAATTATATTTTACAATACTACTGCATTTGTACTTAAAGCCTTTAAAATTTTTGTTGCTAAGTCGACTATCAAAATATTAGATTGATAAGCAAATCCTAAGAACAATAACTTTAGAATTAGCTTTGGAACGCTAAAGTTCTTGAAGCTTACTTAATTTGAACAATTATTTAATATCATTTTTAAACAATATTCTAACATTCCTGAACTGTAGTCATATTTTTCTATAGTAGTGAAAATTAAAATGTAAAAATCTTTTTCTTTACTAACTTCTTCTCTGCTCTATTCAAGGACACTTAAATTTGTAAGGCAACCTTAAAAATTAAAATATACTTTTTAGATTTAATCTGACTAAATTATTTAAAAATGAATACCTAAACTGACTTTAACTAGCTTAGAATCTTCAAAAGAATTCAAGCATATCTTTATTATTGATGAAGAGAGTTTTGGAACCTATCTCAGAACTAACTGTCTTCCTTCTTCTTCTATTGCAAAAACGCCAATCAATGCTAATACTTCTTTTTATACGAAAGTCTAAACTATCTAACTAGGTCCTGTGCTCACAATACCTTGATTTTTAATTATGTAGTTCAAAGGATATTTACTATACTTTTTTAAAATGACAGCTCTAAAATCTTAGAAACCAGCTATTTTTCTTAGTATTCCAACAGCTAAACCGAAAATTGAAAGATTTTCAGATTTTTAAATTTTAATATCCATCAAATCTTGCTATGCTAATATAAGATTAAGGTTGTCCATAAATTACTAATCGTTTTTAATATCTTCTACAACTTCTTTACACTCCTAAGCTAACTTCATTATAATAATATAACTAAATTCCACAATCTTTAAGTTGTTTTAACAACTTATCAAAAGTTTCTTGCAAATATTTAAAACTCCACTTGTCCACATCAAAAGTCTTGAGTCTTAGTTATGCGCTAAGTTACTTATCAATCTTTAATTAATAAAAACAGCTTAAAAACTTTCAAAAAAAATGAAAAAGAAACTAATTTATAACATTTTTTATTCTATTATATATTTAAACTTCATTCAAAAATATAAACTTTTATTTTACCCTGCAGTAGCCTAAAATATAAGAATATTTTTATCTCCAGACATAAGAATTGCTTTAAATATTTCATGGGCTTTCTTGCGAATTAAGTAATCTTAGTTCTTCTTTGACCTATTTGAGAGCTTGGCTAAAATGTGAGTACAAAGTACTGCTATATTTTAATCTATTGGGTTAGTATCCGAAGGTTTTGAATTGACTAAAATGTCATTAAATAGTTTTATAAAATTGTTTATAAATTTTTATCTTCTGCAAATGTTTTAAACTTCTTTTTCTTCTGCAAACAAGCTAATCATCAACAATATGGAGTTCATGAGCTACTTTAGTTCAAGTGAGATTATTTTTTGAGTCATTAAGTTATTCATATGAGATACGCATAGCAAAAATATATCAATATTAAGTAATGGACTTGAAAGAGCATAAACTGTTGTAGATACTGATAATTCATCAGTAGGATTTTCAGAAGATATTTAAGAATCATCTTCTTTAAAAACATTTGCGCTGTCAAAATACACACTTATCTTGCAGCCCTTTTAATAAATGCTGAAGAGGTAATCATAGAGAAACTTACTCTTTAATGTGTGTAAATTTTCTTTAATTTAATTCAACAATGTGCTATTAATATAAGAACAGCTTGATAAAATGTCCTTTTCGCTAATATTCTCTAACTTGCACAATTCTATGCAAAGCTCTATTTTTCCCTAATTAAGAGCTTCGATGTATTGTTCAAAGTGCTTTTACATTTCCTAGTCTTTAAACTATTTTTAAAACCTTATGTGTTCTTCTATCTGGGGTACTTCTCTATTTCTTTTAAATTTTTTAATCTTTCTACAAAATAAATTCTTTTGATTATTCTTAATACAAATCACTTAAAATGAGATATGCTTTTTTGATAGTTAGTTTGTTTCCCTTTATTGAATAATAAACAGTCATATATTTTATATACTAAATAATATCGTTTTTTACTGTTAATTATCATTTGTTTTTCAGCTTTTGAACCATCTCAAAAACAAATTAATCAAATATTAGCAAAATATATTAAAAATACTTTTTTTGTCTATACAGCATGGATATTAAATAAATTACCAAGAAGGGCTATATGTAAAATACATATTAAAAAAATCAATTTGAATATTTTTTATTTAATTTGCATTTTTATTAAACAAATAGTTTCAACAATAAAAAATTCCTAGATTAATTTAAATTATTTTTACTCTTATTTTTTAAGATTCTTCATTCAAAGCATTTACTTTTTATTATCTTAGCTTTGGTAGTTAATGCTTATTGAAATTTAACGAGAAGCTATGGCTTTATCAGCAATTTTTTTGGATAAATTTAATCTCAATTATTAGTTATCATTTATTAAATTTTATAATTAGTGATTCAATTCATTTAGTTATTATATTTGCTCAGGCTAAATTTAAAATTACTCGCAAAGATATTAGATAGATGATTGATTCTTTAAATTAAATTTTTGGTTCATTTCTATTATATTTTTTGAGATGTTTTGTATTCTGGACAATCCTTTTTATTCACTTGAATCTCTTTCTTCACTGAAAATGTTCAGTTCTGGCATTAAACCTATTAACCCTAATTTCATTTACTCAATTAATTTTCTATTTAATTTTTTATTCTTTTCTTTTTCTTATAAGCTCAGGCTTTCTTAACTTTATAATTTTATGACATTATCACTAGTTTTAATCTGAGCTGTTTCTTTATTAAAATTCGAATTACCAATAACAATTAGCAAATCCCCTTTCTACATAAAAAAAATATTTTTACTTAAAGTTTTTTATAATATAAAATATTACCAAAATAGGAGCTTATGGGTTTGGATTAGTATAGATAAAATCTTCTTCATTATCAAGTGAAAATGCTTTTCTATAGAGAGCAATAGGGATTATTTTCTTTCTAATAAAGAAGTCGAACACCTAGTTTTTATTTAAGTTAAAAAATACATTTTGACTAAATCATAATTATACTTATTGATAAGTGTAGAGATTGCTTAGTGTATAAGGAATTTATACATACGAGAATTAATTATTTTCACTAATTTTGGAAAGGTTAGGATATAAATGAGGTGATATCAACTTTTCCAATACATTACCAAAATCGTTAAAGTGTAAGCTCTGTTTTAATTTAATATAATTAAGTTGATAATTTTTTTTTTAATTTTATTATTTACTCTTGCCATTTAGTAATAGATTTGAGAGTTATAAAATATTTTAGATGAAGCAAATAATGGATTTGTATAGCTACCATTTGCTGTTTAATAATTTTAATACCTTTTTAACTAAATACCTTCGTCAATTACTCTATTAATAATATATTTCACATTTCTTTCTTTTCTTAAGCACCTTTACAATTCAAATTAAATTATTTTAATTATTATCTAAAAGCATATTAAATATTTTTTACAATGTGTAGTTGATTTCTTAAAAGTTCTCTGATATTATATTTGCCAAAGGAAGGATTTTACTATCTGATAACTCACTTCCTTCACTTCCACACATAATTATGGTATGGAATGAATTTCTTATAGCAGTTCTTTCAAGTTCATCAATGTTGAAAAATTAACATTCAAAATAATACAACTTAGTATACTTCCTCTTGATTACTTCCCATTACTCATCTGGAGGATTCTTTGATTAATTTTTTTTAGTTTATAGCTTATTTTGATAGCAAAATTTGTTTTACCTTGGACACATAGCATATTGTTAAATTTGTTTTTGTTCTTAATTCTTCAACGAGCTGCTCAGCAAATGTTATTTCACCAATGATTAAAATGTGATTAATTATTTATTTTCTCATATCAAATTTTGACATCCTGAAGAAAGTTTATTCTAAATTTCCTTCGCTCTAAAAAAATAAAACAATTTTTAAATAATGTTTTTGTATAAAATCAATATACAAATTCTTAGAATTAGATTGACTCAATTTAACCACTTATCTAGTGATAATTAGGGACATAAGATTCTTATTCTCTAAGTTCCCCTAATTCATTTGAAGCAGTTTAAATAATCTATTGGCAATGGATGTAATTTTTAGCAAGAATGATAGCAAAATCTTCATGTCCAATATTATAGTCAATAGGATTAATGACAATATCATAATGATCACATTCTTGGCTGACTGTATTTTATATAATAATTATAACTTTTAAATCCTTTTTCATAATTTACGTGATCTATTTTTTATCTTTAAACCAATCATAAGAATTCCAGTTTTATTATATATCTCCAAGCAAGCTTATTAAAATGATTTTCCGACATAGCAATTATTTTTGTCTTCTTTGAAATCGAAAATGTAAATTTCATTACTCATTCCCTCAATAAATTCTAATTTCCAAGGAGAATAGTCCTCTACTAATTAGTTCGCTTTGTATATTTTAGAAATATTTCATTCATTAATATTTAAATAGTATTGATTTTATTACATTCGCTTAAGCTCATAGATAAGTTGCTGATCATTGTAGAAAAACCAGGAATAAATACATTCTAAGTAATTGTTCCTATTATTTAATAGATAATAATATTTTTTTATATCAATTAGGTTTAGTAATATTTTATATTATATACTGATATATTAAATAAAAATCCTGATTCAATTTATTAAAGTTTTATTATTTGTTAAATTTTAAAAATTTTTTTATAAATTTTTTGAAATGAGATTGGTAAGTTAAATATTGAAAAACTACATTGCTGTTTTATTTTTTATTAATATCATCTCAAAAAATGTAAAAAATTTAGTAAAATACCCATTGTAAGCAAATTAGATGATGTGAGTGATTTTTAACCATGCCAGAAATTCCAAAATAGATTTTCTTTACTGTTTACTTGAGTGAATATTTAGCAACGTGGATATAAATCACTGATGACTTGAGTAGCTAGTAAAGCAAACGAGTCTTCTTTTGTATTTTCTATTGAAAACTAATCAACAAATATCATAATTTTATTACTTGTTAATTTTGCTAAAAGCAAATCGCTTTTTTTGAGAGGATTTCCCACAAGGTAATACACCTTACCTACAAATTATGAGCTTTTAAAAATACTTCTCCAGTCCTAATTAATTTGTCAAAGTAAAATGTAAATAAAATTTATTATTACTTATTTATTTACATTATTAGGTTCTTATGGAAGCATAATTAATAAAGGCACATCTTAGTCTTAACATATGTCAGGATGATAAAATTCTTTAGCAAAAGTGATAAAATTTTCTGGATTTACGTTTCCAATTAAAAAGACATGCTTCTTTTGGTGTCCTTCATATGGAAGTTTATATTTAGAAGTAATCTAATAAAAATATGACTCATGAAGAGAAAGAAGTAAATTTATTTTTTTTAATTTACATTTGATAGTTCATTAAAGTCTGTAGTTGTTTTGGTAATAGTATATATAATGAAAACAATAAATATGAGAACTATAACTTAAGAAAGTTCATTTGCTGGAGTTAAATCTCCATAACCTACTGTTGCACAAGTTACTGTTATGTAATACAAAGCTTAATCGAATGAGAGTTATTTATCATGTCCTATCTAGAATCCAAATTCTAACTCATGAAAAACTTAGATAAGTCCTAGTAATGAAGTAAAAAATAATTAAATTTTTCAATTTAAAGTTTTAAAAATACCTGCTGCAACTAGTAAAGAAACGAAGAGTTAAGAAATAATAACCAATTGCTTCCTTTTGACCTCCCAATATTCTCTTAAGCTGTAGTTCTGCTCTTAACTTTCTTTGTATAGCTTGTAAATCCTAAAAACTCTGAAAATTCGAGTTACTCTAACAATTCCTACAAAACCTGCTAAAAAGACAGTGAATTCACTTGTAAGTGGCTAATTATTTATAGTAGCATCAAAATTAATTCATATACAAATATAGTTCTAAATTTATTTTACTGGTATTTGATTAAGTAAAGTTGGAATTATTGTTATTAAATCTATCAGATTTCTTATTTTGAAAAAGAACTTAACCTTTTTAAATATTAAAATTTTATATCTTAATATTATTTTATTATCCATCAAAATATATGTATATCTGTTTAAATATTACTTTATCTTAGGAGCGATAAAAATTCCAAAGATAATCTATAAGAAAAACAATACCAAACAATGTTTCCCAAAGAATAAAAGTAGGCTCCCTATTTATTTAATATTATATTTAAGCAATAAATTCTTTATATAAAAACTATGTTCGAAATATTTGATTTTACAGATTAAATTTTCACAAATATTTTATCAATAATTTAAAAGTAAAGTCAAGCAAAATATTGAATTAATATTATGTTTATATAAAATGTATTACATTTCTTAATGTTATACATAGTAGGTATTTATGATATAGAGAATGCTTGCAAGAAAAGCCATTAAAGCTTAAAATATTGTACTAATAATAGTGATAACTGTATGTTTTGATATTTTTTTAGATTGCTTTGTTATCTTAAGTTTTTGAAGAGCGTTTACATTCTTTATATCAACTTCCCTCTTATGAGTTTTTAATCTAGCTTATCTATCATTCTTTTCAAATATTTTTTACACAGTCATTTTTTTAATTCTCTTTTTCTGAATTGGAGGCTGTTATTCTAGAGAAAAATAAATATTTTAATAATCATAATAAATTTTTATGCTATTAATTTACATACGTTAAAATTCAATCAATTTGAATACGATTTCATCTTATGAAATTTAACTCTATTTATTATTTTTGCTTTAAGAAGAAGTCTCATTTTCTTCAACTAGCTGAATCATCTGAATGTTATTCATTTTCTTTTGAAAAATATTCTTTTATTCTACTTAAAGGTCAATTTTATCAAAATCAATATTTCTTGATTGAATTAATCTTTAATTGAATAAATTATGTAAAATCCCTTAAAAATTATAAATATCTAATTTTTGATATATATAAATCAAAAAATATCAATGAAACTGAGCCATCATAGACATTTATAAAACTTTCTTTATTAAATATTTTTTAGATCATTCAAAAATCTAAAAAATTTAAAATATTTTTTTAAAATTAATTTATATTGTATTTTTGTTATATTTTTCATATTTTTTTCATTTCAACCAGTAAAAATTTAGAATATTAAATAAATTAGCATGACTTAAAAGCGTGATTTAGATTCTATCTTAAATAAACACTTATTTATTTTATTTTTGATTTCTGGTAAAGAAATTACTAATTAATTATATGTATTCTAATTTAATATTTTAATAAAACTATAAAAATTTATTAATTATTTTTATGCTAATTTTATTTGTTCAGCTTTAAAAAATTTATCTAGAAAAACTAGAAAATGAGAAAAAATGCTAATTAGATTTTAAAGGTTTTTTTAAATTTCTCGTTAGACTTAGCTTATTGTAAACAAACGAAATGGATTTAGTTTATAAAAACTTAGTACTTTATATAAATAAATTAAGAATTTGAATTGCAAAATTGCTATTTTTGTTTATAACTCTTGAAAAGTAATAAATTAATTTTTATTTAACTTCAGTTGCTTTCATCTACCACTCCAATATTTTATTCATCTGTAGCCAATCCTAAAAATTTACGAATCTAAATGAACTATATAAATTATAAATAAAAATTTCAAAGTATTATTTTGGCAATCTATTTTTTACTCTTCTTTTTGCTTTTTCTAAAGATCTAAATTCAAGCAGACTCACCCTTTCATGTTAATCTGAAAAACTCATAGAAAGTGTATAATGGATTGCTTTACTGAACTTAGCTTTTATTTTATATTTTAAAATTAATTTTCTACTTTTGAAAATGCATTCATTTTACTTTCATATCCCTTTTTTAAAATGTAAATATCCTAGAAAGTGTTGACGGGCTTTTACAATTCTTTTAATAAGCATATTATATTCCTTTTTCTGATGAAGATCAAACCTTTCTAATTTTAATTAATTAACAAAATTTTTATTAATTTTTTAATTAACTCTCAACTTAACAATTTTACTTCTTTATCAATAACTATTTTTTATATTTTTTGAACAAACATTATGCCAAGTCCAAATAATACCACGCACACACAGATAAAGTATTACCACCAATACCTTATATTTTTATTTTATAAAAAAGCCTTATTAATTAATTGAATTATTTATTTATAAAAATATCTTTTCATTTATTTAGATGATTTTGTTGTAAACAAAAAATGTAAAATTATTTATACTATTTACCCTTAATTAAATCCTTTAATGTTTGCTTCTTAGTCTTACGCAGCAATTACTGAAATAAAGTAAATTCCTAATATAATTATTGCGATTCCAACAGTCCAAGTTAGAATAGGATAAAAGGAAATTGTAAACACTTTTTTCTTAAGTAGCTAAATATTATCTTATTCATTTTGCTAACTTTCTTCATCTGCCTCTAAATACATATTTTTATCAAAATTAATAATAAGAAAACAAATAAAAATATTTAAGTACACATATATTTTTTTGCTTTGCCCAATGCTTCCTGCCTTCTCTTTTTCGATGCTATTGAAGCTGCTATACCATGTCTCATTTTTATAAATTATGCTAGTTCTCTTTTAGTAGATATATTTTTTTAATGTTTTGATGTTTAAATTTTGATTTATATATTATTAACTTCTAGATATTTTACCTATTTATGAATTTTCTAAAATTAGAGTCAGCAATATTTAATAGCCTTAATTCAATTATTAATTCTAAAAAATTTTATAATCAAATTATCAAAATCCACAAATTTTTCATATTTTGAAGAAATGATTTTATTTATTAAATTTTTAACAAATAAAGTTTAAAACTAAAATTTTATTCTAAATTATTTTAAAATAATCAGTTTTGATTTAAATTTAACAAACTTTTAAATACAGCTCTCAATCTATAATAGTTTATATACTTTTAGAATCGAATTCTTAAAATTTGATAAATGGAAATTAAATAAAAATAATTCATAATCTATTAATTTACTTAAGGATAAAAATTAAATTTAGAATAAAGATCTATTTGAAATATCGAAATCAATTAAAAATAAACTACCTTAATATTTCACAATCAGCTATGGATTTCGTCTTTATTAAACATATTATTAATATCTTTCATTTTGATAATTTTACCAAAATCAGATTATTGAATATGATTTAAGGGAAAAAATCACATTAACTATTTTTTCAATAAAAATTTTGTTATCATACCATTATAATGTAATAGAAAAAATTATGATATTTTAATGATTCTGAGTTTTATTGGTTTAAAGTGGAATAAAATTTATTACTGAATATAATTGAATTCAATTAAATTTTATTTAAGTTATGCAAAAAAAGATGCTACTTAAATGGATTAGTTAAAACTATTTCTTTTATATTTATATCTAAGCATTTTAACATCAGGGATTTGAGGATAGAATTTGTACATTTGAGTTTAAGTAATTTTAAAACTTATTTAAATTAATTAATTTAGTTAGTTAGTTAGTTAGTTAGTTAGATAACACACTTAAAAGATTTTTTATTAAAAATACAATTTTTTTTTAGCAGCATCAATGTAACAAGTAATAAAACATTGATAAAAGCTAGGATAATAAGTGGATTATTTATTTTGATTTTAATGTAAAGAGGATTAAATTGAAAAAATGTTAAATTAAATTGAAAATTTAGATTAAAAGTATAATGTTTACTGAAATCTATATTGATAAGATTTTAAAACAATCAAAAAAATTGTGAATTCTAGATTGAATAAATAATTTTGATTAACAATAGAAAGTTAAAGAAGATCATATTCATTAATTAATTAATTAAATAATATATAATCTTTTAATATGTTAGTAAAATGATAGGTAATTAAATAGATAAATGATTTTTTAATTATTTGAATGTAGGAAATTTATAATCATTGATTAAAAAGAATCCTTATTTGGTTTAATCAAAACTTATCATTTATTAAATTGTTTGTTTTTTTTGTTTTGTTTGCTTGTTTCATAGTAAACAAATACAAAGTACAAATAATATCAAAAAACTAAAGACAAGTGAAAAAAAAGCATTAAATTTTTTAATAAACTAATATTCCAACAAAACAATATTAAATATAACATAAGTAGAATAGTTGCAATACTGGAAAAATAAATAGTTAGGTTTACTTCGAAATAAATCGAGGAGTATAGGTACTGCGAATAGCGCTAGCGCGGTCACTTTAATTATCAATTTATATAAAGAGTAAAAAATAAAAGTAAGAACACCTAAATAGATCAAAGGAATTAAATATAAATTATTGTTACAATACAAAGGGAAGATCAAAAATGCAAAGACTCTCTTAAAATCAATAAGGTCGATAAAAAACAAGAAAGAAGTAAGTTTTGATGATAGAAAAGGCTTATATTTTTTTAAAAATTATTGGTTAAGCGTTTAGCTATTTAATTTTTTATTACGAAAACACTATTAGTCTTGATATATAAAGTATGCTACTACCATTAGTTTGTTTCTTTTTAGGTTTTTTTATAAATTTCATATTAGTTTATCGCTTTCATAGTCATAATGCTTTCACATGCTTCCATATTATTTTGATATCGTTCTCAGTTATGTTTGCAGTAGAAACAAATGCAGTTGATTATAATTAGAATTAAAAGCAAATAAAGATGTTTATGATTCTCATATACTATTCTTGCATATTGATTGGAAGAATTAACTTTGGCAATAGACATGCTGCTTTAATGGTTTTAATGCTTATAATTGTATTTATGATATATTAAATAATACTATTTTATCAAATAATTGATTTATTGTTTATGATTGCCTTTTTGCTTTATAATTCGTTTGTTATTTGGAAGTATTTTAGATTACTAGATGAACTCTCTAACTTCTAAGAAGAATTAAAGAGCCACTAATATAAGAATAAGCTCGAGAAAAAGAAATTAAAACTGAGAATATAAAAGGAGGCTTTAAAAGAAGGAATAAGTGATTATATATTTTTCACATATTTATAGTAAAATGAGCAGCATAAATTGAGATTCTACTAGATAAATAGAATATTTCAACAAAATTTTGATAAAAAGTATATGCAAAATTTAATGTCAAGGATGAAAGTCAATTAGAAAAGCGATATTTTAAAAATATAAAAAAAAATATATAAACTTTTGACTGAATATTCTTCATCCAGCTTTGAGGATTTTGTAAAAAATATATCATAGGAAAGGTAAAACAATATGATTAACTAGCAGAACCAAGGTTCTTTAGCACATTTTAATAATGTAGATAATTGCAAGTATCATAATTCAAATACATCTGAAGTGTAAGATGAGTAGCATCAGAGTGTGTAAGACTAAGATCATATGGCAAATTAAAGGAAAAATGTATTTAATTTTGATAATAAAAATTAATAAAAATATTAAATGAATGGCTTAGAATAGTAACTTTGGTTTTTAGACTCTCTTAAAAAGTGTATTTCAAATATAAAGGAATAAATAAACAGGGATCCTAATCATTACCAAGAGCAAAGGTTACTTGTCAATTCTTTTAACATGCAAGAAATTATCCTTGTCTTGCTTTTTTGGATTCAATTTAAGAGTTAAAAAAAAAGTGGAATTGGTGTTTAGAATTGCCTCCTCACAAGAACAAAATTATAAGATGTTGAAATTCAACACGAAAATATGCTTTATAGTGCTAATTTATTTAAATGTAAGCACAAATCTTAATGGAGTTTATTTTTTTCAATGAGTAAAAAACAGAGTTTCAGTACCAGTGATACGACTAGCAACACAAACACAGATGAAACCACTTAGAGATTACTATAATTTTTTAAAACTCGTACTGAAAAATTCTCAAGATGTATAACTTCATTACTTTGTAAGTTTGGTAAGTGATAAAGTTATTAAATCTCTTTTTAATTTATAATTTCTTTAAAATTATTGTCAAGTTAGTCAGTTAGTTAGTTAGTAAGTAAGTTAATTTATAAGTTAGTTATTTACTTACTAATTTATGATTGATTTAAATTCTATTAAATATAAAATCAACACTTCTTCTTAATTTAGAGCAGTTCTTAGCATTTCTGATAATTTTTGATAGATTAAATTTTAATAGTGTAACAACTATTCTTGACCATCCAAATACTACATCTATCTTTTTTTTCTTTATAATTAATAAATAATAATCAATATTTTTATTTGTTTTGAAGTAATTTACTAAATTACCCACAAAACGCTCTTTCTCTCACACAAACATACATAAAACAAAATAATTTTTTTCTATAGTTTAACACAAATTTTTATTGAAATTAAAAAGTGATTATTTTTTTTAAATTATTAAGTAAAAATAATACTTTTAATGATAGAAAATAAAATGAGTAATAAAACATTCATTAACAACATTAATTATTTGTTTTATTTAATATAGATAGCATAAAAAACTTCAATGCAAATAATGAGCAAGAACTCAATTAGTTAGCATTTTAGTTTGAGTATCTTAGGATGATCACAAAGGATATGGAAGAGTACCGCGAGTATCTATAAGAATAATAGGGATTTAATGCAAATGTAAGAGACTAAGTAATTAAAATATAATAAAAAAATATAAGTTAATTTAAGTTCAAGCACCTATTTGAGGAGGTCCGTAGTTTATTTTCTTAAGAAGTGAACTTAAAATCAACTACTATTAGTCTATAAGAAATAAATTAAGGTGAGTGTTTGCTAAACACAGATTATGAAAAATTAAAAAGAATATTGATTCTGCTAATAGAAAATAGCTTGAATTATTAAAAAGTTGGTACTATTGATATACAGGTCAAAGAAGAAAAATCAAATCTTATTTGCATCAAATTAATAGATAGTAATAATACTATTAATGAAAGAGTTATTGAAGATGTCAATACAAAAGGCTACTCAGAAAGTGGATCTGGCTTTGGAATAATAACATTATTGGCAAAATCTATTACACAATAATAAGAAAAGCCTTTTTTAATTGTACCAGATAAAGTGAATGATAGAACATATTATGTAGTAAAAATATCTAAGAATTTACATGAAGAATACTATAATTAGACATACAATAATATTAGTCAAAACGTTTTTTAAGAGGCACCAAATGAACCAAAGGAGAGAGATGTGTCTAATAATAGTAATTAATAGTTAAATATAGATCAGCTTATTAGGAATAATTAAACATAACTCCATGATGGAAGTTAAGTAAATGGGAAAAATCCCTCCCTACCAATTGTTAATTCTAATTTAAACTCTCCATTGAAAATTAAATCTCAAGTTGATGTTAAGATATAGTTTAATAATATTCAAATTAAATTACCAGATCCTTATTTTTATTATGGCGTTTAATAAAAAAAGGCTAACAAAAATGTACATGATAATAATGGATCTAACATTAATATTTTTGATAGAGCAGGAACAAATAATTTCTTATAAATAAATCAAAATATAAATAGCAGCAATAACAACACTATCAGGTAAAATAGCTTTCCAAATTTAAATAATAATAGTCCTTATCCACAAACTTAAATGGTAAACAACCATGAAAAAAAATCTTCTATGTTTTTGATTGTCAGCTGTGATATTAAAATATCTGCAAGCCTTTACTAGCTACTTCTAAATATTTGTAATAATAAGAAAGAGTTAGTAAAGCATGCTAATAACAAAGATAAATACAAAGATCTCCTCGGAAAATACTATTTTGAATTTATTCTAATAGATAAGTTAGAGGAAATTCAATTTAGGGAGATAGTGTAACTAATAAACCAATATTATAGAAACAAAAAATAAAACCAAAAGATAATTTTCTTTGACTACAACATAAGTATTTATAGAAATTTAGAAGCAGAAATACCTTTAATTCAGTAAAATGATTATAATATAAATGATACTAAATCAGATTTCAAACTACAGATACCTTCATAAATTAATTAATATTTTATTGATCAAAACAATTATAACGGCAATTATAAAAATGGATTTTTAGAAAAATAAAATGCATCCTACACCTATAAAATACCTCCTAACATAACATAATCATAGCATAATTTAGAAGACATTAGGTTTTAACCAAATAAAACAAATTCTAGAGAATCTTCCTAAAATGAATCTCTAGAATCGGTAAGCGTACCTAACGAACCCTAGAATTAAAACAAGAATAAATCTAATTTTATGGGCGGCGGGCATTAAATTGATAGATAAGATTATGGAATAAATACTGCAAGGTCTATGAATAAAAACCCTAATGAAACAGATATATTATAATATTCAATAAACAATTTAGTTGATAAAGGAAATAATACTAGCTAAAATAAATTTTAAACAAACAATCTAAATCACAATAATGGATTTAACAGTAAAAAAGTAAATTTTGTAGAAGATGAAACTAAAAATAAAAGTGAAGATCTCAAAATAAAAAAGCTTAATCTACAAAGTCCTCAAATGTTCCAGCTTTCACAAGCCCCTCACCCACATGTTGCAGCCTAAGATACAGAGCAAAACTCTATAAAAAGTTCTACTTACAGAGGCAGAGCTATTACCCATAGTCCTGATGATCGCAGAAATTCCCCTTCAAATCCTCCTCTTACACTTAAAAAATAAAATACGGGAAAATCTTCTAAAAAGCAGCTATATGTAAGAACAGATTAAATTAATAAATCTTATGATTTATAATAAAAATAAATTGAATTAGCTGTTATAAAAAACAGTTAAATTTAACAAGCTAATATATTCTCTCATAAATATATTGAATCTATTGAAGTAGCTTAAAGTCTTAAATTCTTTTATTATTCAATACAGTAGCCTTTCGGCTATACTCAAATATACGAAGCTGTTCATCATATGGATTCTATAAGAAACTTATCTCATTTGAATTTCAACTTTTTTAACTTAAACACATCTTACATTTACTACCAATGACCTTAATAATTTATAAACATAAATTTCAATATTAGAAATATGATGTTGAAAATAAATAAATCGATAGATAGATATTGATATTTAATACAATTTTCAAAAAATAGATTTTATTAACAAATTATCTATTTAATTCATGAGTTATCATTTATTCTACAGCTAATGCTCATTTATCCAAATCATGATTGATTGATTGAAAGCAGATAATAGATAGATAAATAAATATATAAATAAATAAATAAACTAACAAATAATATACTAGTTTAAATCATTTAATAAAAAAATATATTTTAAATTATTATTCTTTCATTACTTCTTTTTATCTTATTTCTCAAAATTCTATCACTTACAATTATAAATATATATTTTTTCAAATTGCAAGTACTTAATGTATTAAATTATTAGTCCATATAACTAAATGAAATTGTAACTTTTAAAGATTAACAAATACCTTTTTTATTGATTAGAATTAATTTTTAAAATAATAATAAAACTAGGATAGATATAAATATATATTAATTAGATATTTATTTATACAGTTTTATCAATTAATCTGTAAAACATTCAATATGAAAAATAAATAATTTTGCTTACTGTAATTTCTCATATATTAACAAGACTTTATTATCAAAATTTTAAAAGGTTGTTTTTATTAATAACCAATTTTGAATGTAAAAGCTTTTTAAGTTAAGTTGGTGTTAAAAGATGAGAAGTTTCTTTCATTTTATCAAATTTGAGAATTATGAATTTTTTATTAAAATTTAAATAATTTGTTTGTCTTAAAATAATTCAATGATGGTCTTTTAAGAAATCGTACTCATCGAATTTACTAATTAATTCTTGGTTTTCTTAAATGTACTCACTAATTAAAGACTTTATATTTTTTATAAGCTTAGATTTGAAGGAAGAGTATGATTCCTTGTAATCCAAATTACTTATCAAAGGTTTGTTAATTTGTTGTTCTAACCTTTGTATAAAGGCTAGTTGAATAATTCCTTCTTTTAGATAAAAAGTAAAGTCTTAAGACTACTATATAATTTATGAAGCGCTTTTAGAGTCTACATAGAATATCTTTTACAAATTTATGATAAGCTTCATATCAGATGCTGCAAATTCCGAGGATCCATTTTTTTCGATAATAGACGACATCGCCTCTATTTCTTACCCTAAACTTGTTTGTTCATCTATATTTTGACTCATATTTTTGTAAAAATATATTATTAAGAAACAGAAATCTCTTAAAAATCCTTAAAAGTATTTATAGTATTCTTGTAGAAATAGTTAATCAAAGTATTTAGATTTCTCAAAGTAACTATAAGGACTGTAGTTTTTGAAGAATGTTTGCATCTAAGTAAAGATCTTTTGGTTATAAGCTACTTTTTAGGTTTAAGAAGTAAAATATAAGCTAAGGAAGTTATTAGTGTTTTGGTTAAACCCAGCTAAGTAGTAAACCCTTGTTACCTCTTATATGTAATCTACATATTCAGCAAGGACGGTGTCATAGAACTCCATGTCTACTTAATCATTGTATTCCTAATTGAGAAGATTATCTAAAATTTAGCTTTTGTAGATGCTCAAAGTATATATTAAAGCAAAACTTTCCCCTATCGTGATTTGCTTTCCCTTATAAAGCTACTTTACTTGCTGCAAGAATTTTTGGCATTCACTGATATATACTTTAAATTATATAAAATAAATTTTTACCGTTATATCAAGCAATAGTTTTAAAAAATAATAACAATCCAGGTCATAAAATTAAATAAATTAATGTAATTTAATTAAATGTTAAGTGTATTTTTATAGAATCAAAAAGTTGACAGTAAAATTAAATAAAATTTGTTTTTTTTTTCTCATTCTTTCGTATTGTTTATGGTAAATAACAGTTGAGTTTTCTTTGATGTAATTTTGAGAAAGTAAGTAATCTTAATTCTGAAAATCAGAAAATAGGTTAATTTTTGTTCCTCTCAAATAAATTGAATCAGTAAATTTACTTAATATTTGTCTAATAAATAAAATTACTTTTAGAAGATTATTTGTAAATCAACGCACAGGATGGGAAATTATCTTTTGCCTAAAAATTAAATTCTACTATTAAGCCTGTTTCTAATTCGGATTAAACATTTGATACTAAAGTATTAAAAGGAGTTTAATCAAATGTCTAAAGCAATTTAATGACTTTGAGAGATTGACTTGAGACTTTTTAGGTAAGGTTCTGATAATAAGCAGGGGATAAAATAGCCAAAGAATTGAGGAACCTCTTTTTCAATTCTGGAAAATCGTAACTAATTATGCTATCAGGAAAGCTTAAGACATATTCATTAAAGTTGTTTACAAAGTTTTCCAGCATCCCAAAAATTCTAGGATAAGAGGAAACCACAGTTTTATAATTTTAGGTGTATTTCGATTAGTTTTCTTAAAGCTTTTAAAAGCTCTATTAGACGATAAGGCACTTTTAAATATTAAAATAGAAAGTATTTAATTGAATATTAGCTAGTTAAAACAGAAAAAAAATTGCAGTAAGCTTAATAAATAAATAAAGAAATCAATAAATCGAATTTGAGTATATTTAAGAATTGATTGTAAAATTTGAAAAGTTCTCTAAGAATAGAGAATCAAAATTTTATCTTAATATAGAATAATTTTAATGTTTAATCAAAGACAGAACAAATGAAATAAAATTATTTTTTATTTACCTGTTTATTCCAGAAAAGATCAAACAATTTTAAGACATTCTTTCCTGATAGAAAAGTTTCGTAACTTTCCATAGACTTAGGATCTCTACTTGCTTTTACACTTTAGTTTAGTAGCCACATTTATTGAGCATTTGAATAGTCTTCTGTGAGTAAATTTTTAATTTAAACTATTAGGGCTCCTTAGTATTCACCGCTGTATTCTTTAATAAGTACCTTGTAATTTAAATAAATTAATTTATCATAAAAATCTATGCTAATGATTTACTATCAAATATTTAAATTTGTTGTAATTACTATTTTCAGTTTAAAAAATTTTAGGTTTTATTTGGATAAAATATTTATTGGTATTTAGTAAGTTAATGAAAGCAAATATGTTAGAATTTACTTAACGCCATGAAGCACTTGAATTCTTTAAAGAAAAATTTGCCCTTTATTCCAATTATTCAGCTAATATCCCTAAATGAAAGAAAATCTATATGGATTGAGAAATTTCAATTTAATTCTTTTGAAGGAGGGCATCGTTAAATTTTTTCTCAGCTTTTTTAACTACTTGCTCTTAGACTTGAAGCAGAAAAGATTTCGAGTTTTCATAAAATTCTAAGTCCGCCAAAGCAGGTGCATGCTCATTTATTTCTTACAAAATAAGAGAAGTCTTTACTAAATCAGTAATTTCGTAGCGAGAAGAGACCAAAGATTTAAGAATTTTAAGATTTTATAAATATTTAATTGATTTTTAAACGATTACGGCTGCTTCTTTGGCATTTTTGAGTAAAGGCATTTTATTTTATATAGTTTCATAATTTTATGTAAAGAGAGAATGCAAGCTAATCAAGCTTTATTACACTTTGTGCATTTTATCTTTACAATTTTCTATGTCCAAGGAGAAGTCTTTAATTTTATGCATATCTCCTATTAATGCCATATAATTCTTTTACAAAGAGACATCCAAGTTGGTAACTAGTGTTGAATTTAAATGGCTCATCTTTTAATGAATTTCGCTTATGTCGGCCATATCCTTATCTCTTAAATTCTCCAAAACAAAGTTTTATTGATCATAGTCTTTTTCGAGCAATTTATTTAAAGTGCTTTCGCTAATTGCTTATCTTTTCCAATTTTCTACTAAGCCCTACTATTCAGGAGCACTAATTACATTTGAGGATCTATCTTCCTAACCACTTACAGTTGTTTAGTGTCTCATATTGAAAAACTATTGTATTTTGAATTATAAAAAGCTTCAAAAATATCTAAACTTTTGGCGTTTAAGATTAAAAGATTTAAAATCTGCAAGATATATAATTTAATTCAATGTAAATTATAAAAATGAATGAAAGGAAATAATAAAGATTTACATATATCTTTTACTATCATTTAATTAAAGTAAAATAAATAAATAAACAAATAAATATCTAATTAATTAAGTGATTGATTAATACGTGTTTTTATTATTGCTTGTTCGGCAAATATTATTTGTTGTTGTAAATATATATGAATAATTAATTGATTTTTTTTTTAATATGTAAGGATTCTATCTATATTATCAAGTTTTTGGAATTTCATTAAAAAAATTCAAAATGAAAAATATTTAAGTGGAAATCTATAACATAAAATCATATCTAATGAAATGTGTAAAATTATTTTCTAAATATAAGCCATATTGTTTTCCCTAAAGTGACTTCCTAGTTGGAGTCAGGAATCTTAAAATGTAATTTATTAAATCTAAGTATTAACGTAATCCTTCCATATCAGAAATGATATATTTATTTATAATTTTTAAAAAGACTCTCTTCAAACGAGAGACCTCAATTTACAAATCTTTTTATAAAGATATTTATTTTACTCTAAATTAGAGTATTTTGTTCAAATTCATGCACTATTGTTTAAAAAAATAATTAAATAGATAAAGTGTAAAGAATTTTTTTAATAATTTTTTTTGGGGAGAAATAATCAGAAAAAAGTAAATCTACAAATGAGATTCATTTATATAAGAATTGATAGTGGATTTAATTTTTTTTTTTTTTCTGCCTTAATTCAAAATATTTAAAGATAATTAATCAATATTCATTCAGCAGTTCTATTTTTATTAAAGTTATGTTTTAATTTACTGAATATTCAAGCTTTTATTAGAGCTTCCACGCATTATTTATTATAGGAAAAAATTTTAAAAATAGTTTTTATAAATTATAATTAAAACATATTTCAACGGCATTTAGTAATAAAAAAATAAGGGAATTTACAGAGGAGATATCAGAGTACTTTATTACTTGATCCTTAGTTAAATTTCATATTTTATTGCTTTTACAATAGTAGTTTATGTAATAAACAGGCTTTATTGATGTATTATATTAAAACGTTGAATTAGTTTATAGATAATAATTATTTATGTATAAAAATAGCAAAATTATAAAATTTAGCAATTAAAATAGCTATTATAAATCAAATTTAGGCTGACTATTAAAATCACTTATCATAGCGAAATCTATATTTTTAACATGGTTAGATATTAATTTGAAAGTACAGTATTTAATTACAATAAATGTCGCGATTTGCTTTAAATTTTTGTCACACTGGTTAATTTTTGTTAATAAATATCCCCCTTAACTAATTTTTACTGATAATAGTTTTTTTTGTTTTTATTTTGCCTTTTATATGGATTTTTTATTTTTTGTTTCTCACATTTAATTATGTGTTTTCTTAAATAAGAACGTTAAGTATCTCCCAGACTGAGTAAGTCAATACATATAAAAAAAATTCGTATTTATTTACTCGTGAGATCGTTCAACTATTTTTACACTGGCTGATTTATCTTTTAATGTTGTATTGTAATTTATCAATACTAATAAATTTTTATTCTCCCGCTTTTGATTTTTTTTTTTTAAGCAATATGATAATAATATGAAGTAAAACCTAATTATACGGTAACGATTTTCCGAATTTGACAACCATTTGACTACTACGCAATGGCTGCTAGGACTACTAAAATAATGCCGTATAAAATTTAAATTTAATTTGTAAACTTTTGGTTTATCTTTTAAAATCATCAAAAATCTTAAAACAACTTCTTGCATTTAAATTTTATGAAAGAAAGCCCTTAATATTTCTAAAGATAGAGCATCCAAAGTAAAATGTTTTAAAAAAAGGGTTCTTTTTTATGTTGCCATATGTGTCAAGATTAGCTTGCTCGGATACTTTCGAATCTGGCTTACGAATTGGTTTGTTAGAGCTAATAATCTCCTTACAAAATAATCATTTATAAATAAAGGGTGAAGTTTTTTGATTAAACAGAATAGACAAGTTTTACTTAAGAAGGAAATTTTTTGTCACTCGGATTTAATAATAAATAATAAATTAATATTTAATTAATAATATCAAAAGCAATTCAGAATTAACAAAAACTGGATTTAATTAAAAAACCACACATTTCCCATTAAATATCAAAGAGTAAAGTTCCTTTAAAGAAAGCAACTGTCGTTATATTAAGTAATACAGCACTAAATCTACATTTAAAAATCACAAAATAGCATCACAAGACTCACTCATTACCTAATTTAAAACTAATATATTTATGAAGATGTCTCAAGGAAAAGAAAGGAAAAACTTAAACTTCTCCTCTCAATAATGCAATAACAATTTAAATTATATTCCTGCATCATACTCTTCTCGTTATCCATAGCCCTAAAGAAAACTAAATGGCAAAGGTTTGAATTAACTTTAATATCAAGAAAATTTGTCGTCGCAACAATATGATAATCCCTAACATTATTATTTATAATAATAATAAGATATATGCTTCGACAATGATTCAATGCTCAGTTCAAATATGATAGCCTAAACTCCCTAGTTTTCTGAATCTCAAGAAGAGATCTGTGATATGTTTTTTAACTAAAAGGCCTATCTATAAAATTAAGACAAGAATAATTCGAATGAGGAGCAGAGCTCAAATATGATTCCATGCAATAATTAGGATGTATATTATGATATTGACGAAGCCAATCAAAATTACGAAGAAGAATATCCTAACTAGCAAGAAATTTATGAAAATGATCCATATTAAATTTAAATTTAAGGGTCTAACTAAAGCTACGAGAATAAGAAAATTGGCAAATCTTACCAAAATTATAATTTCTCTAATTGTGTTTAAATACCAAGCTCTATAAATAGTCAGAATCAAAGCAATTCTTAGAATGGATTATAGTAATAGCAAATCAATTAATCTCCCTGCTTAAGCTGTTCAGCTTCTCAGTAAAACAATTAAAAAATGTGCTAATAATGCATTAATGTACTTCCATAACAAAGTTCCTCTATCCCTAAAAAGTCTGAAATCTAGAACAAGTACATTTCGTCACCTGTAATCAGGGTTGAATAATAAAATATATAGCCAGCTTAATAAAACTAGATGCAGAATTCACCTAGCAACTCTTAAAATCCTATCATGTAAAAAGAATTAAAAAATGAAGTCTAGAAAATGTTGAATGCTCCTCAGCTGTAAGATCAAAGTAGCATTAACAGACAAAAGAGTCAAAAGAAACAACCCATCGATAATGGAATCATTGATGACTATGAAAGCATTGCTGAAGAATATGAACAAAATTCTTAAAATAGAGGACAATATTCTTTAGAAAATAGCAACTACTATTCTTCAGACTAATCTGACAGCAATATGAATAATTCAAGCAAGCATGCTAGTTGCAGCTATTATAACTCTGAGGAACAATACTTCTCTGGTAGTTAGTATAACCATGCTAACAACGACGAAGTAGTTGCTGATAAAAAGCCGAGATCTAGGAGAAGTCAAAATGAATCCTTAAAAGACGCTAGCAGCGCCTTAAACTCCAAGAAGGCTATTAAGAAATACAAACCTAAGAAGAAATACAAATAATCTCGTCAAAAAAATGTATTCAAAAATTTTGGAAATGCTCTCATGAACTGCATTTAGAATAACTTTGTCATCCGTGACTTTATAGAAAAGCGTCTTGGTAATGATTCCAACTCTATAGAGGCTTTCCACAACTCCTTTTTAAAGGACTAGCTAAATCATTTAAAGAACAAAGAAGATTTCCTATAAGGTTGGAGAGTCCAAGAATCACAAGATGACTAACAAATGATATTATTTAAATAAGTTTTCAAAGAGGTCTCCCTCAAATTCTTTAATGAATATGCAGCTAAATATGTAAATGAAAGTGACAAACTCAAAAATAAAGATATCCATATAAAGGCCATTCCAATATTCATAAAAGGATTATAAAATGTTAATGAGCTCTACAAATTTAAACTTTCTTGAAGCTGAATGAATGACAAATACTTATTTATATTAAATATTTAATATTAGCTTAAAGAAATTAAATTCAATAAAGTAGATATTAAATATGGTAAATATATTCTAGAATTACAAATATCAAAGTTGCATTAGAATTACTTTGTTAATTGTAACTTTAACTGATAAAAATAATTAGCATTCTAGCCTATAAATTTAAAACGACTAATGAATGAAAAAAATTATCTGTACAAAAGATACAAACAAGAATCTAAGCACAAGCGCATAATAATCCCCCATTAATAACCATCTTACCCTGTAAATAAAAAATGACCATATTCATAATAAAGTGAGTGTGGATTATATATATATATTTTAATAAAAAAAACAAAGAACATTTTTATTAATTTCTTATTCACCTAATTTCAATAACACACTTCTATATTAATTTAACATAATTAATTATTAATCGTCTCATTAACTTAAATATATAGTAAATAATAATATCTATCATCACTTTATTTAATTATTAATCATCTCTTCTAACCTTCTTTAAAAATATTTTTAAATTCTTTCTCATTGAAATATTTCTTATTAAAAATTTATTTTTTTCGAATTTTATGCAAAACTTCATTGTCTAAATTTATAAATTAGCTTAAAATAAGCAAGAATTCAAACAGTAAAAAAAATAATTTAATTTATCTAATTATTGAGGAGCTTAATTGCTGTCTTATTTTGCGCTTCTATTCTTTTCTTAACTCCTCTATACATATAATTTATATTTTAACAACTTCTTATTTTTTGCTTTAAATCTAATTTAAAAAAAACCCTATTATACCTTTAAAAAACATTTTAAATTTTTTAAATAATAGCTTTATAAAAAGCAACACTATTTCGCACATAAAATAAGGTATGCCATTTTATTGTTAACTAAATACCTTCAAGTAGTTTTGAACCTTTTTAAGATATTAATGAAGCATCTTAATTCTATTAAAAAAAATCACTTTTATAAATAGAAATAGCAAACTCTTTCTATTCCTATTTAATTTACTTGAATGTAATCTTTTTTACTAAAAGTTAAGTTAAAAAATAGAATCCAATTCATATATAACATATGCAATATATTGATATCATATGTTAATATTTTTAATTTACACATAAAAAATCAAATAAATTACTATGTAATTAAAAAATATAAATTAAGTATATAAATTCAATCAAATTAAATAATACCTTATGTAAAAATGTAAATTAAAATGCAATAATTTCTCTTAAAATATTTAAATATTTTTTAACTCACCTATAAAATAATTATGCAGATCTTAACAAAATATATTTTATTTGTTTATTTAAGTGGAATTCTTTTATTACTCCTCAATAATATTTAAATTTTTATCTCTTAAGCCAAAAAAACAATACTTCAAATATTTATAAAATCAGGTACATTTAAAATCAAACTAAATACAATTAAATTTAAAAGTAATAAAAATTCAATTTAATTTATTTTGTTTTAAACTTTTATTTGGATAAAATACTTTATTACTTTGAAATTCAATTTAAGGTAAAAGTAATAAAGCTGTGCATATATCTTCGTGATCTTTTTTGAAAAAATAAAGTTAAATAAATTAAATTAAAACCATCTAAATTTATTAATAAAATGGTATTTAATTAGTTAATAGAACTATTTTAATTTATTTAATGTAACCATTATTAATTTGAAATATTCATTTATACTAAAATAAATTCACTTTTTTGATAAATAAACATTTTGAGCTTTAAATAAAATTTTATTTCCATTTTTAATAATTAATATTTTAAAAGTTAAACAAATTTTAATTTTTTTATTGCTAGTATTTATTAATATTCTTCTTGAAGTATTTTTTAAAAATAAGTTGATAAAATTAAATCTTATTTGAACTTAAATTTAATTACATAATTATTTTTCTTAAAAAAGATTCACTATTTTATTTTTTAAATAATGATAGCTTAAATTAAAATACATCTAAAAAATTAATTTAATATTTTTTAAAATTCTTAAGAATATTTTATTATTTAAAGTTTTAATCCTTGAGTTTCATTATATTAATATTTTTTTTATTTAATTTTTTAGATTTATCTGTTTATTATTATGATTTATTGCAAATTAAAGATGAAAAAATTTCAGAAAAGAAAAGGTTTGTTTAATATTTAACAATATTTTTAATATTTTAAGTAATTTTTTAACATCTATTGTATTTATTATATAATAAATATTTATTTACTTTATCTCAAAAATTTTTTAATTTAATGATTAACTCAATTAAAAAATATAACTTTGGTTTGAAATTATGGTTAATACTATCAAAAGTTGATAGTTAATATTAAGTTTAAATTATTTTTTTTGGAAGAAAAAACAAAATATTTTCGAAAGGGATATACACATTTTTAAGAAATAATAAAATAAAATAACTGGTTTAAACTTTTTTAATATCAAAAAACCGAGATTAATTTATCAATTAATTAAAGAAATTTGAAGCCACTTGTAAAATAAATTTTTTTGTAGATATTTGATAATTTTATTTCTTTTTAATTCTTACTACACCAATTTAAAACTAAAGTTCTTATTACTCCCATTGCAATTAGGATCAAAGCCTTTCACTTCTGAGAATTAATTATTATTGCTTTTCTTTACATAAATATCACTTTTTAGTTTTCCATGTTTATGCTTTTACTCTTACTTTATACTTTTTTATTATTATTCAAATTGGCTAATCTACTTAATGTATATTATGCAATTTTTTATTGAAAAAAAAATTAATTAAAATTACATTTTCTATATTTTTTGAACATTTATCCTGAAATCTTTGTAAAATTAATAGCATCTTCTCGCTCTATTATCTAACAAAGAGTTAAATAAAATTAGCTTTTGTATGATTCAAAAAATTTAATTGTATTTTATGGTACTAATATTTTAAAAGCTTTTTAAAAATGTAATTTTAATAGTACCATACATGTTTGATGCAAATTATTCTTAGTCTAGGATAGTTATTTAATAGCTTTTGCTTAGCTAATGAATTTAAAATTAATCTGATAACATAATTTTATATAATGCTTGAATTTAAACTAAAACAAAATAAATAATCAAATTTTTTTTTCTTAGAGTTTATAGCAATAAAATTTATAAAATTGACAAAATTAATTATAGTTGATTTTAAAATAATTAACTAGAAGTAGAATTTAAATATGGACTAATATAAAATAGAATGAATCACTAAAAGCTTATATTTAATAATTACTTATTCATACAGATATATTAAAAATTGATTAAAAAAATATAATTTATTTTGTAAGATGAATTAACACATTCATTAAATTACAATTAAATTATATTTTTCTTTGAATAAATGATTTACAGTTTTAGTTTAGTAAAATTATGAAAATTGAATACAGTTACATTTTACTAAATTATAATAATAACTTTTTCAAATAATAATTTTTAAACAAAAATTGGTAAGATTATTTTATTATTTTGGTAATTGAGTAAAAAATATTTAAGAAATTGATAAATATTAATATAAAAATAGTTAAAAATACAAAAGATAAAATTTATGTGATTTATTTTGTTGGGTTATTTTTGTCAAATAAAAATTTAGTAAAGCAAATTTATTTTTTTAAGATATGTTCATAATTATAGTTTTATCTTAATTTTGTCTCTAAAAAGGTTAGAATTAATTGTAAAAATAACTAATTAATAAACCATCATAGTTTATTTTAGCAAGTAATAGTCTAAACTTTTAACATTCGCAATGTTTTTTTTCTTTCATAGTTTTATTTTATTTGTTGTAAGTGGTAAGTAAGCATTAGTTTTTTGGTATTTTAAAAAATGGTTTATTTGAGAAAGTTAAGTAAACAAGATATGAACTTTAGCACAAAGAAATTGAAATTAAAAGTTTACTCTAAACAACAAATATTCATTTATATTTAAAATAAGTAAGCTATCGACTAATTTTATATTTCGCTTATTTTTATAGCAAAATTTTTGTTGAAAAATGAACTCAAGAAATAAAATTGAAATTTGATGAATAAGGAATTGAAGAGAAAATAAATGAATTAATGAATTAATTAATGTTTAAAATAAAATAAATTATTAGAATGTATATAAATGAATATATAAGGAATACAAAATTAATTATATATTGAGTACATTTGAGAAATTATAATCATTATTTAAATGATGATAAATTTATTTTTATTTCTTCTGAATCATTTAAAGTTTTTACTTTTAACTTTCCTAATTTAGCTCATAAAAAAAAATGAATGAGCAAATGTTAAATGATTAAGAAAATAATATACTTCTATTTCTTGATTAAGATTGACTATCACAATTTATAATGGAGGTTTTAAAGTACTAGTTTACCAAAACAAACTAAGATAGTGCTGCTAATAGAAGCTTGATTTTATTATCAAATAAAATCAATAGTGAATGGGTATGTGTGTGTATATATGAGTGAGATATAGGAAGATAAAATGCAAATGTGCATTTGATGATTTATATGCTAATGGTGATTAATTAGGTTTAAAGTACTCTTGGTTTATTTATATAATATTATACTAAAGTTCTAAATTATTAAGGTTAATGTACATTTTATAAGTACGAAGGGTTGTTTAAAGTTCGAGAGGGGAATAAAATTCTAAATTACAAGATAGTTCACCCCCCTCCCTATTCTGTGTTTGAATAGGGAGGCCTATTCAACGCATTCTTTGAGACTGATTTAGTGCTGATCAAGCTGCTGCTTGTTTAAAAACTCAAAAATTTTTTTATTTACTCTTTATTTGCTATTTAGCATTTACTTAAGATGTTTACTTTATACTTACTTTTGTCATTTTTGATTACTACTTTTATTGATTTAGTGCATCAAATCAATACAACTTAGCCTACTCATTAAATAAAATTCGTATTATTAAATTAATTCGGCATCATACATACTTACTTGGTTTAACTTTACTATTTACGCGCTTTTTTTTATTACTTCCCTTTTATTTTGCTTATTTTGCCAAAAACCAACATTTATTATAAATTCGCCTACAACACATGCTACACCTTTTTGCCTCGGATTAAGGGATAAAGTACTCCTAACGCATAAAGTATAACACATAAGGTAGGTTTATAGAAAAATGTAGTTATTTTTAAAGGAGAAAGGAGAAGATCATTTTTTGTGTTGTTGTTGTTATTTTTGTTGTAATCTTAAACGCAATAAGTAAGTAGTAAATAGTTAAAAATATAATATAATATATTATATATTTTTATTATAGAGTAGGAATGAAGTAAGTGTGTAAGTAAGTAAGTAAGTAAGTAAGTTTTAATATAAAGTAAAGTTCTATTTTTATAAAGTAAAATGAGTTGCTTATTATTAATTGCTAATTTCTATCTTCTTTAGGGCTAGATGTGTGTATTTATTTATGTGTGTGTGTGTGTATCACAGGTAGGATTCATGCTAGTCTTCTCTTCTTTCTAAAATACCTCTCTTCTTCTTCCCAGACAGGATAAAATACGAGGAAAGATTGGAGAAGCAAATAGTCAGATTTGAAGTTATTAATTTTGTTTCTACCTTTTTAAACTTTTTTCTTCATTTAATTGTTACTGTAGGCCCTAGGAGAGTAAATAGCAAAAGAGTAAATTTTTAGTTATTATTGTGTAAATTAAGTTTATTTGAGCTCAGCTATCAGTCAAAAGAATA
Organism: Tetrahymena thermophila SB210; assembly: GCF_000189635.1. Lineage (NCBI taxonomy): Eukaryota > Ciliophora > Oligohymenophorea > Hymenostomatida > Tetrahymenidae > Tetrahymena > Tetrahymena thermophila. The sequence goes on from NW_002476353.1 coordinate 492,268, forward strand.
CACTGAATAGTAGCAAAGATCAGATGTTAAATATCTGAAGGGATGAACTATTATCCGCGATTCAGTTGCTGTTGTTGTTGACTGCAACGGGGGTTTGATTATTCTGTTATTATTGTTGGACAAGATTCTTCTTTAAGAGATGCTTGTTGGCTTCGATTTCGGCAGTAAATCCAATAGAATTAAGCTTGGATGAAATGATGTTAGAAGACTATCCATAAATAGAATTCAAGTTGCTGCATTTGAGCTAGACAGATGAGACGAAATCAAGGATAGCTCCTTTAACAGGCTCTGAAATGTTGTTTTGCTTGATGTTTGAGAAATAGATGCTCTAAATGTGATTCAATAATTAGAATTTGCAAAGCCATCTCAAGAGCAAGGTCTCAGAAATTTCATTTCCTGCATTGCTGAGTAAGTGGTCAACTATTTTAAGGTAGTAAGCGTTGATTTCAGGATTACTAGAAGATACGATAGCTTCCAAGATGATTGATGCTTCAGAAATGAGGAACTTAGAAGAGAAAGCGTTAATAGTCATTTGGTATGCAATACCTCCATTTACGAAAAAGGCTTTGGCTAATAGCCACTTTAGTAAGTCAGCATTAGATGGGCAGTATCTGACAATAAGTTTAGCAAGACCAGTTTGAATTGGGATGGGGAGAGACTTGGCGTTTTCGAATAGATTGAAGAGCTTTGAGGGGATTCTATATTTAAGAATTTCTTATAAGCTCATTTCAGGATGGAGAGTGCAGAGCAATCCCAAATAATTGGTGAAGAGGCAGGCATCTTTTTCAATGATTTGGAAATTGGTGAAAATGAGTTACTTGGCAAGCATTAAATGGGTAGCTTAAAGGGAAGCGCGACCACAGATTTTTAAAATCTTAGAGACGTAGAGAAGAGCCTTGCCAAATTGTTGTTCATCATTACCGAAGCATTCTGCATCCATAGAGAGCATCTTGGAAAGGAAACTTCCTTTCTTTATAACAGGAGAGAAAATTGCAGGTACTTCGCAAACAATTTTGGAAATTAGTGTGAGCAAATTGAGGTTATTGCCCATTGAGGTGTTTTCAGCATTGAAGCAAGCTTAAGTGACCTTATAAAGGAAAGTTGATGAGAACTAAGAGGCAGTCTTGATATCCATGTGGATAAGTTGGTTGGCGAGGAAAGCACAACCTTTAGGGAAGATTTGGAAGCAATCTTCAATGCTTTAAATCAAGGATTTTTGATGAGCAGCGTCTTATAAAAAGTATTCAGGCTTAGATTGCATGATGTTGGTCATGTTAATAAGCTATTCGCGAACTAATTGGAGTTATTATTATTGTTATTATTCTTGTTGTTAGAAATTCATTTGTGTTGAGTTAAAATTCTGTAATGTGAAATTAATTGCTGGTAAATAAATGAAATGGGTATAATTACTATTTCCGCAAGTAAAGTTTTAATGTAAAGAGGTGAGATAATTAGATAGTAGTACGTTTATATAAGTAAAATACTAGGGTGAGTTAAATTACTGTTAAAGTTCTTTTTCAATTATAGACAAATTTATGAAGAGGAGTCAACTTTGCTTAGTGAGTGTGTGTGATAGATTTATGAGATATCTATGCGTATTGGTTAATTATTTCTTTTATTATTAATTTTTAAAAAAGGGAAGATTTGAGGCGCTACTTATTAAAAAATTAATTAATTAATTATCAAATCAATCGATCGATCAAAAAATTATATTTTTTTGTTTATTTATTTATTTGTGTGGGCAGCTAGCTATGTAGAACCAGAGAAGCAAAAGAAATATTTAACTATTGAAGCTGAAAATAGGAGTAATCTGCAAGTAAATTATTCCTTGGTGAGTTAGTAGAGGTTAGTGGTTGTTGATTACTCTTTGAAACTAAGTTAGAATTTGTGCTTTGGAATTCAGCGAGTAACTTTTATACTTTCTGAGAGAAAAGAAGTAGGTCTTTTTGTCGTTATTTTTATTAGCGCTGTATATGGCCAATTGTTTATTTTTTTGTCTTTCGCAACAAAAAAAATTTTTTTAGAATTCTTAATAAATTTTTTAATTTGTTTGTTTTGAAATTAAAATAAATTATATCATTATTCCCTTTTTGAAATTAGATCTAATCCCCAATTAGTTAGTTACTATACCCCTTCACTCACAGCGCTGCTGAAATCATATGAATTTTCAAAATCTTTTATTATTTTTTTAATTAATAATTCTTTTATATTGATTGCAGCAAACAAACAAACATTTAATCATTTCCTTCTAACTTTTAAATCCACCTTTTAATTAAAAGCGATTTGGATTATTCTTATACAAAAAAATTAATACTTTTTGGTGTTTCTTCATTTATGCTTGCATTAATTATTTAATTAATAAATTTCACTGTTCATCTATCTCTAAAACTAGTCTTATCAATACATTTTACCATCCTTCCTTCCACTTTTCCTCATTCATTCTGCACACATCTATTTTTTTATTCTTTTTTTGTATTACTTTATTATGGTTATTTGTTTTTTAAAGATACCTTGCATTACGTATTTTAGTCTTGTTTCTATATAAATTTTAACGAAGAATAGATTATCTGACGTTTTTTGCACATAAATATCAGAATTATTTCTATTACATAAAATCTATTTGAATATTCAGTTTTAAGTTTGTTGCTATCATAATTAATCAATATAATGCTATCATTTAATTGTCGCTTGGACTATCTATATTTGATTAAAGTATCACCAACATGATGCCAAAGTGAGTCAGTCGCCTAGTAATTTAATCTGAGCAAAAATAATATTTAGTTCTTACAATTTAATTTCTGATTAAATACAAAATATTAAGCTTACCATTATTCATTTATCTCATTTAAACTAAAATAAGACATCTGCTAAATACAAAAAAAGGATAAATTAATATAAGCTTTTTTATGCATGTAATATCAGAATCTTTAATTCTTTTGTTGTTTTGTAATTTCACCCCCGCAAAAATTTCCATACTAATTCAATCAATCATATTATTATTTCAACAAATTAAATTAGCGAAATGCAATACATACCCAACAAATCTCTCAAGTAAGTACTTGCATTTATTCCTATTTTTAGTGAAAAACTCTAATACCAAAATAGTAAATTCCCCTCACCTTAATATTACACTTATTCATTTTTCTTTTATTTAATAAAGCGGTTAAGCTCTTTAAGACTAATTTCAGTTGAATTGGCATTCATAAATACATACGTGTATGAGCTTATTTAATTAAGATTTCATTATTTTTAATGCTCAATCAAAGAAATTCAAAGCAATTAATTAATCAATGAGTGCTTAATACTCATGAATAATTATCAAAAAAGTAGATAAATAACAAGTAGTATCTTTCTGAAATATTCCAAACTTTTAAATATTTTTGATATTTAAATACAATTAATTTAAATGTTTTCAATTATGATTAAGCACTGTTTAAATTTTTAAACAACAGCAAAAACTGCCTTCTAATCAATCATGATCGGGTCTAATGTCGTAGAATAATTCTTTCTGATGAACAAGAAATTCTTTAACATAAAAGTTATATTTTAAAATTATAATTGCTTGGAATATTTAAATTATAAAAATTTCATAAGTTAGTTAGAAACTGCTTCTAGATTTTAGGTATTAGTATTCTACTTGGATGCTTTGATTTCAAATAAAATTATATAAAAGAAAAAAAATAAAAAGAAATTTTTTTTTGTGAAAGGGATTAATTTAATTATGAAATCACACACAACACAACACAAAGAGTTTTACATAAAAATTCTTTTCTAATTTTCTTTCATTTTTAAAAAAATATTAATGTTTTATCTTCACTAAACTGAATTTGTTTTCTTAATTTCATTTAATTTTAAATCTTAAATCGTCACAGATATATTGTTAGAAAAAAAACACTTTTTAAATGTAAAATCACTTCAAAATAATATCAATTCAGGTAGACTTTATTAATTTATAAAAACAATACTTTTTTTTAAAAATTATAAAGTAAATTTATTTTTTTGGCTTATGCTGTTTTTATCCTCCTCATTCACAATTTTTTTAAAAGCCAAAAAAATAATGTAAAGCTGTTAGAGATCTAAGCTGATAATAAATGAGAACATGAAATATCAATAATTTGTCGTTGAAAGTCGCTTAAAGAAAAGATGATTTATAATATAATTAATTTAAAATTTAGATTCTGAAAGTAATCCTCAATGAAGTTTAATTTGATTGATTATTTGTTTGTTAGTTAGTTAGTTAGCATGAAAGTTAAACGAGTTGTATTCAGATAGATTTGTAAAAAAAATATTGTATATGCCTTTAATTTAATAATCAAATATTCTTTTTATAATAATTACGTATTATTTAATTATGTCACTTTTAAGAAACGAGAGTTGCTTTTTCTCATAAAATTAAATTTTCTTGATTATTTGTAAAATGACTCAATTAATAAACAGATGAAAGAATTGATAAATAACAAATATTTTTAAAAATAAATAAAAAAATAAATATATTTTTTTAAATTAATTGCTTATAAAATGTTATTAAAAAGCACCTATGAAAGAAAAACATTTATTTTGAAAAATTAAAATTAAAAAATCTGAGCAATTAATTAATTTATCTTTCAAAAGATAAATTTAAAGTAAATAAATTGATAAAATTCTAAATACTTTATTTGTTGCTTTCATAATCTATTACGCTATAAATATTTTGCTTAACATATTTTTAATTACACTTAAATAAATGTATACATTTACTTGCCATATTAATAAACCAAATACGTTTCCATATCCTTCCTGATATTAACTAAAAAATCAATTCAATTAATACCATCTAAATATTCTGTATAAAGTACTTTATCACTACTTTTTACAGCGAGACATCTAAAAATTTATATGCCTCTGATTATAAAGTATCAGTAGCTTTCATTAAGTGTGTTGCTAAACTTTTAGGATAACTTAATTCTTTTATCAAAATAAGGCATATCAAATTATAAAAGAAATCATTTATGAAAATAAAATACCCGTTTTAAAACAGCACATAAAAAGTTTTACTTCTAATTTTTTAAACTTAAACCCTATGAAAATTCATTTTATTAATTTGATAAAATTAAAGTCTCTAATCATTTATATTATATATAGCATGTTAGAAAAATAATAAAAGTTATTTTTAAATTTTTAGAAATAAATATTATTATATATTTATTGACTGATTGATGATAGTGGACTCTCAAAATTAAGTTTAAAATTTATTTAATGAAAACAAACATAAGAATTATATGATAGCTTATTATTATTATTATTAATATTTCAGATTTCCTTATTTAAAAACCTTGAAAAAATATAATTCTTTTATAAAATAATTACATTTATTCAATCATTCATTTTAAAAACTTCTTCAAAATAAATTCTTTCTATTAGTTTGTTCATTTTTTTAAAGTAATTAGTATGCACTTTATCTATGATTTAAATTCTCAAGCTTTCATAAATAATAAGAATGTTATTCTTGTTTGTTAAAATAAAGTTAAAAAATCTTATTTTTCATGAAATTATAATAATTTACTATAAAAGACTATAAAATATTATTTAAATTCTTAGTGTAAGCGTTCAATTTAAACAAAAATGACAAGTTAAGACTTAATGATAAAAAAATTGTTAGCAGCTGTAGAAAGAATGAGTCTTTACTGAATAGATTATTTATTAGACTAGGCGATTACTATGATTAAATTAAAATATGACTAAGAATATACTGTCTATAAATATACTAAAATTAGTTTAAAAGAAACAATCAAAAAAATAAAGGATTAGAGCTCTTAGAAATGAATTGTTTTAATAAATCATTGTAGTCTTTATTGAGTATTTTATATTTGATTTTGATTTTCTTTATATAATTTTTAAATGCTTATTTCAATTTGATTCATTCACAAGACTTCACTTACTCATTAATATGATTAAAATAATTCAATGTAAAACAGTATTATTATTTGTCAAATTGATGTAAATTATTTATTATATTTTGCAGTTAGAAAAAGCTAAACACGCGTTCAATACAATAATTTAATTAGATCCTATTCATGTATTTATTCCCACTTGATGATTCTAAGATTTTATTTAATTTTTGTTTACTTTCTTTTCAATTCAATGCTGATTGCCTTTGCTATTTTTGAGTCACATCTTAATTCTTTTATAATTCGTTATTTGGTATTTATGCAATTTAACCATTGATCAAATCTTTTGAACAGAACATTTTGGTTTCCAAACAACTATGCGTTAGGCAAATGGTTCTATGATATAAAATATCATATTAATCGTGAATTATGCATTTTCACTTCTCTTTTTTTTATTTTGTATTTATAGCATATTTATTTTATACCTTTAATTTTACAGCATATACGTCAATCGAAGACTTAGTAATACCTAATTTTACATTATTCCTGATATTCTTTTATCATTTGGAAGAATCAAAAAATCTTATAAGATGTAATATTAATCATATATATTGTAAAAAGAGCTTTTCTGTAAAAAATAGTATTCTATTTTGTTTAAATTTGTGTAAAAATACCAATTTGTTTTTAAATCGTTTTCTTTTTGGTATACAGTAAAACTTATCATATTTCCATGCATTCTTAAGTGCTGCTATATAACAAAATACAATCTCTTTAAATTTTAATAATTTTTAAATTTACATTCCTGATAATTTTAACCTTCAAAATAATTCTTTAAAACAGTTTATGATATATTTTTGGTCATTGAAATCTTATAAAAGTGGTTATAAAAACATAAGGCAATCAATATTCACAATTTACAAGGTGTATTTTTAAGCACATACTTATGTTTTAAATCCTACTTTTAATTATCTTTAAACATTTTAGAAGGTTTTAGGTCACAGATGGGTTTATTATGAAGTAGATTTATTGGCTAACAATAGATGAATTTAGAAAAAAAAGCTAAAATTTAACTAACTTGAAAATTTACACTATCGTTAATCATGTTTAGAGTGATTGTTAAGATATAAACTTTAAAAAAGAATTTTAATAATCTTTTATTAAGTGTTATTTTTATTCTTTGAAATTTCAAATGAGTGAGTCATGATTAAATACACTTCAGAAAGCTATTTTCTGGTTGAAATTTAACTCAAAAGTTTGTAAAGTAAAATAATCAAAGTCATTTAATAAATAATGGACAAAAATTATATTAATCAAAAGATTTATCTTTCTAAAAGAATTTACTATTAAATTTATTTTACATATTTAATTTAAATTATCTTTTATTTTATTTTACATTATAACCACTCATTTTAAAGTTAATTTAGTCTCTACCGGATAGCCAATATTTCTTCACTCCCTCTGTATTAAATTAATTAATGCAATAAAAATTACTTCTAAAGTTTCCTTTAACAGTCACATAAATGCTCTTTCCCTTGCATAAAATCACATCTGAGTATATTTTAATTGTTTTAACACCAATATATCTAGATAAAATTAGAGTCAATATTTAATATTTTCGGTATATGCAATAAAACTTTCTGATGCTTAAGGTCTTTATAAAGACTTTATGATTTTTTTATTTTTAGCTTTTAATAATTCTTTTATTAGCAACTAATTTAATTCATTGATTAATATAAACCAATTAATTACCCTTTATAAACCTCACTAATAAATTTATAACTTTATTTTTATTTATAAATTTCATTTTATCATTTTTACTAAAATGGTATATTCTAAATTTTTTTAAGAGGATGAGAGTAGGTATTATCAATACATTTATTCATTCTTAATATTTATTGTTTGTGTGTTTTGAGTTAAAGATAAAATTTTGATGTTTGTTTAAAACATATAAATCGAAAAATAAGTTTGGTATACAAAGTATATAAGTTTAAACTAAAATTCACAAATGAAATATTTAATATAAGAATTATTTATCTATTTATTACAGGTTTTATAAATTATAAATATTTATTTACTCAGTCAATCACGCTTTAACTTTTTTTAAGGATTTTATTCTATTTTATCGTCTTTAACATTGTGAGATTTTTTAGAATTTATATTATTTGATGCATTGCTAGTGCTTTATTTATTACTTGATTGTGAAGATTACTATGATTACTTCTATTAGGTTTCTTGCTTACTTTCTTATGATAAAGGCTCTGGCACAATTACATTTGGTAATCTTTTAATTTTTATTTTATCATCTTCTTCATCTTCTGATTCTAAGTCTATCAAAATAGGTGCTTGTTATACTTTTTTATCTACTTTTACACCATAATTTAATAGAGAATTTTATTTTAAGCCATTTGTTTTACTATTAGTATTATTATTTTTAGAAGAAGAAGAGTTTTGTGGATCTTTAATTTTTTAAGTTTGTTGGACTTAGTTAGATTGTTAATTACTAGACTTTTAGATAGTACTTTATTATTTAGCTTAAGATTCTTAGCTATTTTTAGCAGAATTTATATTTTTACTATCTTTGTTATTGTTGCTATTTTATTATGGCTTTGGCTAGCTATCTGTAACTATAATTTCTGTATTCAATTATTATTATTACTGTTGTTGTTGTTATTGTTGATTAGCTTTTTCTTTTTCAGCCTTTTACTATTCGAGTAATTATTGTTACTATTTCTATTATTCCTTTTTGAGTTCTTGCTCTCTTTACTTCTCTTCCTACTCTTACTTTAATTTTAGCTTTTTAGCTTCAATTTAAACAATAAAATCTTTCTCCTTTTCTACTACTTTTAATAGACTCTAAAGTCTTTTATTTAACTCGTATTCACTTCTGCTTCTGTAAGTTTAATAAAATATATTTAAATTAAATAAAATTTTTTTTTAATTTACTTGAAAAAGTGATCAAATTAAAACATAGGATTAGTTTTTATTTCTTTTATGATGACAGGCCAATTGCAGTACCCCATTTGATAACTAGCATAAATTAAAAATTTATCATTTTCAGTTGTGTAGAATTTAGATTTAGATTTATTGTAAATGGCTGAATTGAATTCAAACTCTTCTTTAACATTTTGATAAATTTTGCATCTCTCTTTTAACTAAAAATTTGAAGAAATAAATATTTTTATTTGAAAAAGCTCATAAAATGAATGAATATTATTTACTAAGTCTGACATCACTAATTTCTACTTAAGAATTTACTCTCCTCTTTCAATGTTCTTAATGATTTTATCTTTTTCACTGATTGTGTCGATTCTTTCCCAAAAGGCTTTGCTATATTAGCTAACTTCTTCTTCTGTTTTTGTCTTGATGTGCTATTTATGTTTAAAATAAAATTATTTTAACTTTTATAGCAACAACAACTTTTGAAAAAATTACCTCAGCTATTTCTTTGTAGGCAGTCTTTCCAAATCTTTCACATCCTTGAATGAAACTGAGATATTCTTGTTTCAACCAAGTAGGAAAACCTGTAGCCCAATATTAATCCTTTAGTTTGTTTTCTTTGGGAGTAAGCCCATTTTCTTCAATTGAATTTTCTTCCTCTTTTTCAGCTTTTTTAGCTCTGTTGCTCATGCATTTAAAATCTTCTTCCTTTTGAAGTAATTCTTAAAGTTTTTCTCTTTCTACAAACAATTAATGTTCTGGTAATTTAATTATTTTAGCAGCCTTAGGCATAGGAGCAGTTGCCATCATATGTGAAAACTATGCATTGATATTGTAATTCATAGTCTTCTTTTCTCTACGAGATCTTAATTCACTAGCTAACTCACGGGCTAACTATTCATCTAAGGCTTCCTATTAAATATTTCAGAATATATTTAATATCTCATTTTAAAAGTAATTTTACTTTATCTTCTTTTGTTTTGTCATTATCGTGGTTCTTTTACAAGAAATCATAAATATTGATAGAGCTAAGAGATAATTCTCCCACTTATTCATTAGATTTCTTGAATTTTTCATCAATGGTTTTATTATGGTCTTTGGTTTTTTACTCACCTCTCTACAGAAGAATGTCAATATCTATAAATATTAATTATATTATCATTTTTACTTTAACTTTGGGAATAATTTTTACCCTCATCTGTGTATGTTCCCCCTTTGGATTTGAAAATAGCAGAAGCTCCAAATTAAATCATATCCTTAATTTCGTCTCTTGAGAGAACACGATTCTTTTAAGCAAGTCTACCCTACTGAATAATCAATTGATCCCATTTTAATTTAATTGTTTATCTTTCGATAATTTTTTCTTCAATTGTATTTTCAGATATTAATCTATAAACGTTAACGATATTCTTTTAACCTATTCTGTGAGCTCTGTCCATGGCTAATTTAATTTAAAAATCATTAATTGTTTGTTTGTTTTTTTGAAATAAAATCTTTACCCTATAAATCCATTTATGGATTCCAATCAGAATCATATAAAACAACTGTATCTGCTGTAGCTAAGTTGATACCTAAACCACCTGCTCTTGTACTCAAAAGGAAAATATATTTAGTTGAGTCTTCTTTTACAAAATCACTAATTTAATTATCTCTATCAGTCATATCTGTATTACCGTCGATACGGCAATATTTAAACTGTCTGTAGTTACAATAATCCTCTAATATATCTATTATTTTCATAAGTAACAAAGAAAGATATTAAAATTTAAACATTTATTAAAATTTACCTAAAACCATAGTCATTTAAGAGAAAATAAGCACTTAATGCTTTCCATTTTTTAGTTTTTGTAACAATTTATCTAAGACCCTATTTAGGAAATAAATTTTGATTAAATGGAATCAATTATTTATTAAATATTTTAATTACATCATTTTACCACAATTAGTAATAATGTGCTCACCTAGAGGTGGGAGCCCTTCTTCTTCTATTCCTTCAAACAAATAAGGATGATTGCAAACTTTTCTAAGTTGCATTAAGATATTAAGATAGAATTTCTTATCATCCTCAGATCCTGTTATACTTTTCTTAGGAGATAGGAGATTTCTATATATATTTAATTGTGATTCAGTCAAACCTACATATAAATGGATTTCCTTTTTAGGAGGAAGTGTTTGCATAACTTCAGATTTAGTTCTACGCATCATAAATGGTTTCAAAATTCTATGAAGCTGAGATATCATTTCAATATTCTTTGTGTCATTTTCTTCGTTATTATTTTTGCCACTCACTAAAATGAAATTTATAAATAAGCTTGATTTAAATTTTAAAACAATATCTTACAATTGTTAGCACTGAACCATTCATCAAAAATCTCACTTGAGCTGAATAAATCTGGCAATAAAAAGTTGAGCAAACTCCACAATTCGTGAAGGTTGTTTTAGAGGGGAGTACCAGTGAGCAATATTTTATAATTAGTTTTAAACACTATTTGAATGTAAGAATAATTAATATCAAAATTTGAGATTATAAATGAATGAAATATACTTCTTAAAATCAAAGCAGTTTAACTCTCTTCGTTTTTAATCTTGTGAGCTTCATCAATAATAATATATTAGAAATTTATTTTTTTCAAATATTTTTAGCAAAGCTTTGCTCCTTCAAAACTTGTTAAACAAACATCAAATTTGCTATTAGCGATATAATTTTACAAAATTTCTTCTCTCTATAATAAACAATAATGTAAATTGAGTATCATTATTAACTTTTTTAAAAATTTTTACTTCATCTTTTGTTGCAATTAATTTGATTGTTCTGCAGCAAGGCAACCATTTCTGAAATTCGTTAAACCAATTACCTAAAGTACTCTTAGGAGCTATAATTAAATGTGGACCTTTATTTTAAATAGTTTTAATTGCATATTTTTTCACACAATGTCAATATTTACCATTTATTTTTTTAAATTCTTTCAGGAAACCTATTAAAGAGATAGATTAAATTGTTTTACCAAGACCCATATCATCGGCTAATATACCATTTAAACCAGTTTCATATAAACTGATCATCCAATTAAGACCAATCATTTGATAATCTTTTAATTTTCCTCCCTTTAATATTTTTGGCTAGCTTGTTAGTATGGTAGGCAAGTTATCATCCTCTTCTTCTTCCTCTTTAATAAGCTACTCTTCTTCTTCTTTCTCTTCCTAATATTACCCTCTTCTTTTTTGAACAACTTGCTTTTTATTCCTAAAAATATTTTATAATGATGAAATTACTCATTTTATTTTTGTGAAATACTTAAAATATTTTGATAATTGCTAAGCTTTTATAAAGCATTTTTAAAATATTTGTTTATATTTACTTTTTCTATTAATGTCTTGAAACTAAAAAACTTGCATATTATTCAGCTTTCAGCAGAAGAGTTTTCATTTTCTTCTCAACATCGCTTATCTAAATTTATTAAAAAAATAATTTTTTATTCAAAAATATGACTTTCTCTCACATTTCTTTTTTTAAAATATATCGTTAATTGATTGTTACCTCCTCTTGCTATGGATTTTCATCGTCGTTGCTTATTTATTTCAGATATTTTTATTGCTAACTCTTCCTACCCTATATTTTTTCTACTTCATGGACATCATCTTCTTCATCCATGACATCCTCAAATCCTCTGGATTTTTCGTTAGTTTCATCAGCCATTTTACTATTATCTTGTTCGTTTATGCTGTTTAATTGGTGCGCTATTTTATTTTAACTTATTTTCTCCCTCTTAATTTATGTTTTTAGCTAATTAAATATATTTATTATTGCGCCAAAAATAGGAGCTATTTTATACAAGTTAGTTCTATCAATCTTTTTTTTAAAAGAAACTTATGATATAAGTTTTAATATATCTTCTCATTTTAATTAAATCTTATATTTTTATTTAATTTTTACATTTAAAGATTGATTATCTTTAACTTCTAAATTTAATTTTTAAATTAATCAACAAGCTAATTTATTAATTTTAATTAAATTAACTGAAAAATAAATTATAAAAAATATTTTAAATTAAATTTAGAAAAACGATTTTGAAACAATTTACTTACCTTGTAGACTAATTACTAAATAAATCAAAATCAAATTATATTTTTTACTGAAAAATAAATTATTAACTAATATGAGTAAATGAATGTCATTAAATATATCAAGAGTCAATGCAAAAAAAAAAAAAATATTTCAATTCAATTTGATTTAAAAGAATCTTGGCAATAAATCAAATAAAAATTTAAAATTTGATATGCGAGTATTGCTATTATCAATAATTATTCGTATTTAAAAACAAAAATTCAAAAAAAACTTTGTTTTTAGTTGAGATACTTGAAAAACAATTAAAAAATAATCAAGTTTAATAAGCATACAAACTTATAAAGAAAATAAAAGTATATTTTAGAAATGGCTGAGTACTAACCTTCATACAGAAAGATAGATTTAAATAAAAATGGAAACAGCAATAATTTATTTAGTAAAGTGAACACAAGTTCTGTCCAGAATCTTAACTAATCAACTACAGAAATCAATACTAATTAAATTATGAATAGCAACAATAATAATATATTTGGGACATATTAGCCTAGCAAATTTGAATTAAATACAGGAGTATCTTTTATGAATGATCCAAGTAAAGTTCTCATTCTTCAATATTATAAAATGAATTAGCCTTTTTGATTTATCAATTTATATGTAAAACTTTATAAATAGGTGTTAAGGGTGGTGACATTTTTGAAAATTAAATACCAATAAAAATTAGATAGTCAGGGAAAGAAGATATGCAAACAATATTGAACCTTAAAATATTTACTAGTAGCAAAGGAAACAATTAAGGACAAGTATTAAGATTAGAATTAACAGATGAAAATAATCAGTAATTTTGACTATTTAAAATGCAATCAATAACTAATTTGTTTATTTGTTTTTAAACAATTAGCCTCTTCTTATTTCTTATGGAATTAAATGAAACTGAGTTTTTGCACGTCAAAAAGGAATAAAATTTGCATGTGGATTTTTTCTCTTTCCCTTAGCAATTTGCAGAAAGAGTTGAACTGTGTTTGACTTAAGATTTAGACAGCAAAGTTTAGTAATTACTTTTAAAAATGATATTAAATCACGTTGAAAAATTCAAAAACAATAATATATTGTTTATGATTTGATTTAAAAGATTTTTGCTATTATATCATAAATATCATAAAATGTTTTAAAAATAGATTTTTCTGCATGCTTGATATCAAAAATAACAGCGAAGCTGATTTTAACATTGTAGAAATGAACCATTTCAAGTCTCTTATACATTTATCATTAAAATTAAGACAGGCTAATGATGAAATCTTAAAAAATTTTATTGCAAAAAAATTATAAATCTAAAAAATGGAAAATGAATAATTGAGATGCTAAAACTCGAGATTAGAAGAAGGTAAATTTATTTGATTTATGTTTAAGTAAAGTTTAAATTAAAATAAATTTACTAAAAGAATTAAACCAAAAATCTATGGATGTTAGAATAAACTCTGACGAGCTTAAAAAATTGTAAGATGAGAAAAGAAGGATTATTGAGGAAATTAAATTAGATGAGTAAAGTAAATTTTAAAAAGCTAAAGAAGAGTATTTAATGAAAGAAGAAAAAATAAGAAGATAATATGAATAAAGTAAATTAGAAAACGATTAGGTAACATTTATTGATATCAATGAATATTAGAGTTTTGATTATAATAAATGAATTTATAAAAATAGAAATATAGAGAAGATATTGAATTATATCAAGATAAATATGAAAAATCTCTTAATAAATGTCAAGATCTTCAAGAAAAACTTACTGAATTACAAGCTTTATTGAAGGAATTTTAATCTAAGACAGCCACACTAGAAAAAGAATCTACTATGAATAGGAGAGAAATAGAAGAACTCAGAGTTCAAAATAGGGAATTAAATGAAATCAGATTTAAACAAGAAAAAAAAATTACAGAATTATCCTTTGTCAACTAGGGTATGACAAAATAAATAGAAGACAAAGAAAATCTCTTAGTGAATAATAAAGATTTAGTTGAGAATTTTAATAACCAGAAAGTAAGTTTTTAAACATATTGCTCAAAATGATAAAGTATTAATTTTAAATTTAAGGATTTATTGAAGCAACAATGCGATGAATACAGGAATTAAATATTAAAATTGGAATAGAAATTAGATTTATGCAGTGAAGAAATCAACAAAGGAAATAAAATTATTGAAAAATTATAAGAAGAACTATAAAAATCCAAGAACAAAATAAAAATGAAAAACTAGATGGTGCTTAAATAAGAATAATTCTTGGAAGAAATAAGACAAAAAAATGATGAATTAGGAAATGAAATCCTTAGAAGTAAAATCAGCTTATTTATTAATAAGTTATTATTTTTTATGAGAACTGCTCAATCAACTAAAATCTGATTTAAATTTAGATTAAAAATTATTCACTAAATAAAATCAGATTTAAATTAATATTTTGAACTATTTCTAATAATTTAGAATTAATTTAAAATTTTTTTTAAAGCAATTCTTTGAAAAAACTTATTTTAAATATTTTGTTTAAAATTAATTTAGAGGAGAGAGAAATAAATAACAAAGATCTCAAAATAAAAGAGCAAGAAACATAAATCAATGATTATAAAGAGAAGTTGCAAGAGAGCTGTAAAACTATAGAGAGCAGTCAATCAAGTAAGCTTACCTTTTTAATTTTATTGTTGTTTAAATGAATTTTTAATGTAAATAGTGATTTAATATTTGAATAAGTAATTAAATGAAGGAGGAATTAAAACAAGCATGATTTCTACAACTGCTAAACCTTATTTCTCCTCTAATTATGAAAGCGTAAGAAAATTTATTCATTTAATATTTGCTTATTTGAATTCAAAAAATTAAATTAGAAATATGCTACCACTAATTACGCATCTAACACAGCAGGAATTACTAGGAAATACTCATATCTTGACTTAAACACAGAAAGTTCTTAATAAAATGCTAACGGAGTTACAACACCTTATAGCTTAGCTAAAGATAGTTAAACAGCAGGATTAAATCCTACATTTGGAGGCACTACAAATTATAATACAGTATAAAATAAACCCTCATATACACCAACTAGCTAAAGCACTAATCCTAATGGTATTTATTATCTTTATAATTTAAAATATTTAATATATTTTTAATTATTTAAAAAAACAGATTTGGTGTTTACTAGTAAATAATCAAACTATAATAACTACAGCGCAATAAATACTTAAAATTAATCTAGTACAATCAACTACAACAATAATAGTAGTAATTATTTACCTAATTTATCTAAGTAGCTAAGTAGTTCTAATAATCCTAATAACTATTCTGATCTTGTTTCATATAATCCTAATAGCACAAATAATAACAATAACATTTCTCAATAATCCTTTACTTAGTCTGGATAATCTTAAAATTTATAAAAATATGAAAAGATATCCAAAGTAATTTTTTTTTCAGCTTTAATTTAAAATTTCATCTTATTTTAATTTAAAAGGAAGAAGAAAACGGAGATGATCAAGATTTCAGTTAAAAATATCTATTTAATAATAAAAATAGCAATATAAACGATTAAAAAAAAAATAACTTCTTCTAAGAAGATTAAGCAGACGAACCATAGAGAGTCACCCCAATAAAATACCGCTAACCAAAAAATCCAAATTAAAACTGATTATTAAATAAACAAACAAACAACTTTACATTTAATATATTTTGTATAATTATTTTAACAAAGTCAACAATTCCAAAAAAATAAAAATTTCTTCATCTTAAAAGATATTTATTTATTCATTCATTCAAAAATTGCATGTTTATGCAAACATAAATTTTCAGTTTTTATTAATTTATATTGATTGATTTAGATAGTAAATAAAACTTGTATTATTGATTTGATATTATATGATGAATTATAATTAGATTTAGTTAAATATATGAATGTTGTTTGCTATTTTTTGGCAGTTTTTAGTGAGTTTGTAATATTTTTTAATTTTATCATTAATTTTTAATGTTTATATATGATTTTAATTGAAGATATATTTTTATTTTAGTTTAATATACAATTTAGTTAGTTAGTTAATAAGTTATAAGCTTGAGATGGTTTGCGTTTAAATATAGTATTAAAGGAAAGAGTAATGTTTTATCTTAAAAAGAGAGTAGATCGAGAGGGTTTTTTTTATTTGTAAAATAACTTTGAAAACTATTAAAAAAAGAATTTTGGTGTTTGTTGAGGTTTTTAAAGATGGTTTTTTGATATTCTTAAAAGAAATGTAAGAACAGTCTTATATATCATTAAATACTAGTCAAGTTGTGTTGATGCTGCTATAAGTGAATCATGCATTTATCATTTATTCGACTATTATTTTGCTAATAACTTAAAAAACTTTTAGCATATTTGCAAATGGAGCTTAAAAAAATTATTTTAATGATATATATTATATTCAGACATTATCTTTTATCCATTTTTATTATTTAATTTCTTTTTTTCTTATCTTTTTTTTTTTTTCTTAATTTGTTTTGCAAAAATAAGAAATTGAAATATTAATCAAATTCTTTGTTTTTAATAATTGATTGGATCTGTCAGTTAAACTTTTAGGAACTAATTTAATTAATTTTCAACATATTTGAAAAAAAAATAAATAATAAAAAACAAGAAAATTAAAAATAAATTTGTTATAAAGACAAAAGATAGTAAAAAATAGCAAAGAATCCATTTTTTAAATATAAGACTTTCAAGTTTTTTAAAATCAATGAATTAAGTTTTTAAAGCTCCATAAAAAAAAAAATTATAATCTATTACATAAATCATGCCATTTATTTGGAATGTTATGATAAAGTAAGCAAACAAATTATATATGAAATAGATTGATTCTTCAAGATCATTCATTCATATATCGTAATAGATTAATTATACATTTCGAATTTAAGTTTTTGCAAAGAAAGATCGTACTCACCTATCCACTAACCCACTTATGATTGTCTTATATATTAAATTAATGAAGATATCTTTAAGTTAGTTTTATCAAAATTCTACTTTTAAAATACACGGATAGCATCCAAGATTCTTTATTAGTCTTATTCTAAATTATCCTATTTAAAAATTATTTATTATCAAATATCTTCTATCTCTATTTAAAAAGAATAAAAATAAAAACTAATAAATAATAAAAAATAAAAAATGAAAATAAAAAGTACTAATTCAGCAGCCATATTCTGGCAAAAATTAAATAAAATAAATTATTATATTTATCTTGGCTCTCTACATTAAGATTAAGTAGTATCAAGCATAAATGTTTTAATAAAAATTAAGTTCATCAAATATTTATAAAAATAAAATTTTTATCTGTTTCTATAGTTGAAATATATAGCACTTCCAGGTATTAAATTCTTATGGATGTGGAAAAGTAAGAATTTAATTCCTGGATTAGCTTAAATTTAAAGTAGATTAATTAAATAAATAATTTTATTTTGATTATAAAATATTTGTAATATCAATTTTTTAAATTAAATATGTAATTTCAAATATTCTATTTTTAATTTTTAATATATTTTTATTTTATAATATTATATGCTTTAATTATTTTAAAACGAAATATTTATTATTTTATCATCAAATAATTTCACTTTTAGAAAATTCAAAAGAAATTAAAAATAAAGAAAGAAGAAGAAAAAGAAATTACAGAAGGATAAAAAATTCTAAAAGATACAGAAAATTAATTAAATATTTAAAAAAAACAAATAAAAATAGAAGAAAAATAAAAGACAAAATTTAAAAATCAAATTAAAAGAAATTAACAGAACAAACAAACACATATAAGGAATTAAAAATAAATCTATCAATTACCCTCTAAAAGCAGCCCCATAAATTAAAAACAAATTTAGCAGTTCCTGGTTTTATTTTTACAAACTCAACTGGGTACTTACATATATCCAATCAGGGGTATTTTAAAACTAGGAATGGCTATATTCACTAAAATAAAATTTGGATGAATAAAAATTAAAATAAAAAATTTCCTTTATGTCAAATTGTTTATCATATTGTAATAAATTAATAAACTAATTAAAAATTTAAAAGTATTTGTCTTAAATAAAATAAAAGTGTTTTAATTATTATTAAAATAAAAATATTTATCTTTATTAAAATAAAAGTATTTTATCTTTATTAGAACAAAATATAATAAAAGTATTTTTTTAAATAATTTATTATGATTAAAATATTAGGAATTCACTTATAAAAAAATAAATAAATATATATGATAAAAATAAAAAATAAAATCTCTCATAAAAAAAGAAAAACAATGTTAAATATTAAAAAATAAATTAACACTGATTATTATGATGATTCAGAATATGAATAATATGTGATTAATATCTACAGATGCTATTCTAAAATTTAATAATCAGGCAATATTTTAGATCATGCTTTTGTTGTATTACAAACAAATACAAGCTTTTGGAAATTAGAAATAGGTGGAAATAAAAATAGAGTTTGTTTAGTTTATGAAAAAATAGAATCATCATTTGAAAAATTCTTTGGTAGTTATAAAGCAGATAATATAAAAAAAGTTTAAATCAAAGAAATAATAAGATAATCTTAAGGATACATTGAAAAAAATCCATATAATTTTGTTTTTTAGAATTGCTATGATTTTGTAAAATTCATAATGGAAAATTTTACAGAAGATATAACAAATACTTATGGATTATAATTACAAGAATTCAAATAATATCTTAAAGTACCATTAGTAATACTTAAAAAAGTATTAGATTGACTTGGAAAGCAAAATAATAACGTAAAAATAGATATATACTTATCATTAGATAAATAAAGTTTATTTATAAAATTATCAAAAATTTATTAAGAATTAATAAAATATTTTGCTTTATATTTTTTAATGTTTTATTGTTTGTTTATTAAAAAAAAAGATTTGTTTTTTTATGAATTATTAATTTTCACTAATCATACATCTGACTTAAGTTACCTTATTTATCTTAATAAATTTACTTACTTTACATATATTATATTTCCTGATAAGCCAACTCGAAATTCCAACTGAGTGACTACTTTTACTATTTCTACTCCTAGTTTTAATTGAAATTTTATTGTTTTTTTCTTAGATTTTGAGAATATCTAAAACTTAGTTTGATTATTATTACTAAATTAAATTTAAATAAATAAATAAAATTAAAATTTTGCTTAGCAATATTTAAAATTTTTTACAAATAAATAAAGATTTATATATAAGAACTATTTATTAATTAATTAATTATATCAGAAATGTTATTGTTTTTAAAAGATTCTGTAAGAAAGGATGTCCTTAAAAAATTAATTGAAATTAGAATGTTTATTATATTTATGATTTTCACATTAAAACTGAAATTAAAATGCTGTATTATCATTTTATGATTTATCTAAATTTTTTATTGAGCAATCTTGGTTTAGGAAATTGTTTTATTCATTAAAAATATTCCTTTGGTAATGAAATGTTGTTGGGATAAATTCTTCAGGAAGACCTTGAAACGGATTTACATAGCTATCATAATTATTTAATTCTTCTTCCTCATCTGATACAATGATAATAATGTCCTATCTTTTTCTATATTCTGGTTAAATTAATTACAAATCTAAAATTGAACTGTGATCATTATTAATTTATTTTAAATTCTCTTCAATAATAATCCTAGTATTACTATAATATTCAATTTTTTCTTAATTAGATTGTTATTAATCAAAACTATTTTATTATATTTAATCATAATTATCTTATTATTTTTAATTATTTACAATTTTTTATTAATCTAAAATATTTTAATTAGAAGTGGTTTCACTTTTGGATATTTTAAAATTATCTTACAAATAAGATTTAAGCAGAAGATTTTTCCCATATATGTTGTTGTAAATTACATGTCTTAGGGCTTAAGTCCAATTAATAACATTTACTTCACTGTAATCAACAGTTTAATCATCATATATGCTGTCATCAAATTTATTGTTTAATTACTAAATAATATGATCCTTAATTTAAAATAAAAGATGATACAAATGGTTCTATGTTTAAATAGGACTTAGATTATTTAAAGAGACAATTTAATCAGAAAATTAAAATACTTATACTTTATCATCTAAATGAATAAAATTGTTGTAAAGATTTTAAATGAATGACAAATAATATTTGATTTAATTGCTGTAATCTTTGTAGGAAGTAGGGCATTGCAAAATGATAAAAATATTAAGTGGGTCTCCTCTATATTTTACAATTTCATTTTATATCAATAAATTATCTAAATTCATATTTTAAAAATTTTCATTTAAGTAGGTTAAAGCTTCAAGCCTTGTATGAGGATCAAAAATTTACCCATATTCTATTACTCTTGTAAGAATTTAGCAGCCTTCAAACTTTTTATTAAATTTTAAATATATTCTAGCTAAATTCATAAATTTTAGAGTTTCTATTACACTCTAAGGAAAAACTTAGTGAATAAACAAATCTTGTGGAACTGTATTATTATTATTATTTTATATTTTAAGGTAATTTTATTGCAGCTATAAAAAAGCAACGTCTTCATTTTACATTTAGAAACTTTTCTCAAAGTTGAGTAATAACTAGTCCAATGTTTTAACATCATAATCTGTATCTCCTTTATATAGATTCCAAATTTTATGGGCTTTGAATAAATATTTAGCAGCTTGATTTATAAAACCTAAATCAATATGAAGAGAGCATAACAATATATAATTTATGTGTAAACTAGGGTGCAGATTAGAATGAAAAAAAGTTTTAAGCATTTTATTACAAATTTAGGAATAATATATCCCCTTTTTTAAATAGATGGATTTATTTTTTCTTGAGCAATTAGGTTGGAAAGTAATGTTTCTTAAAGCATAAACCAAAATACAAATTTTAGTAGACAACTATTGGTAATTCTATAAACTATTATAATCTTTTTAAAAATTAATGTGTTGCAGCTTTTCTGCAAATTCTTAGATTGTGTTTACACCATAATTTTGAGATAGCAAATTATTATAAATGGAAGACTCCAAATATTCTACAGCTTTTAGAAAATCGCCTTTTCTTATGCATAGAATACCTAGATTGTAATAGCAAAAACTGACTTACTAAAAATTTTTTATTTTCACAAAAATGTTCTTAACAACACAGAAATTAATAATAGAAGCTTCTATATTTCCTTAGCTAGACTCTTATTTAGCTAATTAAATAACCTATTAAAGTTGTAAGAATGCTTCTTAGATAATTTTCATTTCTAGGAATGTATAATCCATTTATTTTAAATCTAATTCTTGTTAATCATTACCATTAATACTTTTTTAATCAATTTTATCATCAACCTCGCTGAATATGATGCCGAGATTATTTTGTATAGTCGCATTTGATTGAGAATGCTGACGATTAATTAATTTTGATTATTCTATTTCATTTACTGATTGTATTAAATATTAAACTTCTTCTAATTTATTTACTCTATTTGGAGTAGTTTGGCACTATTTATCATCACCATTATGAGCATCATTTATACCATTTTTATTTTTTTCCTCATTTACTTTTAATTTAAATGCAGATATCCTTTATTAACTTTATTAGTCATGATGAAAATTAAAAAAACTTTTATTTCTCTTACTTTTTAACTAATCTGCAGAAGCTTTTGGACTTTCCTCATAAAAAGTAATAGTTTTTTATCTTGTTTAAGGAGTAAATGTTTTTTATTATTCTATTTAATGCGCTAACAAAATCTTTTTATAGGATCCCACCTAAATTCTCTATGTGACTTAAGGTTCACTATTATTTTCATGACTAGTGAAAGCTCTGCTTAAAAATCTTGTGGCAGAAAAATTACTATTTGCCTTTTAAACACGTTATTTTTCAATACCACTATCTCTAATATGGAATTGCTTTAAAAACAAACACAAAAACTATATTGGCATATCAATGATATGAAATAATACAGCAAAGTAGTGAATAAGAGATATAAGAAGGATAACTAATATGATACAAACTTCAATAATGCATAGTTTTTTAAATATACCAAAAAAATAAAAATTAGCTTAGTATATTAAATCACTGATATCAGTGTGAACTCTACCAATATAAAATGGTTTTTATTCTTTCAATTTATTTGATTAATAAGCATTGATCCTGCTGGTTACCTTAATAGGAATTATCAAAGCAATACTACATTAATATAATATAATTAACTTAAAATTATATCTCAAAAATTTAAAAATAATTAAATAGTTAAATAAAATAAGATAAACCTTTTTTTTAAGATAAAAAAATTCATTAATTGATTTTTTATCTTTTATTGTATCAAAGTCAAATTATTTAAATTTTTTTAATAAATTTCTAAAAGCTGCCAGTAAATTATTAATTTTAAGCATATTAAAAAAAAAAATTAATGAATTATTTACTATTTATTTTAGTCTTTTTCAAAATATAAAATATTACTATCTGAGCTGGAGTTAAAATAATAGTTAATTTCACTTATGTCTAAATCTTCATCTATGATTTTTTGCAAATTACTTTAAAAATTTTAAGCCTAAGAGTCGTCAAACTAGAAAAGTGTTCTATTATATTCTACTTATTCCCATGTATTTAATATTCCATTGCTTCTATCCCAATTTTTGTGGTAAAATATCTTTTAAAATTAAAATTTTGAATTATAAAATGAAAGTTAATTATTCAGTTTTACTGTATGGGTATCCTTATGAAAGAAAACAGTATAGCCTTCCATAAGGGAGTTTTAATCTAAAGTATCTTAATCTTTAAAGTATCTATCAGCCAAGTTAGTTATATCTAAATTAAAGCTGTACACAGAGAGGTTATTGTCATCAGCATCATCAAACCTTTAAGAAATAGTTATTCCAATGGTGAACGAAGATATTTGCAAGTATGGACTGAAAAAAGTAATCCCTTTTTTAATTAATTTACAATTCGTTGAAATAGAAAAAGTTGTATCTTCAAATGATAATTAGTAAAAAATAAACACTTATTGATTATTTTTTATAAGATATTTTGATTTTATATCTCTTAAAATATATCCATTAATGATTTAAAAAATTTATCAAATTATTTAATTATATAAAATTGATAATTAATTTATCAAATTTTTAGTTTATAATCAATTATTTATTATTACCTTTATTTTACATCGCAAGCTAATACCAGCCCCTACATCTTGGATCAAAATTTAAAAGATGTTTTCCTGGAATACAATTCATATAGCTTGAACCTCCATAGTTTTAAACCCTTTATAGAAAAGAATAATGCTCAATTTATAAAGTTAGCATGAAAAAATTTTACCTGGATGGAGTAACTGCCATTAAAGATGAATTAAATGAATTAAAATAAAAAGAAGGTTTGACTAATCCATCGGCTAAAGAAGTTTAAACGCTCTTAGGAAAAAATACAAATCTCCAGTTCTTTTTTAATAAGGGTGAGAATAAATAAATAAATATTTTTAATTTAAATAGAAATTAACAATTTGAGAATTAATAAATATAAAAAATGTAATGTTTATCAATTCAGTACCATTTAGAGTAAATTCTATTATTGATATGGTAAATTTTCATAATCAAGTATCTCTCTATGAAACCACTGCTCCAGATATATAAAATTTTTTTTTTATTCTTTCATTTAATAGTCTTTGCATTTTTTTAAATCATAATTACCCATTGAGCACTACACAGGTCTGAAATTTTATACTTTTACTGTTTATTGTTAAATAAATATGAATGATGGATATATTAAAAGTATGTGGAGTATCAGAAAAAATTATCATAAGAAAATATTTTAGTGTTCAATGGTTATTAAAATAACGTATGAATAATAATGGTTAGAAGCAAAATATTACACTTAACTTTATTTGCATTGAATTTATTATAAAGACTTTGCATCGTATCCATATAATTTACTAACTATTTTCAAATAAAAATAAACAAATTAATAAGTAAGTTTATTTGATTCTTTTATATTTAGTGAGTAGTAAGTAGTAGGCTTAAATTTGAAATAAAAGTATTGCCTCCTCCTTATATCCTATCAAATATCAATTGCCATTAAAAATATATTTTATTTACTTAATTTAATTATGCCTCAGAGAGATATGCATTACAAAAAACAAAATTATACAAGCTTTGCTTTTGAATTGATACAATCCATTACTATGATAAATCCTACCTTTTTAAATAAAATATTTATAGGTGTTCTTTGAAATTAGAATAATTGATTTACCAATCCATAAGAGAGCTGAGTAATAGCGTGTACTAGATGTATATAGAGAGAGCTACTCCTACAATAATTGGTAAGCTTACACATATAACGATGCGTAAACTAATTATCATTTCTCCTTACTCTATAAATTCTTAATTATTTTTTAGCTTTGTTTTTAATTATTGAGAATTAAATTTTTTTAAGCGTATTTTTATCCGTAAAATATAAATAATACTATTGCTAGATTAAATAATGTTTTTTGGGCAATCATATATCAGTTTAATGTGTAAATTAAATTTGTTATCTATATTAACTGGAAAGAACTATTACAATAAAATTAATAAAAGGAATAGGTAGTTTATCATGTTAAAAAATATTAATAAAATTCTAAATTTAGTACAAATATTAATTAATAAGTCAGTTAATTAACTAACAATTTAGTTATAAAAAGTAATTGCATAGTAAAATTAAAGTTTTATAAATTTATTAATAGTATATATATCAGTAAATTATCATTTCGTTATTATTGTTAAATCTAGCTTTATGCCTATTAAATAACTCTTTGAGTTCAGTTATATACATTTAGTGGTATTTCTCTACATCTTATTTGGTTGGATTCTCTATTTTAGGGAGCTGTATTCCTTTTGCTACAACCTTTTATAAAATTATATCAATTATTTATCAATAAAAAATTAAGAAATTAATTAATTTGATTATTTTTATTCAAAAAAAATCGATAATAAAATTATTTCTTTTAAGAATAAATGAATTATTTTTAATCCATTTAAGCACTTAAAGAAATAATTGAAAATTTTGTTTCATCAAATTAAATGAATTTTAAGTTTACTACTATAATCAGTAAGAATAATAAAATAAAATTACTGAAGTTAAATTATAATTAGGATCAGGTAAGATAAATAGATATTTTGAGTAGAAGATAGCTGTTACTAATTTTAGTTTGTTTAGATAAAGCCTGAAATTAAGTAGTGTGTCATCCAATGTTTTAAAAAGCTTGTTTTCATTAAATGTGTACATAGGATAGATTTTATAGCCATATTTTAATCCATATTTAATAAATCCCTTTCTGTGCTTAATATAAACTCTATTTAAAAAAGTAGATAAATTAAAAGCTGGATTTTTGGTTTGTTGAATTATTTAGAATTTAATTGTTTTACCTATCTTTTGTTTAGCTGCTAAGTGTTGCTTCCTCAAAACCACCTGGGACTAAAGCAAAGTTTTAACCATTTTCGCATAACTTTTTAAAGTTACTACCATCAACGCTCTTAAAACCCCACCATTTGCATAGCATTCCTAAGAAAGGAGTGGATAGCAAGAATCTACTGCTCAAAGCTGGCATTTAAATGTAGGTATTCAGATTAAGTAATAAACCTACTGTTAAAATTCCATGAGGATGAACGCATAACATAGAATTATTTTTCTGCATCTCTTCTTCAAATTCAACAATAGCGTGGTTGAAATAATTATGGCACTCGAAGTATTAAAAGAAATTAATGAAGGTTTAATTCTTTTTTGCAAAGAATACTTAGTAAATTATTTATGTAGCAGTAAATGTCAATATCACAATATCTCTTTATATGAGACCTCTAATTATCAGATAGACGTAGATAATGAATAAGGCCATAATAACAAATACAAAAAAGACTCCAATTGAAGCTTTTATTTTCTTTATCTTATCTTATTTTTGAGAGTCAATACTTTGCGAAGCCATTTAATTAATTATTCTTATACAGATAAATTGCTACTATATTTTATCTTTTATACTGAATTTCTTGTTTTTTTTATTTAAATTTTGTTGATTATTATTTAAGTTCTATCTTTATAAACAGGAAACCTTAAATTTATTATACTAAAACCATAACTCGTGATGTATCATGGATCATTTATACACCTCCTTTAGAAATACCAGACAAGTAATTTAAACTGGTATGGTTTTTTGACATAATTTACGCAATTTACTTTTCATCTATTTATATCTGTGAAATTCTTTTTTAAATCTTGTAATTTCATGAGGAAATATTACATACATATCAATGTAAGATTATAATTTGATACCACTTTTACAAATACTTCTTAATTTCTTGCTCCTAAATTTTAAATAATCAAAACTTATATTACATATTAACTATTTAATGATACAATAACAAGAATATTTCTTATCTAATTCTAAAACTAATTCCTTATAATTTCCAAGAGTAATTACTAAGTACCTTCTTTACATACTTCATTGATTAACTTAAATGAATTATTTATTTATTTAATATAACCCTATCTCAATTTTATTTATTAAATGCTTTAATTACTAAAAAAATAATTTATAAAATTTAAAGGATAAAAAAAATATAAGTACTTTTTACAAACTTTTTAACATGTAATGATGTTGAAATTAAAAACTTTTAAAGCTCCTCTTAAAATAAATTAACCAAAGAGTAGTTTACACTATTTATGTTTGATTTATGAATGAAAATAACTTAAATAAAATTTGAACTGTGTTATTTCAATAAATAAAAATAAATATAATAATTGAATAATATTAATGTAAATAATTTTTAAAATATAGAAATCTTTTTTAAATTTAATTATCATACAATATATTATAAAATATTCTATCCAAAAAATTAATGCAAAATTTAGAATATTCAAATATTAATTGATATTCTCATTCAAATTGCAAATATTTATCAATCTCTGTTAAAAATTATTAGATAAAAAGGAATATTTTTTTTTTTGTTTGGAATAATCAACTTATTAATTAATACTATGCTTTTGTTAAAAATTAAATTTTTTTTATTTAATTAAAATATTAAATGGAAAAAATAAAAAATATTAATATATCTCTTATCTTTGATAAAAATTATTAGATAAGAAAGAAATATATTTTATTGTTTGGAATAATCTATTTATTAATAAATTAAGAATATACTTTTGTTAAAAATTAAATTTTTTTTTATTTAATTAAAATATTAAATGGAAAAAATTACAAATATTAATATATCTCTTATCTCTGATAAAAATTATTAGATAAGAAAGAAATATATTTTATTGTTTGAAATAATCTACTTATTAATAAATTAAGAATATACTATTGTTAAAAATTAAATATTTTTATAACTTAATTAAAATATTAGATGGAATTGAAATTAATAATTTAAATCTTTTTTTATATTCAAAAATGAATTAATTACTTAGTTTTTTATTACTTAAATAAAATTTATATTATGTAATTTTTAAACAAATCTGATATAAAATAAGATATTTATGCTTTTTTTAAAAGCTGCTAGAATATTAGAAATAAACAGAGTTAATTATTTTTATATATGTAGAAAGTAAGAGAGGAAATTGATATAAAAAATAAGAGCAATAGACGGATGGATGGATAGATAGATATATAACAAGTGCAGTTGATTAAACCTTTATATATGATTTTGATTGTTTCAAATTTATAGTAATTAAATTTTTCATTCGTATTGAGTTTGTTATCGATAAAATATATTTCTATTTAATTATATTTCATTGATTCTTTGTTCATAAATATTCTTAAATTAAAAAATTGTTCAGCATTTATTTAGAGTTTTTCACATGTTAGTGTCTACGAAAATATATTACTTGTTTAGCTTTTCAATATCTTTTTCTAATTAAGTTAATTCCCTTTCACATTCTTCTTTCCTATAATATTTTTAGTTATTATTTAATATTAATTTTTCTAAAATTTATTTATTTATTTACTTTCTTTTTAAACCAACAGTATCAATTTTATTAATATGAGTGATAGTTTGGTACTCCTTATTAACTGCTTCCCATTTAGCCTTTAAGCCATCTCTAAGTTATCTAACTTCTTCTTAGGACATCAAGAATCTAAATTTTAACAAAAATTATGTTAAAATTTGAATATGAATTGTATTTTTTAGTTTACCTCTATCTTTGTTGTTCTTCAGCCTCTGAAAGATGAAGATTTTAGATCATTTTATATTCAGTTTGTAAATGTTCTTTATTTCTAACAAGATAATTAGGAACTTTGCCATAATCTCTTTTTGTAAGATAATTTTCAGGTTCTTTCATAGCTTTGGGAGCCTATTTTTAACGCAAAAAGTATTTAATGAAAATTTTTTTAATTGAATTCTGAAGATAGTTTCATCTTTTAAAAAAATAATTTAGTTTTGAGTTAATTTGTACATTTATGTAGCGCATTTTGCTACTCTTTCTTTTTTTGTCTTGTTTATTTTTTTTTTGTGTAAAACTAAATTAGTAAAAATACAACTTATTATTATTGTATTAGAAAAGCCTATTGAATTAGTATGAATATCTTTAAAAAGAAAGGCTTTTTGTTTGATTGATAATATCGCTTGATAAATATTTAATTAATTTATTTATTAAAAAGAATGAATGAATGAATTAATTATTTGATCATCAAATTACACTTAAAATATTTTCAACTGCATTAGTGACAATGTAATTTTTGTGAGATTGTTAGTTCATTAAAGGTTTTTCTTCTATTTTTGGTACATTTGGTCTTCTTGACTCATGATCAGCGTACTTAAAAGGCTTAATTATAGGGAGCTATTTTATAAATTAAAGTATGTTGGGCATTGAAATGTTAATTTGTACTTTTTTATATTTTTTTTAAATTGCTGATAAGAATAAACTATACTTTGTTAGAACCCATTGTGCCTGTATTTTTTTTTCTGAAATCACTTGTTGAAGGCTTTATTGATCCTATTTATAATGCAAAATATCAGTTATTATCAAATAATCGCTTTCATCAATCAAAAATAAATTTATTTTGCAAATTCAAATATTTAAAATGAATTCTTATATCTTGGATCAGTTATATTTATTATCTTAAAACCTAATTTTACCTTTAACTCTGCCAAAAGTTGAACAGAAATCTTTATGGGAATGAGGACCTTTAGATAACTCAAAATCACCAGCTAAATTAGCAACCTATTTAAAAATTCAATAAAAAATTTCAATTTCTAATCTTAACAACTTTTTCATTTTTGAAACTATAAAAAAATATATAAAAGCATTCTTACTCCTGGACGAGAGGTTGTATGATTAATGAAAGTAGACCCAGTTGGTGGCAAGTCATTTGGGTATTATGATCTGTAACGTCTCTCTTTAGGGGGAGGTACGTATTCTTTAGGGATAAGATTATAAATTGATTCCTCTTCCATTTTTAGTTTTCTTAAACCTTTCTTTTATATTATTTTTTATTTATTTTGATATTTTTTCTTTCTTTCTTTCAAATAAAGGTTATCTTTATTTAATTTCTTTAATCCTCATCCTGTACCAATAAATAATAATCCAGCTACTCACTCACTCACAATTCATTCATTCATTATTTATCAATCTATTTATTTATACAGACATTGTGATTGACTCCTTTCATGAATTCAATCAAGTATAAATTATAAAAAGCTTGATTTGATCGTTTTTCTTTTCAACCATAATCTTATAATTTCATGATTATCTTCTCAATCAAATTAAATTGTTTTTTTATTCTATTTGGTATTGTTATTAGTCAAATTATGCATTCATATATACAAAAAACAAAAAGATAAATAATCAAACCAACTACTTTTCATTGTTAAAATTAAAATTAATTTTTGCATTTTTAAATATTCAAAAATCAACTAATTTATTTTTGCATTCAGATTTTTTTTTTATTATAATTTAAATAAAACTAATTTCATTTTGATTTCAAAATTAGTTAACATTTGTTTGATAACCATCATTTTATATAAATTATTGAAATTATAAATTTTATAATCTTTAAATTTAGATCAGCAAATAATAAGATTAATGGTTAATTTTTAATAAAATTTAATAGTCATATGTTTTAGCCCTTCATTTTATACTTAAGGACAAATTATATTTTTTATTTTCTTAAAACTCCTTTTCAGATTTGCTAACTTAAAAAATAAGTGTTTTTATTTTATTATTTATTTAATGCTTACTTTTTTTTGAGTGTGTTTGTTGACGTTGTTTTAAATAAAATATCTACAAAATGAAATCAAATAGTTTTCAAAGCTCATAAAACTTCTAACAAGTATTTATGATCATTTTGATTCAAGCTTATTCTAATTAAAGATATTTTTGAAATTATTTAGATCTAAATTAAGTAGAATATTTTAGTAGATCTAGGATAATAAAAATAACTAAAATTATACTAATTTTATGTTAAAATTTCAAATTTTGTACTTGATGATGCTATACAATTAGCTTTAAAAATAATGTGTTGAGTAATACAAAGTATTAAATACTATGTTACAAATATAATAAATTGTATCTAAAGATCCCTGATTTTACTGGAAACAACAGTTTAGATAATAGTAATTGCTAATTAGAAATGAATTAATATCTGGTTTTATAAAAAAACTCAAATAAAATTAAATTTTTTTATATTTTATCTTTGTTTTTCATTAATTGACAAATTAATTTCCATACATAACTTTAATTAAAAATAAATAACAAAAATTTTAATTGTCATTTCAAATACATTAAAATAAGTACACAATATCTAGTTTCTTATTTAGGTACCTTAAAATAAATAGAGCAAATCTTTAGCAAAAATTATTATTTTCAATATTAGCGATGAAACCAGTTAAATCAGCTTCTTTACCATAAGTAAATTAAATTTTTGAAATCATATCAATTAAACAAAATTATTTTAAATTACTTTGTAGGCTTTTTCATTGTAGCAACTTAAAGATTAATAAAATGGATAAAACGCTACTGGATAAAATGAAAACCTAAAGGTTGTTGTTAGATGCAGACCGCCTTTACCTAGAGAAATATATGATTAGCACTTTATTTCTACAGTAAGCGATTATTTATTCATTAATTATGGGAGATACAAATATTTTATGACTTTATGTTTAAAAAATATTTTAAGGTTGAAGTATCTCCTGACTATAGGAAAATATCTCTCTATGAATATAGAAACATTGATCTAGTTCCTCCTGAATAGGTTCCTCAATATTTAGATAATTAAAACAATTACTCAGTGCATTAGTTTACATTCGATTTCGTGTATGATTAAAATAGTTCATAAGAAGATGTCTATAACAATACAGCAAGAAACTCTGTTCTCTCTGCTTTAGATGTAAAAATTACGAATAAAAAATTCATAGTTTTAAAATGCAAATACACAAAAGTTGTAAATAAAGACATAAAAATAAATATTTACAACAAGCTTACATTAAAATAATATTTAAGCACATTTTGATTAATAGATTTCACAGAAAGAATAAATACAATTCTTTTATTGGAGCATTTTAAATTGTTTTTTATAATAAATTAATGCTTTGTTAACTATAAAAAGGGTTTCAATGCATCTATCATAGCTTATGGGTAAACAGGCACTGGTAAAACATACACTATGGAAGGTTTTTCATATAAATATCATCATCCTAATATTGGTATTATTCCTAGATCAGTGGATGAAATTTTCAATTACATCCAAAACTGTTAAGGAAAATAGGTAATGGTTATTTTTATTTTTGCGCCAAATATTAGATAAAAATTTTAACATCAATTGAACCAGTGCAATTATTTAAAAAATTTGTTGATTATTTAAAAAGTCAACTTTCATGGTGAGAGCAAGCTATTTGCAAATTTACAATGAAATAATATCTGATTTGCTGAAGGTAGATAGGCAAAACTTGAGTATCCGTGAAGATAGAAAAAAGGGTGTCTATGTTGAAGGTCTTAGTGAGTGGGCTGTCAGATCTCCAAGAGATATTTATGCTTTAATTAAAAGAGGTTTTTATTTAAATAATTATATCTAAATTTATTTAACTGATATGTTTGTTAAATGAAGGTGCTGTTGCCAGAGCAACTGCAAGCACAAAGCTCAATGATGTTTCAAGTAGATCTCATGCTGTTTTTATCATTACGGTTGAGTAAATGTATACTGATGATGAAAACAAGCCTAAAAAAATTAAGGTTGGTAAACTAAATCTTGTGGATCTTGCTGGTTCTGAAAGAGTAAGAGTTTCAGGAGCAACAGGGTAAAGGTTGGAAGAATGCAAAAAAATTAATTAGAGTCTATCAGCACTTGGTAATGTTATATCAGCTTTAACAGATCCCAAAGGAACCAGAGGACATATCCCTTATAGAGATTCCAAAGTGAATATTTTTTATAACATTTTTTCGAAATGCATATATATATATTTAACTGTAAATAGATAACCCGTTTATTAGAAGATAGTTTAGGTGGTAACTGCAAAACTACTATGATAGCAACTATATCTCCAGCAAATGAAGCATTTGGAGAATCGGTAGAATTTTTATATTTTAGAACAATAACTTATTTATGTCTTAATTTTTAAAAAGTTATCCACACTTAAGTTTGCAAATAGAGCAAAAAATATCAAAAATAATCCTATTGTTAATGAAGATCTTGATTAAAGGGCTTTATTAAGAAGATACGAAGATGAGTTGCTAAAACTTAGAGGTGAACTATAAAAGAAATCTCAAAATATAGTAGATTAGTAGAAAATATAGTAGCTTGAAGAAGATAAGCAAAGAGTTCTTTAGGCTTATCAGTAGCGCTCTAAAGAATACTATGAAGAAATAGAGGCCAAAAAGTTGTTAGAAGTAAGAATAATCAATAGTTTAGAACTTAATAATTAAATTTCTAATATAATAATATAGGAGTAAATAAAAGCTTTATAGAGTTAAGTGTTGATGGGAGGTCAAAAATTAGAAGAAAATGAGAGAATAAAGAGTATGCTTGAAGAGTAATAAAGGAAAATAAGATAAGAATATGAATAGAAAGTTTAGGATTTGGAAAGAGAAAGATAGCAAATAGTTTAAGATAAAGAAGAGAGTGATAAATATAAGCAGCTGCTGTTAAAGTAGAGAGATATTATGATAGCACTCACTTCCAGATTAAATGAAAGAGATGAGTCTATTGTTTAGTATTAAGAAGAATTGGATGCATATGAAAAAATTAACAAAGTATTATATTTAAAATAAATTAATGAATGAATTAGTCATGCATGTTCTTAATATTTAACATTTTTAAAAATAGGATTTAGATCAGAGTTTATAAAAATATGCAAAACGAGTTATACAACTGTAACATATTTTAAAATAGAATAATATAAATTTCCCTGATGAAATAGATAATTATGCAAATTACTCTTAAGTTACTTATGGTATAATTGCTATAGTACATATATCTTCTTAAATTAATATTGTTATTAATTTAAAACAAAGGTGATTAGGTAGCTTACAATGTGGTCAATGATAAGCTCAACAAATATGATGAAAAACTTATAGAAATGTCTTAGATCATAGAAAGTTAGAAATACGAAATCGAATAATTAAAGAAAAATTCGCATTAAAATGAAAATACTCCAAATCAAAGCAGAACAAATTATTACCAAAATGGTGACTTAACCTAATTGTAGAAAGCCTTAATTGAGAAAGGTATGTCGAAATTATTTTATTTTTCGAAGCCTATTTAATAATTTAAAATAAAGATCATTTGATTACCAAATTGAGAAACGAAATATAAATAAATTCTGGATCCACTCTTTCCCAATCTTAGAGCTCGTTCTACTCTTAATAACAAGGCTTTAATGAGTAATAAAATAATATGAATATTCATTAGCTGTTTAATCAAACTTCTGATATGAAAAGTAAATATAAATTCAAACACAAATCATAAATATCTTCTTATTTATTTATTTATTTATTTATTTATTTATTTAATTAAATCAGATTCTGTTGATTAAATTATTTAAGCCTTAGCTTCTCCTAATAATCCTAATTCATTTGCTGAAGTTGGATAACAACTACTTTTATTGTAATAAAAAATAAATGGAAACCACTAGCTTTTGTAAACTTTTTTTGATTTAGCACAATATTAAATATTCTTTAGAAAAAAAGCAACAGGAAGCATCTTAAAACCTAATTCTGGTAATTTGTAGCATTCGCAAAGCACATAAGTGATGAGATAACCAAATGAAAGAGTGTAAGAAGTATTCAAGTTAACTTAACAATTTATTCTTAAATTTAAATAGGAATGGAAAAAAAGTTAATTTTTAGCATTTAGATGATGGAGAAGTCAGAGAAACTTAATCTATTGATTAGTATAGATAACATAATAATTAAAATGCGCAACTATAGTAGCAGCAAGTATAACACAAGCCCATGTTTTATCAAAAATTATCTTAATAGCAAATTGAAGAAATGATAAAAAATAGATAAAATAAAAATAATAATTAAAATTATGTAAATAGCAATTAGTAAAATCACTAATAAGGCTAATCACATAGCTTGAATAGTAATCAAAATAATTATAGTAATTAATCAATATATTCAATCTAAAACCCATAATCATCGTACTCATAAATACAATAGCATTTATCACAATTTTAGAACTAGTTTGCTAAGAAAATGTGAATGAATCGTATTTTTTAATTTTATTTATAAATGAATTAAAATTTAGTAATCAATATGCCATTTTTATAAGTAAATATAAATAAATTTATTTATCTATCTATCTACCTATTTATGTAATTATATATATTAATATAGTATATAGGTAATTTTTGATAAGAGTAAATTAATTAACAAAAACTTTACTTACAATTAAATATATTTAACTTATTAAACAAAATACCAAGAAAGATTTATTTATACATTTGTTGATCAAAAATATTGTTTTGAGATAATTTCTTGTTTTTGAGACTTATTATTAATTGAATAATGGACATTGATGAAATATTGTAAGAAACAGAAACTTATATAGAATAGCATAAATTGTTATTGAGAATTAAATACACTCCTGAATAATAAAATTGCTAAAGTTAGCTTAAAATATGCTTGATAAACCAATAAAATAATCGATTCTAAATAGAAATTAGAGACGAACACATTTATAATATTTAAAAAGTTGAAAAAGAAAATTAAGAGTAAAAAGTAAAGCAAACATAAAATTAAGAGAATGAAATTTTGCACCAAAATGTTTTACCATTTAAATTTAATTTACTATGGGTTAAAATGCTTATATAATTAGGAAGTATGAAGCATAGCGCTATTGAAGAAGATATTAATTTTATTTTAGATCAAAAAAATTAAGAAAATGAAGAAATCGTTTAAATACAATATTTGAATATTAATGAAGAAGATTTAAGTATAGACCCTATTTGTAATTTTTCAGAAGACTAGCTAATAAAAATAAAAAATTATTAGAGTGAGATCTAAAACATCTAAGCAATTTTAATGGTCATTACTTATATGGAATTTATTAACTTGTAGATATAAATACCTTTAATAAAATAAGTTAAATAGAAACTAACAAGTTAGCAAGAAATACAATAACAATTATTAAATCTATTTGAAAAGTAGAAGAAAAATATTTTAAATTCTGATTGAAGCATATTTATTAAATTCAATTTTATTCATTAAAATTATCTTTTTAAATGTATTATAAAAATTAATCTTAACAAGTATAAATTTATTTTACATATGTATCTTTATATATTAAATAATTATTTCAGATATACTATCTTATATTTTTACAATTTTTTTTAAAATAAAAAAACATTTTAGGTTTAATAAATAAATTGTTATTTTTTTTATTAGTTTTTAAAAATTAAAATAATTGATTGATTAGATAGATTTATTTATTTATTAAAAATTATAATAAAAATAAATAATATTATTTTATTGCTATTTGTATCAACTAAATCAAACAAGTCAATCTTATTAATTAATTTATTCATTTTATTCTTTTATATATCTATATCTTTTTTATTTATTCATTTATTAAAGTAGTTGAATTTAGAATAATTTATATTTGCAGGTATATAAATAGTAAATAAATTACAAAGACTAAAGAGAAACTAGAAGTTTATTCAACTTTGTAGGTAGCAATTATATAATTAATATTGATATTATGAGTGTAAATGTTATTATATTTAAGTCATTAAGTTTGTATGTATGTATGAAGGTAGGTAGGTAGGTAGGTCTATTAAAACAAATTGAGATTTTTTATATTGTAGGTAAGTGGTAAATTATGATCAACAGCAAGAATATTTACTTAGTAGAAATCAAACTTTAAGAGTGCTGTTAAATCTTGATCCTTGTTAATATCTAGAGATAGTTAAGCTAGTTGGGGCTTTTTAAATAAAAAGAAGATTTAACAAAAAACAAATATAATTTTCATTAATATTATTATTATTTTATTTACCTTTAGATGTAAAAGATCTCTAAAATGCTAAAAATTCTTTTTACTATTGATCTTCTAACTCTTTCTTGACATTTTAATACTTTTAAAGTAATCTATTTTTAATAAGAAACATATTTGTTGCCATTTAAATTATTGATATTTATGATTAATTTCTAATAAATCGATTATTTAAGAAGAATTGTTTCGTTTGTTACCTCTCTAATTCGATGGATCTATTTTTTCTTTATTCTTCTTAACCTGAATATATTCTTTAACGGAGAGCATTTAGTTCGTTATTTTGTCTCTGTCTCAGCTAGTTGAGTTAATTTTTTATTTTTGCTAATCTTTGTTAGTTCCATCCATTGCTTTCTTCCTTTTGAAGTTATATTCTCTTTTATTGAATTTGATGAGCCTCCAAATATCTAAAATATTTATTTATTTATGTTTTGAATTGTGAGGTCATGTTAGTAATGTATTTTGAAATATTATGCTAGTGTATATTAATTTATTACCTGTTTTGCTTTGCTAAATGTTCTTCCATTTTCATTAAATTAAGAACTTCAGAAGAATCTTTAGGAACAAATGGCACAGCTTTTTCTAATTCTTCAGAAACACGTTGGTATTCGTCGTCTTATCTTTATATTAATTCTGTTTCTATGTTTTTAGCTTCTTCATTGAATTCGGCCATCTTCTTATCCCAAAATTCATTGAATTAGTTGAACTCTTCAAGATGAGCTTTTTCTACTCCCAGTTTTTCATTTAAATGTCTTTGCTTGAGCTCCTCCTTTCTTTTCTTCTCTAACTTCTCTTTCAATTCCTTAATCTTTTTTTAAGCCATTTCTGCTTCAATATACTTTCCTTATTTCATGCAATTTTATTGATGCTCGCTTAAGACATCAATTTATTCTTCCAAATTTTCGACTTAATTTCTCAATTCTTATTCTTATTGAATATTTTAATCATATTCCTTTTATTATTCGTTATACTATTCTGTTTTACAGCCAAAAATGGATGAGATTATAAGCATATTTGACGCCAAATGATTGTAAAAGCACAATTTGCTATTACCACTTGGAATCGATCAAAATAATGAATTTACCTTCTCCGTTCATCTGTATAATTTAGTTCTTTTAAAATCAGATATTTTTATTTCAACAAAAAGGAAATTAATTGGTATATGTTTAACTAACTTTTTTTAATTTTTTACTTTTATTTTTGATAATAAATTATATTTACTTTTATTACAATTATTTTCTTTTTAACTTTCATCTCATTCATTCCTTCATTTATTTTTTAATTTCATTTACTAACACATCCATATTTGGATGATTGCCAATAAATATCATTTTGAATGATAATAAGATCTTTGATTTGGTTATTTTGCAAAATCTTTAATTTTTATTATTATATGAATTAATTGTTAAATAATAAACATTTTTTAAAATTCTCACTATGCTATTTCTGTTAAAATTTCCTATGAATGACTTCTAATAAAGAGAAATGAATATTATGTTAACGATTTATAAAATAATAACTTTAATTCTTATTGATAATTATAAAAAAATGAAGATATTCTTCAAATGTTAATGTACTTTTAATATTTATTTTTAAATGAATAATTATTATTATATTAATATCAATAACTAATAATTGTGGTTGGTATTAGTGCTTACCATTCAAAAAAAATTAATTAAGGAGAACCATTAAATATAAATTAAGTAAGAAGACAAAACTAATCAAACAATCTTGATATTTTTTTTAATAAGAATTTTTACTTTTAACCTGTTTACAAAATAAATTATAATTTATAGTAATTACAAATTTTTTATGGTATAAATGGCGTTTAATAATATAATTTCAAAGGCTAAGATTATTCAAAGTATTAAAAACCATCTTAGCATTTACAAATTTTTAATATTAATCATTTTTTATCAACCAAATTTAAATTTTAATATTAATATAATGTCAAGATGTTATTATCTTTTGGGCATATTAAATTTTATTTAATAGTTTATACAAGTATTTAGTAAATCTTATCATAATTTTTTTTGTTTTAAGAGCTAGTTTTACAGGGAGATTGATACAATCAATTATTTTAATTTATAAACAATCGATTCATTTTCAAATTTTAGAACTTAAAGTTTATCTATTTAAACTTATATGACTAAGATTAGCTCTTTAAAAAAGGATATTTTTATTAATAAACATCTTATTTAATAGTATAAAATAGTTCAAATGAATTTGCTTATTATTATGATAATTAGAATTACTACAATTTTTAAAGTATTTTAAATTTATCTTGGTCATTTTAATTTATTTTAATATACTTTCTCTAAATAAAATAAATTTAATTTTTGTTTATTAACTCAAATAGGTTTTTAAAAATAGTAATAGAATAAATAAAAATATTTATTGAATATTAGATAAAATTTTTAACTTAAAGGTTTAATCATGAAAATTTAAGAAAAAATAAAAAATGTTTATTACATAATTTTATTAAATAATAAATGTAAATGAATAGATTTTTACTTTAAAAATTAGCTTGTTTAAATAGTATTTTTAATCTTATTTGTTTAAAATTTATTTACTCAAAAATATTTAATTACTGTAATTTAATAAACTATCTTGGAGAGAAATTTATTTATTTATTTGTTTAATATTTTAGTTAAATTTATATACATAGGATAAAAATATTACTAATATTCAACAACTTTTGGATCAATAAAATGAAAAAGAAAAATTAATATGGTTGATTTCCTTTTCTTACCTAAAAATAAAAAATTGAAGATAAGGCACTTACTTGTAAAAAATTAAATATTAATCTTATTTTAAGGTTAGAATATAAAAATTTCAAGGAAAGTATTTATAAATTAATCGAGCATAGTCTAGAGGTCGGGTAGAAGAGGATAATAAATAAATGATGGAAATTTAATGCATTTAGATAAGGATGCTTTTGATGAGCTTGCTTAGTTGATTGATGAATAAGCAAGAAAGAATATCTTTTCTGATTACAATATCTTTAAAAATATAGCGCAATAATATAAAAAATAATATATATTTATAAAATAAAAATAAATTAGATTCATTGCATAAAAGCATTTACCATATTATAAAAAGCAATTAAAAATAGATTAAGTCTGTATTAAAAATGGATACCTTAAAGACTGCTGTAAAGACTAATGTCGAAGCTAAATAAAGCGACACAAATGCTATTCACTCATTTACTTAAGATGAAGTTAATGCTTACTGCGAACATATTAACTACTATCTTTCTGTAATATTATTTTTATATTTTCAAAAGTTTATTCAGTTTTATCAAAAAACTTTAGGATGATGCTGACCTCAAAGAATTATTGCCAATTGATCCTTAAAGCAATAAGATTTTTGAAGCTGTTGGAGATGGTGTCTTGCTTTGGTAATTTCACGATTTTTCAAAAATTTGTTATAGAATTTTATTTTGTTAATTCTATTTAGCAAATTAATCAACAAAGCCACTCCTGGTACTATTGACCCTAGAGCCATCAACACCAAGAACCTTAACATCTTTAAGAAAAATGTAAACATATTAAATATTTTGATTGCAAGAAAATTATTTAAAAAATAATCTCAATCAGTCAATAAAAGGAGAATTTTAATTCATTCCATTAAATTTATTTTCTTAAAATAGGAAAACTTAACCTTAGCTATAGCTTCTGCTAGAGCAATTGGCTGTGTTTGCGTTAATATTACAAACAATAGCATTATAGATAAGAGAGAACATATTATTTTGGGTCTTGTTTGGTAGATTATCAAGGTATTTATTTTATTTTTGGATTTTTTTTTCTTAAATGTTTGTTTGTTTATTAAATATGTGAATATTTCAGACCTTCAATATGTTTTTTATAATAAAAAGGCTTAAATGTTGTTTAAGATTGACTTGAAAAACCACCCTTATTTGATTAGACTTAAAAAGGAAGAAGAAGAAATTAGTGATCTTCTTAAACTCCCTAAAGAAGAACTTTTGATCCGTTGGTTCAATTACCATTTAGAAAATGCTAAGCACTCAACTAAGATTAATAACTTTTCTAAGGATGTTTCCTCAGGTATTTGAAATGAGCTTATTGAATATTAATTAAGGCATTTATATATCCGAAAAAAAATTTTTTATAAATAGAATAAGAAAAATAATTAATTTTATTTTTAAATTAAATTAGGTACTGAATACACAGTTTTACTCAACCAAATTGCTCCTGAAAAGTGCAACAAAGACGGATTAAATTTAGAACACCTTGAAAGATGCAAGAAGGTTATTAATGATTCTAAACTTTTGGGAGTACCTCCTTGTATTAAGCCTTCTGATATTGTAAATGGAAATCAAAAGCTTAACTTGATTTTCTGTGCTCACTTATTCAACAATTGCCCTGGTTTAACTCCTACTGAACAAGAAAAAATTGATGCTGCTGGCATGATAGATGATGATAACGATCCTGAAGCTTCTCGTGAAGAAAGAGGTAAATAAGAAATTTATTAAAAATTC
This sequence comes from Tetrahymena thermophila SB210, assembly GCF_000189635.1. Taxonomy (NCBI): domain Eukaryota; phylum Ciliophora; class Oligohymenophorea; order Hymenostomatida; family Tetrahymenidae; genus Tetrahymena; species Tetrahymena thermophila. The sequence goes on from NW_002476353.1 coordinate 534,071, forward strand.
AGATTAAATTCTTATTTTAACTCGCATACACTGAGCATTTGAATTTAAGTTTAATTTCTGAAAAAAGATTTTATATATCTTATACAAATATTTAGCCCATATTATCAATATCAGTTTAGTTTTTAAAGAAAAGTAATTAACTAAATCAAAGATATTATTTAAGATTACTGGATAGGAAAAGATTGCTATGTAATTAATGGAAAAATAAGCTATCTTAATAAAATTTATCTCTATATCTTTATACCGATCAGTCAAATAATTAAATGTTAATTTCACTGAGAAAAAAACTTTTTTGAAGAATAAAAATAATTAACTTTTTTGGATTCATTTAAAATGAAATTAATGGTTTTAAATTTCAATAATTTATCAGTAAAAATTTGAAAAAGTTAATTTTATCCTAAAATTTTATTCTTTTTATATCAAATTTCTATTTTAAGGTATGGTATTATATCATTTTTAATAAAAAATCTATCTATACATAGTTTTCAGAATGTGGATGAACTCTTTAAATATTGAAGATGTTTATCTTAACAATATGATTCAAGATTTAAGAGATGGTATCGTTTTATGTAAGATTATGGATAAATTAGCTCCAGGAAAAGTTGACTTGAAGAAGGTTTCAAATAAAGTAAAAAATTGAATGAATTTTCTAAAAGTTTATTTTAAATTTAATTAATTTATTTCTTTATTAAATTAAAAATAGAACTCTAAATTCACTAAAATACAAAACGCTAACTACGCAGTATAATTAGCTAAGGATTTACATTTATAAATTGTTGGTATTGGTGGTACTGATATTGTAGATGGTAACAAAAAGCTTATCCTTGCTATTGTTTGGTAACTCATGAGAAAGTAATCATTACAGGTAATAAACAATAAGCAAATTTTAATACAAAAAATCTATCAAAAATTATATCTGATAGCTTATTCATTCATTAATATTATAAATAGTAGTTAAAGGCGTTTTGAATTTTAATTTAATAATAGGTTATTGGTGAATTGAATGAACAAAAATTAGTAGAATGGGGTAATAGTAGAATTCCTCAAGATAAACATATAACTGGATTTAAAGATAAATCTCTTAAAAACTCACATTTCTTCTTCAAGATTATGGAATCTATTGAACCTAGAGCTATCAATTAGGATTTGATAACTCCTGGTGAGACTGATGAAGAAGTCACTAACAATGCTAAATACGCTATCTCTGTTGCTCGTAAGCTTGGTGCAGCAGTTTTCCTTGTTTGGGAACACATTAGAGACGTAAAATTAAAAATCAAATCTTATTATTATATAATAAATTATAATTCATTTTATAAAATAGGTCAATCCTAAATTTTTAATGACATTTACTGCTTCTCTCTACCACTGTGCTAAAGAATACGAAGGAAAGAAGGTCTAATGAGATTAATTAAATAATTTATTATTTTTATCCATATATCTTTATAAAAAGAGATTAAATACAATGTCAAAACCTTATATAAATACATACTATTTGTAAAAAATAATATAATATTTTAAAAAATAGATTTTATTGATGAATTCTACTTTTGTTTTTAGTTTTTTTTAATTTTTTTCTTACGTTAAAAATGTTATTTAATCAATTATTTAAAAAAGTTGTTATCATAATTACATTAATTATGCATTGATTTTTTGCTGATTTGTTTGATTTAATTTAGATTTTATGCTTTTGAAAAAGTTTTTTTGGGATAAGTGATAAGACTACATCTTGTTCATTTATGAGATAGGCTTTGCTATTTATTAACATGAAAAATATAATAAAGAAAAATTGAAAACCTCTATTTTTATTTTTATGTAAGTGGATTAAATTTTTCACGTATATTTTTAATTGAATAAGTGAAGGATAATGATATAGAAAAAGAAAAACTAAAAAACTTTGGCTATTTTTTAAAGTAAATTAATTTATAAAATCTTATAAATTTGTAAATGTAAATATCTAGCTCAGGGAAGGGATTTATAATCTTTTAATGATTTTTATTTATTATCTATTCTAAAAATAGTTATTATTAAAATAAATAAATTTTTCTTTATTTATCACTTTTGGTTGATGGGTAAACAGATTTTATTAGAAGCTGTATAATTTTATTAGAAGCTGTATAGCTTTATTATCTAATTCATGGATTATTGTTTTTAATATTTTGAGGTGTATTAGAATTGTAATTTTGAAAGTGACTAAATTAATTTTTAAATAGTTTAAGTGCTCTAATGTGCATGAATGTATACTGAGTTATTTATAGGTTGCTACTTCAAAATAGATTGAAGGCGCTCAGTTAAATTATAAATAATTAAATTAAAAAACAAACAATACCTAAATAAAAAAATAAATAATTATTCTTTGAAAATAAGTAATAACTAAATACTTACTATCATTAATAAATTTAAACTGAATAATTGTTTTAAACGTTTTATAAAAACAAGTAAAATTTTATAGCTTTATTTTTTCGAGTTTATTTTAAAATAATGATGTAAGATTTATACTAACTAGACCTCATTTCAAACTCAAACTCTTGCTTTGATAACATAAGAGGATTACTATTCCCAGCTCTCTTTGAGGAAGAAAATAACTTAGTTAGAATTAAAGAGTTAGCTTCACATTCTCAGTAAAATGAACTACTTAAAAGACTAATTTTAGTTAAAGTTAACTAAAATTTTGATTAAAAATCTTCTAATTTGTATAGAGAACTTGCATTAAACATGGGATTTAACTTGAATATATAAATCTAAGAGAGTTCTTATTTTGAGTAGTAGGAGGTGCCAACCTTTTAGGAGCATATCGAAGATCAATAAAATGGCGGCAAACTGAAAAGAAGTAGTTCTTTTAGCAATGATGAGAATGGTCAACATATTTAGGAAAATATGATGTTCTATGAAATTTAAAATTTGTTTTTTGGAAGAATTCCTTTGTACGTCAAGAGCTTCTTAAGCTCTAAAAAAGAATATTACTAAATACATAATTAATTTAATCGTGTATTTTTCATGGACTAAAATCCATTCGACTTATCTTCAATTTACTTAATAATTAATTCTGTATGCTCATTTATGGAATGTGAATACGCATCTAACTTATTTAAATCTATTTAAGATTTTAATAATTCATAAAAATAAGATTAAAATTTGATACCTATTTCAGAACATGATAATGCTCCTAAATTAGACTGTTTAATATCAAACTTTAAGGATAATCTTTTGGTTGAACTAGTCTAATCTCTTCTTGCAGGAGAATAAATTAATGAAAAAATTAGAGTTTCTTTCACTAATTAATAAATTTATTTTGCATTCTTTTTAGTGATGCATGTAAGCAAAATATGTACTCTTTCATTTGGTCTAGGGATAAAGAATGAGATTGATCTAGGCTATTTTAAAAATTAGGAATAAAATAAAACCAGTTTTTAAATAAATTAAGAAGAAAATGGATAGAGCTATTGCTAAAATTAGTAAAATTGTTTAAATTAATTTTTATAGTGCTAAGATTGTAATTTATGTGCTAATAATATTCCTTCTTCAATTGCTTTAGATGAAACCACAATTCCTTCATCAAATAGCACAGAAATTTAAGAAGATGAACTTTTTAGTGAAACCATATTTGAGGAAGTAGGATAAAGAGAAAAAATTTAAAGTAAACTACATAATAATATAGATAAAAATATTGAGTATTAAGAGTTTTGCATAAGTTCAATTGAGCCATTTTTGAGCAGCTCACTTTTATACGCTATAGATGAATCTCACAGATGCTTAAAAACTGAAATTTATCCCTTTGAAGAATTATTATAAATAAATAAAGAACATCTTTAGTATTATGTGTAATGCTTGCTTCATATAAAAAACTATCAATAAAACCCTAAAATCCTAGAGTAAATCCCACCAGAAATAAAAAATTTCATAAAATACCTAGTATTTTACCCAAATAAAATAGACAAGAAGATAGCTCATGGACTAAAAAAGCATTTACAATCTTTTGAAGCCTTTTCTTAATTTGTTTAATTTATTACTGATTGCCTTCTGTTCGCTAACTTAAATGTATTTGAGTACTAAAATTAGTTTTGATTTGGTTCTACTTTCTTTCTTTCTATCCTTTTTTCTTAATGGATTAATTAATAAAGATAATTTCATTGTCAATAAATATATAAACAAAAAAAAAAAAGCAAACAAACATTTAAACAAATAAACAAACAACCTATTCTAATTAAACTAGTATTTTAAAAAAATTCATTTTTTATATTTTAATTTATTAAAAACTGTATATATATTTATATATAATTTAGTAATGTATTATAAACTTGTATTAAATACAGTAGAATTATTTTTTTTATAATTTATTTAAATCAAATCTTCATGTAAAGTTTTGTTTTACCATTACTTATTTTAATTTAATGATAAAATTAATTAAAAAAAAAAATAATTAATCTATTTATTTATTAATATAGATTAATTTTTTAATATTATTAGCTAGTAATTAAAAAAAATTAACAGTGATTCTAATCTAATAATTAGTTCATATATGACTATAAGCCCTCCAAAATTTTAATCAAAAGTAGGGATTTAAATAAAATATTTTTCGGAGGATTTATTTTATATTTTTAGTTAAATTAATCAATTTACTTAAGATTAAAAATTTGTTAAAAATAAAATATCTTAACGTTCAAATCCTTTCCTAATTAAAATATTGAAAAAAATATAGGTTTGAAATTTTTAAGAAAAATAATTAATTATTTGCAAAATTAAATAAGTTTGTTAACTAATTATAGATAAAAAAAGCATTCATAATCAACTTATGTCTCAAACAAAATAGTTTTTAAAGGATAACAACTGAGATTACGGCTTCTTAGGAATTAAGTTTTTAGCACAGCGTTCAAATAGAGACTGAGAAAATGATTATTTTATGCAGTTTTCTAACAATACTCAAGTTAGAATGGAATAGCGAAAAATTTGTTAATCCCCTTTTTCCTAATAACAGAAATTATGACAAAATATTTACAAAATTCTGTAAAAAAAGAGTAAAAAAATAAGAAAACATTCATGATTCATCAAGTTTTTAAAGCAAAAAGTTTTTTAATCTTCAAATTCAGACTCACATCGTACCCGTTTAGAAGGATGAAATTTAAAATATTTTCTTATCAACTACTCTAATAAAAATAAATTAATTGATTTTCAAAATATCTTAACAAAAAATTTTACATTTATTCTCTAATAATTAAATAGTTTTTTCTTCACATTCTTAATTTTCTTCATTAGATTAGATATGCTGTAGTTAACGATCTCCAATATAACTTAAAATAAAATAACCTATTACATTTAAACAAACTATTACCATAAAATACATTTATATTTACCAAATAAGATAATATCAAATTTACATCAAAAAAAACAAAAAAGAAAAATAAAATTTTGTTAATAAAAATAAAAATCAATCAATACCAATAATAATAAAAATACCCAAATTAATTAATATCTTAAAATTTATAAATCTTCATGAATTAATTAATTAATTAAATGAACATATTATATATATCTCATAATATACTAATCTTGTATACAACTTATATTTACTTTAAAAATATTTTAAGTGATGGATTATATTAAAATTATTTCTATTATTTATTCTTACTATTCTATTAATATATTAATTATATTTTTAAACAGTGATTAACTGAAATAAAAAATATATATCAAATGGTTTACATTGAAAATAGATAATTCAAATATTTATTTGAGGATATGAATTTTTACATACAATTATCAATATATCTTATTTAGCTTATAGGTTGATAAGATTATTATTTCAAAAATAAGAAGTTTAGAAATTTAAAATAAAACTTATATAAAATCATGAGTGACTGCGCTTATTCAGATCCTAAGCTTAAAAAAGTACATTATCACCTCCACTATAAGAAAGATTCTGCACAAGCATTAGCTTCTCAAAATTTTCAAAGCTAGCAACACGTACATGTTTCCAGCATTAATAAACCAACTACTTAACAAGTTTAAGTTGGAACATCTTAAAGAGTTTTTGATACTGGTTTTATTCAAGTTGATACATCTTAAATTGAAACTATTGATATCAACCATAAACTCTTAGCAGAGAGAGACCAACTTAGATTCAGAATAATTAATCTAGAAGAATAGCTTGTTACTTCTCTTGAGACATAAAAAATAGAAATAATTAGATAATTAGAACAAAAATATGTAATTTATTTGACATTTAATACTTGCTTAATCAGATTGATTTTAAAATGAAATATTTTATCCATATTAATTATTACTTTAATAAAAGAATGAACAGCTAAAAGAATTAGAAATTACTCACTCTAAGTCTATAGAGTTAGAAAGGAGTTAAATGAGCTCTCTTAGATAATAAGTTACAGAACTTTCAGCTTAGAACATTACTTACAAAGAGAATATAACTTCACTATAAAAAACACTGGAAAAATATGAATAAAAATTCGAAAAGTTTTCTGAAAAAAGTAAGAAAGAAAAAGATTAAATTAAAAAATCTTTCTAAGAAGATATCGAAAAATTATAAAATGAAATATTGAGTTTGAAGGTAACATTTTAAACAAATAAAAATGAAAATCGTATTGATATATATTAATTTGATAATAGGAAAAAGTTAGAGATAGTGCTCTTAATAATGATAGGCCAACTAAAGTCTATTTTGAAGAGCAACTAGCAAATGTAAAAGCTTAGCTTTAATTAAAGGTTTTGAGAATAGAAAAGCTTGAATCAGATAATTAAGGTTTAGAACAGCAACTTCACTAGCAGGCATTAGAATTATCCTCTCTTCAAACTCAACTTAAGATAAAAAGTTAAGATTATGACAGGTATACAATTTAAAGAAAAACTTCTGATATAGAAAAGCAGATGGTAGAACTATAAAGATAATATGAAAAGACAATTTTTAACTTAGAAGAAAAGATAGATCATTAGAAATAAAAGATACAGAAACTGAAACTATAAATATCGAAAGGTCCCATTAAGTTAGACCCAGTTATTGTAGATCGCCCTGTTTAAGTAGAAACAGTAGTTGAAACCGTTAAGTATATACCAGTGGTAAAATAAAATAAAATAAAAAGTTTATATTTTATTGATAAAAATAAAAAATAAAGGAAAGAGTAGTAAAAGAGCATGGATTTGATAATAAGAACTCTGTATTGCTTGCTTAAAACGATAAAAGAACAGAAAAAGAATTAGAACTAATTAAACACTATGAAGATAAAATAGAGTAATAATCTTTTCTAATCACTTAGCTTTAAAGAAAAATAGAAACCTTTTCAAAAATACATACATTACAATCTTAGACATAAACTGCTTAGGATTAACAAGTTCTATAAGCAAATGAAACAGTTAAAAAATAGTAAATAATTTTTTGCTAAAATTTAGCATATTTATTTAGCATAATTTATTTGTTAACAGTTAATAGGAAAACGACTACCTCAAATAGAGTTTATAAAACTACGAATCAAATTTAAATAATTTAACTAAGAAATTTGATGAGCCAAACTAATTCTGATAATATTTAACTGTTTGTATTTGTTTATAAACTAAATTTGTGTTAAAATACCTAAAAATAATTTTTATTTATTTTGACTATATCAAAATAACTTACTTTTTTCAAATAAATGTAAAATAATTGTAGCAAAAAATTATTAATTGCTAAAATATTTTAAATTAATTTAATCTCCTACAAATAAATTTATCAATCAACCAAAATTCATGAAAAATTTATTTTCTTTTGTAAAGCAGATTCCAAGATGTAAATTTAAAATGAGCAAATTTTTTTAAAAAACAACATAATTATTATTAAAAAAGATTGTTCAAATATTTTTTTGCTAATTCTTAAAATATTTTAAATTAATTTATCTAATTAAAAACGAATTTATTAATGAACCAAAAATATTTGAACAATAATTAATATTTTTAAATAATATATGATATTTGATTTAAATTTCAAATAAGTTGTTAATGATTTTTCAATGTAAATAAATCTGATAAGTAAATAAATAAAAAAATATAATAATCAATTTGTGTTATAATTTAAATCATATTAAGAAAAATAAATTGGTTAATTATTTAATTATTTTATTTTATCTTCGTTTTTAAAAAAAGAATTTCTTTCTTTTCTAAAAGTGCATTTAATGTAATATTTTTTTCATTTAAAATTTATCTCTAGCATAAAAAAAGGTTCATATACTAAGCAGAAGCGTGTAAGATACACTCATTAAAAAAGAATTTATAAATTTATTAAAATCTTATATAAATTTTTATAAAGATTGAATCTAATTAATTACCCACTTTTGCATATAAATAAACAAAAATTTGATTACTATTTTAAATTTTAAATTTTCCCTTATTAAAAATAGTAAATTTGATATGAAACTCTTATTTTTAATAAAATTCAAAATCAAGTTGAAATTTAAGTTGTGTTTAGATGAGAAAATTTACTGTAATAGATTCAAATATTTGTAAACAATAAATTATGCTTGAATATAAATTTACAGATTTTTAATTAGTTAATTAATTTATATATTTTAGGAAGGAAATTTCCAACTACTTTACACATTTATAGTCAGTAGGCTTTAGTTTTTAGTTAGAGAATAAGATTATTTAAGAATGGGTTTTTGAATTTAGTTAGTTATGCATTAATATTTTATTTTTTTGAAAAGTGATGTAAGAATTTGTTCACTCATATTTGGGTATTAAATCTAGATATCAAAGGCAACTCCTCTTTAAGTTTTGCTTTAATCCTTAATCTCGATTTTTAACTTTATGCTAAAATATCATATATTGTAGTTGCGTGGGGACTTCTACTTAGAAGCTCTTGTTTGTATTTATCTTTTTCTTCTTTTATAGCTATAATATTATAAAATTTTATGAGTAATTAATATAAAATAATATCTAATATTTAAATTGTTTTAAGGATTCATTCAATAAATATAACAATAGCTAAACCAAAATAAAAAATTTAATATTTATTTGCAAATAATGACCACACATTAATAATTTGATACATTCGCAACAACCCTTGTAAACTTAATTTACTTAATTCCACTCATTTAGTATACACAAATAAATATCTATGGGAAATACTGAATCTGCTTATTTTTTTTTGATGAGGGATTTGATTGATAAATTGTTTTGAGTCATTAATAAGTGAAGAGGATAAATTTTTTTTTCATAAAATAAATCAGAGATAGTTAGCTAATTAGTTAGTGATAGTAGAAATTAATATCCCCAAAAAATTTTTAATTGATTTAGATCTTCTTTAGCAAAAAATTATAATTTTATTTACATTTATCGAGTATCTAGTGTTTCTCAAGGTTTTCAACTCTAACTTGCTTAATTAGATCATCGTATTAAATTTTCATTTAAGGATTTCTAGTTATTTCTTTAAATTTTTCTATGTAGAGGTCATTATCTTATTTTTTTAGATATGACGTAAAAGGAATACTTATCTTTTATTTTTATTGTTTTGCTTCTCCCTTAGCCGTATCTTTTCCATAAAAATCTTCTGATTCAAACTTACTCAGCTATATTTAACAAAAAAATTAATGTTTAAATTGTGTTTAAGGTTTAAAATTAATTTATAATCGATCTAATATGTAATTGTCTTAACGTTAAGCTAGCTAAAAATAAATTCTATTTTTGACGTGATTGATGGAAATAAAATACCAAGTAAAGCAATTAACAATTAATTTATAAAAGAATTAAAAATGCTTACATCAACCATCATCTTTGAGAGTCTGTGTTTTATTAAGTTATCAAATTATTCTATCTTTTAGTTATCTTATATTCTTTTTTTCTCCTCCAACTCTTCTTAAATCTATTTAGGTGATTTACTTTACATCATAGAAGAGTTTTTAAGCACAGAGGTATAACCCGATTCTCTTAGAAAATTTTTTTTCGGGCTTTAGCTTAATGAATTAGGTCTTATGTATTTTTTTTAAACGTTATTGTAATTATTGTCATTTGAAATGTTAATATTAGTTAATAAGAAATTTTATGGATCTTCGCTATTCTTAAGGCTTATGCTAAAACTTTAAACATCAGACTTTTTTTGGTATGGTGAGCTTGATTTCACATACGAAGAAAGCACTCTTTTTCTTCTAGAAGGAGAACCTGATACAAAAAGTCTATAAATTAAATAAAAAACCTAAATAAATGATATAATAGTAATAAATATTGTGCTAATTTAATTTAATTAAATCTAAATCCTTTTCAATCTCTACAATTCAAGCATTTACTTTATTTAAATTAATTCTAATTTTTACTAATTTATTTTTTTTTTAATAATCTATGAATGAAATATTTAATTAAATATTTATATTACTTCAAATTTTAGTAATATTTCGTCAATTAATCAATATCTTGGTATGCTTTAGAATCTGCAGACTCCACCGTTTAAGGAGTAAAGCTTCCTAATTACTTAAATTTCGATTCTTAACTAAGACCATAAGTCCTTCCATAATTACTGTTACCCCTTACATTTGGAGTATAGCGTTCTTAAAATATTATATTAGCCTTAGGACTATCTTAGGCAACATCTGTAAACGCCAAAGTGCTTTAATCTCCTGCGCTGCTCTCCTTGCATTAACTAGATATTTTTTTATTCAATTTCAAGCAGGGAGATAAGCCTTCATCAGATTTAATATTTTTCTACACACTTTAAGAGCGTGTTCGAATATTTAACTTGAATTTGTTAAGCTAAATCATACAAATATATTTATTGTTACTTTACTCTTTTTGGTAAATTTCGTTATTTATTTTTTTAATCTTTTTTATTGTTTCTTTGTCAAAATCAATTATTTATTTTTTTTTATTGTATTTGACTTTTAATTTAGTGGTTTAAATATGTGGTAATACCAAAAAATATTTACTGCATATTTTTTGAATTACTATTGAATTAATTAATCATTAAAAAATACAATTGATAATTATTGATTTTGGATTTATGCAAATAATATTACATTTAATATACGTATGTATTACTATTAGAAGCTAAACTTCTAACTATCAAATATTGATGTTTAATTTAAAACATATATTGTTTTTTAATCATTTTTGATGAAATATCACAATCATATCCACTCTTTAATTCACAACTTATATTTGTCTTTATTCTGTGTGCTTATTTAATTACATTATTATACTTTTATTCCTTTTATTAAAACTAGTTATTTATTCCTCCTTCTTTCCTGAATATTTTCGAATTTCAAGAGTCTGCAAAAACAAAAATAAATTTTAAAAATACTAATAAATGATAATTAAGTAAGCTAGTAGTTTGAATAATTTAAATATTCCTAAAATTCAAATGCAAATAGATACATTTAATTTTTTAAATATGCAACAAATTTATTAAAATAATCATATCTAACGCAAATTTTAATTATATGCTGACTTAATTTATGCTTTTTTGTAAAAAAGTAATTAATTTATATTAAAATTTTAAAGTTTGACTTTCAACTTTTTTAAATAATAAAATTAACAAATTATGGTAGCTTTTAAAATAATGTAATTAAATATTCTATTTAATTTGATAAAAATGACAAGAATTTAATTACTAAAATAATAACTTATATATAAATAAATTTAAAAAAAATAAATTAGATTATATATAGTGAGTGTATTATAGTACTACTATAATATTTTTCTTTTCGCTTAAAAAAAATCAATTAGTTATTTTTTATATAATTTGATATTATCTATCTATCAGTCTTTTAATTTATTTATTAATTTTGAATAATATCAGATTTACTTATATATTTTAATCAATCAGACTAATAAAATAACAAATTCGTTTGCTAAAATTGAATTTAATATGGTAATATCCAATTTATTTATCGATTTGACTTAATTATAAACTCTATTCAAAAAGAAAAGGGATTAACAAGAATCTGAAGAAGAGAGCGAGGAAAGTGGGGATGACTCTGATTCTGTCGAGGTTTAGAGGGCAACAAATGTTAGGGCTAAATCATATCATGATTCAAATAATGTTATTTTAGGAAAAAGATAAAGGAGAGAATCAACCAAACATGCCAAAGGTAAGTTCATCTCTAAATTAACAATTATATAATTTCTTTAATGACTTAGAATGACAATCATTTTAATAATTTAAAAAATAAGATGACTTGATAGGATTTAAGGAGAAAAAAAAGAAGCGCGGTAGAAAAGCTAAAAAGAAAAAACCTTTGCCAATAGTAAATAATTTAGATTTAAATATTTAAAAACAAACCTTTCTTAATTTAATTTATGCATATATTATAAATATGATTTTATAAAAACAATGTAAAATACTTTCAAATTTAAATTAAAAATCACACTAAATTGATAATGATTTTATTAGTAGAAAAAGAAGGGTCGCAAGAAAAAGAAAGTCTCAAAAAAAAGTTAAAAAAATGGATAGTTGAGGGGAAATGGTGAAAAAAGAGAAAAAAAAGAGAAAGGAGAGAAAGTTATTAAAGAAAGATCTAAGGTAAAGGTAGAGGATGAAGATGATGAGTTTAGACATCAAAATCCTAACTTGATTCATCTCTCAAAGCTAAATAAAATATTTGTTTTGCACAGCAGTGAAATAAGAGCAAACAAAAAAGACAAAAAAAAGCTATTTCAAAATACCTTACTAGCTAAAACACCAGAAGAAAAAAGAACCTCACAATCTATCATCGAATGTGATTTAAGATACTTTGATTTTACTTATTTGACAAACATATTTGACTCGTTTGATGGTAATTGAATATTCAATTTAACAATATATTTATTTTTAATTTTATTTATTCAAAAAAATTTATTAATTAAAAAATTTTATTTTATTAAAATAAAATCAAAACTAATTTAATTAATTTTAACGCTTTTAAATTGTTAAAAATTTAGTTGTAATGATTGCTCCACCATTTGATGCAATATCGATTTAAGAAGTATTTGAACTAAAAGTGGAGTTGATCTCTAAGCAAGGATTTCTTTTTTTCTGGGCAAAAGATGTTCCAACAGCTACTTCATATGAAATAATGTCTAAATGGGGATATGATGTTATTGATCAAATTATTTGGGTGAAAATCGATAAAGTAATTTAACTAATTACTAACATTTTGTTTTATTTTATTTTATTATTAGAATGAAGGGAAAATGATTTTAGAAGACAAGCCAGACAAATATTTTTATAATTCAAATGAAATGTGCTTAATAGGTGTCAAAAAGCACCCTTCCTCAAAGGGAGTTGAGTATCAATCAAAGGTATCAAACAATATCATAGTTTCTCATCAACCATAGAATTAATCTTGTCCAGATTAAATATACGATATTATTGATTTGATGATGCCAGGAAGCAAAAAAATAGAACTTTTTACTAAACAGAAAGTAATCAGAGGAGGCTGGTTTGGGTTAGAGCATAAGTTTTAACCAGAGATAAACTAAAGTAAAAATTTAAATCAACAAATCAATACTAAAGAATCAGATAAAGCAGCTCATTTTGATCATACTAAAGTCTAAGATATTCAAGCTATAAAAAATAATTAAATTCCTATTTTCAATTAGTAGCAATGCCTTAAATGTGAGATGAAACCAATCGTTGGGCTGTATTTTTCTTGTGAAACATGCAAGATAGATACTCAGAACTCTTTCTCTATATGTAATTTTTTCCTAAATTAATATTTTTAAAGTTATTTTTTATTTTAATTATAGGCTAAGATTGCTTCTTTAATACATCTCCAAAAGAATTATTTATTGGAAATCATAACGAAAACCATAAATTAGAAATTGTTCACGAAATACCTCAATAAACTTATAAATAAAAAGTAAATAAATTAATTAATTAATATCAATTATATAAAGAATCAACTCATTTTTAAAAAAAAGCTTAAATGCACGAATATATCTTGTTAGAAAGATTTATCATACTCTTTAGTACACAAATGCTTAACCTGTTTTGAATTGTACTTATGTGAAAAGTGCTATGCAAACCAAAATAAAGTTAAGCTTCCAAATACCCTCAAGGATTCACATTAATACTACCATGATTTTTTTATGATTAAATGAAAACACAAACTATTAAGTTTTAGCACTAAATTTTAAATAGAAAATTAGTTATTTTTATATAAATCTAACTTTATAATAATGTTGTTTCAATTTATATTTTTTTATTCAGTAAATATAAATTATCAAGATATTACAAATCATTCATTTAATGCTATTTTATCATATGAGCAAGCATACATAAAAGTAGTAGATAGATATATAAAAAAATTGGAATCAGTCAAACATCAAACATTCATTATAAAAGCAAATAGTTAAAAAGAGATATTTTTATATAAAAATTTTTAAAAGCTTGAGCATGCAAAAATCAATCTATTAAATTTCTTATTTTGCAAATAATTATTAGCAAAAATAAAGCAGAAAGAATAGTTTGCTATTTATACTTACTCTCAAGTTGATCAAAATATCTTAAATATTATCGTAGAATGTCTAGTTAGGTTGAAGAGTAGCATTAAGAGAACTAAATTAATAAAGAACATGAAAATAATGAAATGATATAATCATAAAATCATGAAATTCAAAACAACGAATAGGATGATAAAGTGCATGAAGGATAAAATATTGGTTTTGAAGATAACCAAATGAATTAAGGTAGTGAAAATAATTAGGGACAGTATGATAATAGTTAATAGGAGTAATAAAACAGCTAAATGCATAACGAAGCAAGCTAATAAGAAAATGAAGAAAATTTGATTTCAATTCTAAATTTTAATCCTGAAAACCATAGAGAGCCTATATTAAACTCTCCTAGATCATTAATGGCATGTTAAATAACAGGAATAAATCCAAAAATGCTAATTAAAAAGACTCCTGAAGAGATGTATAAAACGCTAAAAAATAAATCAAACTTAAACGAACAAGGACTCAAAATGTTATCTGAAAATTAAGAAAAGAGAAGATTAGAAAAAGTTCAAGAAGTGATAAAAGTACAAACTTCATTTGATAATTAAAAAACATATTTGATTTTAAGATATTAATACATTAATGGTGTTTTTAATATTCTATTTTTAATTTCTCTTTTATATTTATCAAAAAGGCTAGAGAAAATATCATTAATGATAATCTAACAAGAGATGATAAAAAAATTTTGCAATAGTCTATAATGCTTAAGAATAATAGTATCATGCAAAGTTAGTATAAGTCTGAAACTAATTTTGATGTAATTAGTATTTAATTTTGAAAACAATTTAAAATGTTTATCGAATTAAAGCGGTATTTATAATGTTAAACATTTATTAAAATACAGTCTCAGCAAAGATCATTTTACCATCCTACTGAGAATCAAAGTATGGTTAGTCAAGTTGTAAATGCAAAACTTTAAAAAACAAAATATCTTTAAGTAAACATAATTTAATTTAATTTGAAAACTGTTATATTTTAACTCTTTATAATATTTGCTTCTACTTTATCAAGAGAAGGGAGATAGAGAATATGATTGGAAACGAAATGAGAACTTATAAATTGCTTGAGGAGTCTAATAAAAAAGATCAGCGTCTGCTTTTAATATCTCAACAAAAAGAAGTTATCAGATAAAGAAGAAGGATTGAAGTATAAATATTATATACAGTATTAGACAATTTAAACTAAAATATTTTATTTTTAAATCAGTTTGAAGAAAATTAATTGGTTAAAAAATAAAATCTTGAGAAGTTAAGATAATAAGACGCTTAAATGAGGATTTAAAAAGAATAAGAATATTAAAAAAAGCAAGAAGCCTCCAATCATAACCTTTAGGCTTTAAAATCAATGATTTAAAGGTTTAGGAAAGACGAATCAGATAGAAAGGTAAAAAAAATAAGTATTTCTTTAAATCAAATATTTAAATTATGTTTATTAACAGGTGGTCAAATCATAAATAGCTCTCTCTACTATTGCTTAAAAGGATGAGCAAAAAAGGTACCAGGTCGAGAAAAAGTATTTAGAGAAGGAAGAAAAATTTTAGCAGAGATAGCAGCTATTCTAATAATACATTTAAAGAGTGTAATTAACACTAAACTAATATTTAAAATATTTTATATGTTATATAATCTAATTATAAGAGGTTAAAAAAGAGACGAAAAAGGAGAAAGAGCTATTGAAAAGTATAATAAACAAAATCAAGATAATTTCTAAAGACTGGAAAAGAAAAGAATGGTAATAAGTTAGCAAATAAAGTTTTTCAAAATTTAAAAAATGTTTATTATCATTTACTTTTTTATTTATTTATTTATTATTTGTAATAATATGTATAGCAATAAGAATAAAAGTAAAGAATTTTAGAAGAAAGATAAAAAATGATTGAACAAATTAGATAAACTTAGATAGTCAATAAAATAAATGAAAACCTACACAAGGACTCAAGGATAAAGAGTGCGAATGTATAATATTATCTATCTTTTGGGTTTTTAACAAGTTAGTTAATGTTTTCTAAAAGAATTTAAAAGCAATGACAATGAGTTCTTCAAATTAAGAGTTTATGAGTTAGTTAGATAGGGAAGAATAAAGAAAGCACGAAAGAGATATAATAAGAGAGAGGATCATCTAAGAAAAGTTAATGGAAAAGAGAATAAAAGAGGAAGAAATTCTTAATAAGAAATAATTATTAGTTTAAACTGAGTTAACAAAAAGACATGAAAAGTATTTGCTAAAAGAAAGAGCAGCAACAGAAAAAGCAAATGTAAATTATTATATATTTAGTTAGCTAGTGTATAATATTATTGTAAAATATCATAGAACCTATAAAATTAGAAGAAGTGGTTCTTTTAAACATAGTCTAATCTAAAACTCATGAAGCTTTTAAATGCATAAGAAAATATTTAAAGAATTTAAAATTAATAAGAAAATAAGAAAGCGATAATTAATGAAAGATTATAATAATTTGAGGATAGGAGAAGACAAAGAGAGTAAATTTAAATTTTCAGTTTTAATTGATTTAAATTGATTTTAATTATTAAAAGGTAAGAATAAAAAGATGCTCTTTATGAAAAAGAAACTATTTTAAGATAAACAGAAGTAGCTAAATAAACTTTAAAGCGTGATTTAAATAAATTATTCCAAACAGGAAAGGAAATAAATGTTGAAAAGATATCTAAAAAATATAACATTCCATTAGGTAATTTTTTTATAATAGCATGTCTTAATCAATCAATTTTACTTTAAATTAAAGATTCTGAAGAGTAAATTATGTCTAGATCTATGGTAGATTTTGATAGACCAACTAGAGAGCTTCAAAGCTCCCATTCCCCTACTAGGAATTTACATACTAGCCAGTAAGGATAAAGACATAGATCTAATAACTTATCAAAAAACTAAAGTGGTATGTTTATTGTTTTTAGTTGGAATAAATATTAATCAATTTAATTTAATCAAAAGAGCATAATAATTAACATGAAGAACATTATGAAGTTTGATTAAAATATTTGCTATATTTTTTTTTTCTAAAACTAATTTTATAAATAAAGTTTTGATATATTTAAAATAATTTTACATTAATATATTAATAAAATGATGTTTTTCTTTTGAAGATAATTAATTAATTAATTAAATATTTAAATTTGCTAAATATGAATCATTTATAAAATGATAAAATAATATTTTCATCAACAATAATTTCTAAAAATTTTTACAAAATACATTTTAACTAATTAAAATTTTTAAAATAATCTTTGCCAATGTGAAATTATTTGATACGAAATGATTTTAGATATTTTAGATTGGTCAGTTAATGAAGCAAAAATACATTTTTTGTTTTTGTTAAAATCTTTCATAATTAATAAATAGCCACCAAAAAAAAAGTTTGAAAATTTTATAATTTAAAAATAATTAATAGTAGAATAAATTAATTATTCTGTATTGAGTTATTGAAATAAGTTTTCTTTAGGTATTAATTAACTTTGTTATTAATTAAAATTAAATTGTAAAGTGAATTTATCCATTTTTTGAGTTTAAGTATTTTTGAAAGAGTTAAATATTGCTTGGTTTGTTTCACTTAATCTTACCAATGATTTTATGGAATTTAAGTAGATGATCTTGATTATATTTTAGTTCATATTTTTTCCACAATACTTTTTTCTTTTACAATGATTTTTTATTTTAGAATATTTTTTTATAAGAAAATACATATTATATAAATTAATTTTAAAAATTTGATTAATACATTTTTATAATGAATTTAAATGTTATTTATTTATATTGGTAGGTAGGTAAATAGATAGATATCTAAATAGGTAGGTAGGAATATTGTTTGTTTATTCGTTTTTAATCTAGATAGATATATTCTATTTATTTATTTATGGTTTGTCTAAAAATTATATATATATATATATACCTGGGTCACCTTCTAGTTGACTTTTAAATTTATTTTTGCTTTTCGGTGGCTTTTGCAATGAAATTTTATTTATCTAGATAGCCTGCTTTTCTATTTTGTTCGAATTTCTTTTCCAACTTTTCTTTTTTAGTGAAAGACTTCCAATCAAGTTTTGATTTGTGTATTGATGTTATGCTCTTTGATTTACTATTTATTTTATCCATAACTTTTTATAAGTATTAAAATCTATTTTTCATATCTAATCTATGTTTTTCTTCTTAACCAAGCTATTAAATTACTTCTTATACTACTTCAACTTTTTCTACTTTTTCTACTTTTTCTTCTTAGACTTCTTAGACTTCTTACACTTCTTCTTTATTATTTTCTTCAACTGATTTTAAAAAATACATTTTATATGCTATTTCTTGCATTAAATTTATAATTATTACTAATTATTTCTTATGGTTCTTCCTTTTTGCTTTCGATGATTTCTTCTTTGACATTTTTGGATTCTTCAAATTTCATTTAATTGATTTCCTTGCTTTCAAAAAGCTAAAATTCTTTTAAATAAGCCTACTCATCTGCTCTGCCTACTATTTCACCACTAGAATCTACTATAAACTCTTAACCAGCGAATATTACTTTTCTTTATTTATCATCTTCGTTTAAGCGAAGTGCTTTTTGGGCTATTTATAGTAAAAGATCCTTATCTTTTAACAGCATCTATGTTTATTTCCTAATTTCATTTATTTAATTCATTTCTTTTTCTCTAACTTCCTTCTTTAATTCAATCCATGATTATAGTATCTCTTGATGCAGCTCCTCTTAATTCTTTTTTTTTTTTAAATCTTTGAGTTCTTTCTTTTCTCTCTTGTATTCTTCAATTTCGCTTGCTTGAGGAACATAATCTTCATCTTCTTCTTCCTCCTCTAAGTCTTATAAGTTAATTTTTAATAGACCCTCTGACATCTGTTCTCTATATATACTTCTTTATTAATATCAAATAGTATCTTTAACCAATAATTTTTAATTAATTAATAAATATATTTGTTAATATTTTATAAATTCTTTTTAAATAGTATTTTTAGATTATTTATTTTTTTGTTTATTAATAAATAGTCGCGCCAGAAATTTTAAGTGAAAACCATTTAATATTTATAATATATTTAAAATAAAAGTATAATAATTTTATTTAAAAATTTAACGTTATTTAACCTCATTTAGAATATATTTATTTTATTACATTAATTTTATTTATGTATCAATCAATATTTGAATAGCTAGTTTGTTCGTATCTTTACAAAGTTATTAATTAAATTGTATATTGAAATTAACTTCTATCAATTAGTTTTAATTTAGCAGTAAAAAAAAGATAAAATGTAGAATTAGTCAAGTAAACTATATATAAAATTAGGCTCTTGTGTTTGTAAAAAAATTAATAATTTTTATTAGATTAGGTTTAAGGAAGTTAAAAATAATATAAATTTGATCAAATACTCATTAGATTGTAAAATTCTTCATTTTTATGAAGGGTTAATCAATTATTTTTTTTTTAATATAGATCAGAAATGGTGATTCTTTAAGACAAAATTGACTATTTAAAGCACCTTTTTAACAATTAAAAAGACTTAAAAGAGCTTGTCTTTGATTGTAATATGTAAAATATTTTATTTACAATTCAAAAAGAAACTATGGATAACAGAATTTGTATTTTTAGTAAAAATTAACCTTGTGTAAGCCAATTAAACTAGAAAAAGAGTATGAATGTTGTTTCAAGTATTTTAAATTATTTATCTGATGCTCAAAGCTTAGAAAACTTAAAATTATAGTTTGAAAAGTAAAAAATGATGTCAAATTAAGCTTTTGCAATTAATTATTCCTTTAAACAAAAAGATGGAATATGTGCGGAGAAGAATAAGTAAGTGATCTAACTGAAAAAGTCAGAGATATATTAAAAGTTTGCTAACTTAAATAATTTACATTAAATTTATCAGGGTAATCATTTTATAAAAATGTTTAAAAATTAATTTTATTTATTTTAAATAAAAATTAAAGCTGGAACAGTGCTCCTGTGACTCTCATATAAAAAATTACATCTATTTTGAATGATCTTCAAAGAAAAAAAAATATATTTTATTTGGATTTAGATTTTTCAAGGTATTATTATTTAGTTTAAAGAATAAATATTAAAAATAGTTTAATTTATTAGTTGGGATAAATGTACTGAGTTGGACATCATCTAACTTGGTGATTCTTTGATAAATATTAGCTTAAATTGTCCAATTAAAACTTTAAGACTTAATTTTTCATGGTATTTTTAAATTATCAATAAAAAACATTTTAATAACTCATTTTCTAATATAAAGGTGGTGGCACATTTAAGAAACTGGACTAAATTTTATAGGGAAGACTTTAGATAAACTGAATCTAAGTTAAACATTAAAAGATGAAATTTGTATTAATCTCTAGCAGTAAATTTGGTTTTTAGAATATCATAAAATTTTTTATTTGTTTTAAGCATTTCTAAAGTTTAAAGAAATGGATTTGAAAGACTTTTTAATTCTTTTGCAGAGGTTAAAACAAGTTCTTTTAAGCTTAATATGGATTAGTAAGTAAACATTTTAAAATAAAAGAAATAATTTTGCTTAATTTATGAATTTAATCTAGTTGGTAACAGTTAAAGGATGAGGATATAATATTTTTATCATAGTAGATATCAAAATTTGCTAGAAAAAATTCAAACAATTTAAAGAATTTTTCTCTTATTGGTTCAAAGTAGATTTGACTGATTAATTAATAATTTTACATAAACCTAATTAATTATCTAAAAAATAGTTGGACTCAAGTCACAGACAAGGGAATGAATTACTTGCTAAATAGTATTAGAGAAGTTTTAGAATAAAATATAAAATGCATAGAAAGTTTTCAAATTAATCTCAGCGAGTAATAATTTAAACTTATTTTAAAATTAATTGTTGATTAAAATAATAAATAAGTTCTAAGATTCAGAATGTAGAGACTACTAAAAAAGTATTTAGCTTATTATAAATATTGAAATAAAATGAGGCTATAAATCTAAAATTATTTATCTTCAATATTTCAAAGTAATTTACTATTTTTTTTGAAAAGAAAATGAATTTGATTTATTTTTTATTAAACAGATGGAAGATGTTTGATAAAGAGAGCGAAATTTACAAGGATATAATTCAAAATTTAATATAGCTTTTTTCGAATAAAATGATAATATTAATTGAATTCAAAGGAGATTGTGTTCTCGAAAGCTTTATGAAAGAAGTTAAAAATTGTTAAATTTATAAATAAAAAATTGTGCTTTAATATAGCATAATCTAAGACAAATTATAAGCCTATCGTAAAGAAATTTTATGGGATTTAATTAAAGTTATAAAATGAAACTCATTTATGCTTATTTTATGTTAATAAATAAATCAAAGTAAATGTCTTATTTTTTATTCTAAAAATATTTTACGATTAATTTAAAAAAATAGAAAATTAAAATTTTGAGTAAATGAAAAGAGATTAAAATTCCACAATTAAATTTTAGTTTATAGATTTTTCTAGTTTTTATTTAAAGATATAAAATATAAAATCTTTTTTATTGAATTGAATGATTTTTTTAATTTAAAAATCTAATTTCAATTTATGAATGAATGAACAAATGAATGTGTCTTTTTTTATTAGCACTATAATTCTATTTGAAATATCAATTGAAAAAAATGAGTATTTAGGTTTTAATTGATTTATGTCAAAGGTAATGATGAATGTTAGTTAATTAAATAATATTTGTAATGCCTTATATATTTAGAATGTGAAAGAAAAAATAGTAGTAAATTAGTAAAATAAAATTGAAATAAAGAGAAAATATTAAAAAGAGATTGGGTGTGAATATCTGAAAAGAATCCACTTAAATAAAACAAAAGAAATTTAATAAATAAATAATATTAACATATTTGCATTAAAAGATAAAGATAAAAGAAGGGAAATAAAGCAAATAAATAAATATCAATAGAGATGTTAAGACTTAGATTATTTGATGCTTATGAAAAGATTTCAATGACCTTTTTAGGGCCCTTATACCGTAGAATTGGTAAGAGCCTTGCCCAAACTGGTCTCAATATATAATAACCTTATACTTCTGATGATCGTTTAGTGCCTTCTTTGAGAAATATTAGAGTTACTAACAAGATTCCTTCTATTAATGATGTATGCTATTATTTATAAAAATTAGCAATTCCATATAGCAATTAGCAGCAAAGAAAGATGAAAGCCTTTAAAGAAAAATTATTTAAAAAACAAAAATAATTTTTCATTAAAAAGCTTTAATCATAAAAAGAAATTTTATATATAAAATCTCAAACAAGTAAGACTAAAAAACTTGTTAATTCACATATTTTTTGATAAAATTAGAGCGAATTTATTGCACCAAATAGCGTAGTTATTGGTGATGTTATTACAAAGGAAGGTTCTTCAATATGGTATGGCGCCACTCTTAGAGGTGAATTAGGACCTATTGAAATTGGCAAATAAACTGTTATTTAAGATTTAGTTAACATTTAATCAGGCAAATAAAATTAAAAAACTCAAATTGGAGACAATGTATTTATTGGACCTAACTCTTATATCCAATCTTCTAAGATTAATGATAATTCTTTCGTTGGTATGGGTTCCACTGTCTCTACCGGTTGCAATCTCGCTTCTAACGCCGTTGTTGCTGCTGGTTCAGTTGTTCCTGAAAACACCCAAGTTCCTTCTAACCAAGTAAAATAAATATTAAAATTACTTTAGCTGTTTGACATATTAAGATAACTTTAACTAACATCATCCAAATCAAAAATAGCCAAAAAGATTTTCAAATGATTTTTAGATGTATGTAAACATAATAGAATTTTAAAAATAGTAATAAGGGCATACATAAAGTGAAAGAATTAATTGACAAAAAGCAGATTTGAAGTTGCATTAAATTAATATTTTTTATAATAAATAAAAGATTTGGGCTGGTTCTCCTGCTCAATACTTAAGAGATATTACTCCTGAAGAAAGATAAGTTTTGTAAGAGCATCACCAAGAATGTGTCCAATTAGCTCGTATTCATGCTGAAGGTAGCTACAAATAAAATTATAATTTATTTAAAATACAATATAAATAGCACAAAGCTAGATTCATTAAATTTATAGATGATATTTATAACTTACTCAAAGACAATAAATAAATAGATATTAGTTAGTTGCTTAAATCCATATAAATATTAAATGCCTGATATTACATAGAATATTAAATCTTTGTGTTTGAATATTGATTTCTAGATAGTCAATAATCAATATCAATCAGTGAAAATAAATATCATTTATAAATTTATATCTTATTCTTGAAAACAAATTAATTAAGATTAAACAAAATTACTAATCTCTTCATTTTTAAAAAATAGAAACTGAAAAGAGCTTTAGAGAAGTCCTCAATGACTTTGATAGAATTGTAAAAACTTAAATTTTATGGATATTATTAAATTCAATGTAACCTTTTTTTAAGTGTCTGATGATATTTATTTAAAATTAAAGACAGCTGAAGCTGAATACGATCATGAATCTTTGGCTTTACAAAAGATGAGAGACTTAGGTTTCCCCATGGAAGGTGAAGAAGAAGAATACATTGAATAAAGGTTATTTATTTATTGCATAGTTTTACTCTATATATTAAATGCTAATCATATCTTATCCTAAAACAGAGTATTTATGAGAGAACAATTACCACCTCTTGAAAGTGAATTCTGGAAGAAGAATTATGATCCTTATGAATAGGATTTATTCCATTTCCCTGATAGTTTCAAAGCATATCAATAATAATACAAAAGATACGATGAAGCTAAAAAATACTTTGAAGAAAATCCTAATGTTGAAGCTACTATCATTGATAGAGAATTTAAGGAACCAACTAATAAAAAACCTTGGACAAGAAAATATTGATTTAATTCATTTAAATAACTGTTAGAGAGTATTGTTTTTGAATAAGAACTTAATAGTCAACTAAGTACTTACTAGATAAGAATTACATGTTGCCTACCTAGTTTTAATATTTCAAATCCATAACTTATGATTGACATCAATAAAACATCTTACTTAATTAAAAAAATTTCTCATTCTTACTCACTCAAATATCATTGTTTTTGTTATATTTAATAATTTCATCTATTTTGATTCATTCTCCCTCAAATTTATTATATTAAACTAATTCTTCAATAAAAATTTTACCAAAAATACAATATTATTATGTTAATTTCCAAAAAATATATGCTTCAAAAATTTAAACACTCCAAGATAAAGTCAAATAAAATAAATAATAGATAGTTTGAAATGTATATAGATAGATATATAAAACGTTTAAAAAGCATATTTAATTTATATAATTATATTGCCATTTTAAACAATTAAAACGGATTAATTTGTAAATTACAACAAAACAAAGTCAGAAATTGTTTAATATTTATTTTCAATAAATTGTATTACTTAAAATTAAAAAGAAAGAAAAAACTTTCTTAAATAATTTTTAAAAATTTTTATTTTAAAAATAGATAAAAAGTGTATTAATTATTTAATCAAGTAGAAAATTCATTTCAATCTTTTGAATTAATAGTTTAATTAGTTTTTCATTTTATTTGAATTAATTAATTTAGTTTTAGTTTTACTTGAAATATAACTAATATTATTGCTAGATACTTTCTTTTGATTTATTATTTTTTTAAATAAGGGTTTTTAAAATAATTTATTACAAAAAATTGAGTTTTGAAATATTTGAAAAAATGATTTGGATTATTACTAAGTGATATAAAAGTTATGAAAAATGAATAAATAAACTAAAAAATGAAGTAATTGATTAATAAAAGTAAATTAATTACAGTAGATATACATATATACTTTAATGAGGGATTCTGTAGGATATTAAAATTAAATTATATAATATTAAAAATTAAACAAGAAGCTAATTTATGATTTAAAAAAAGATATTTATGCATTTCTTAAAACTTCAATTTAATACATTCAAAATTTATTACAAATAATAAATTAAATGAGGCTTGTTTGTAGCATTTGAAAATATGATTTGAATCATTATTATTTGTATAAAAAGTTATAAATGAATAAATAAACTAAAAAAGAATGCAATTGATTAACTAATAAATGCAAATTAATTATAGTATAGAAGACATACATATAAACTTTAAAGAGGGATTCTGTAGGATTTTAAATTTAAATTATAAATAAAATTAAATTTGAAACAAAAAATTAATTTATGATTTAAATAAAGATTTATTTATTTATTTAATTCTTAAAACTTCAATTCAATTCATTTAAATTGATTAATCAATAAATCATTTGGTCGATGTGTTAACTTACGAGTATGCTAATTGTTATGGTAGGACAAGAATTTAAAAAAATTAATTGAGCTAAATAGCTTTTATTAGAATTATTAAAAATATGAGTTGATAAAAAGATAGATAGATAGTTAAACTCTAAATTTAGGGTGTTTAAATATTATTTATTTTTAAATGTTGTAATAAATCAATCAAGATGTTTTTAGCTTTGTGAAATATTCACATTTTTGAACAAGTTAATTTTAATCTTCGATTATTTGCAGAATCTCGTCAGTGCTAAATACACAATTTGTGAAAAGCTGGCATATTTACTCATTAATTGAAATAAAATGTTCTACTTTTGCTTTGATTTTATCACTTTCTTTGATTTGGAGTAATTAGCCTACCTTTTCTTCAGCGCTTGATAAATTGATAATCATTTATTTAATTATATATGAAATAGTTTTATTTTTTAAATCTTTATCCTAAAGAGCCTTAAATTCTACTTTGTTATTTAGAACTTCATTTCTAAGGTTTTCAATTACATTTTGCTATACTTGCTGAGTATTTGCGTTGCTCAAAGCTATTATATAGCTACTCAGAGATGATGTAAATGCATTACTAGACATTGAATTTACTACATTTTATGACGAAGCAGTAGTTGGAGATGCTGTAGCTGTCGTGTTGGCAGTTGAGTTATTGGGATTTACAATCAGGTTGTTTGAAGAAATATTTACCAAGTAATTGGTAGATTTATTTTAGATGCTTCCATTAGCTTATCCAACTTAATTCTATTATTGAGATTAGCTGTTCACGCCTAGAGGACTAAAATAATTTTAGTTCTTATTGCTATTGGCTTAAAAGTATTACTAATTATTAGTATTATTTGAGTAATTTTATTATTATGCTACTGTTTAGTTTGTAGATGAATTTGTGTTATGGAAATTACTACTATTAGTACCTCTTCCAATATTTCCAAATGAGTTGGTATTTTAAGTAATATGATTACTAGGGAATGTATCAAATGTATTCAAAGTACCTCCTTGAGTGTTATTAGCGTTATTTACTCTGTTTCCTTAAGGAGGAGATGTAAAACTACTATAAGAATTATTTAATCCACTGCTAGAGCCATTGAAGTGCTTATTGCCATTGCTATTATTAGAATTTTATTAATTTTTCTAAACATATATTTAGGCAGTTCCTTAACTTGAAGTGCTAGTGTAGCTGTTATTAGTCTCACTTTTGCTATTTGTGAAATTTTGTTTGTTATTATTATTATCAAAATTGTTATTATTTCCAGAGCTCAAATTACTGCTATTCACATTATTGTTTTGTGACCTACGATTGTTATTGCTATTATGAATATTAGCACTCTAAGAATATTAATCAATACGTTAATGGTTATTAGCATAATTAGGTAAGAAAGAATTTCCAGATGAAGCATATGATTAACTATTGTTATGATAATTATTTTAATTGTTATTTCCTTATTGACTATTTGCAATGTGGCTGTGATGATTACTGTTCATGCTATGCTGATTGTTCTAATTTCTAGTTCTATTATTTCTAGTATTTTCATTTTGCATGCCTTAATTCTTTTAGTGGTGCTATGTGTAGTTGCTTGGTATATTCTTTGTACCTTAGTGAACACTTTATTATGAGTTATTTTAATTATTAATCTATGATCTATGCTAAGCGTATGCGGTATTTCTTTACTGCATTTAATTATTTTGACTATTTCCTTATCCATAATTATATTGATTGTTTTATTGTGAGGAGCTAATATTTTAGCTACCTCTTTGCTGTTGATTAGTTTGGTTACTTTGATTTTATTAGCTTGAACTTGAACTAGCATTATTTTACCCATTAGTTCCTAAATAATTCTAACCTCCTTGATAGTTAGTACTTGAGTTATTTCCTGCTTAATTAGTTCTATAATTCATAGATTTACTATTTCTTTACCTGCTCTATTAACCAGCTTGATTCTAATTATTATACCCAGACTAATGATTGGGATGCTAAGAATGCTAGCTGTGGTGACTGTTATTTCCATTATGATGGTTGCTATTATGAGATTAATTAAAATTAGCCTAATGGAAGTGATGATTTCCAGCTTAATAGTGATTGTGGCTATGGCTATTTCCCTGCTAAGAATGCTACTGGTTTTTATTATGATAGCTGGGATTATTATTATGATAAGCAGTATTATTTATATTGTTGTGGTGATGATGATGATGATGATTATGATTGCTAGTTTAATTTTAATTGTTATTATTAGTATAATAATGATGCTAATTAGGATTGTAGTGGTTATTTTAATTATAATTATGGTGATGGTGGTGATTGTGGTTATAATTGTGATTGTTGTTGTTGCCGTTGTTGTGGTGATATACTTGGTGATGGTTGTTTGAATTTCCCTATTGGTAGTGGTGATTTTAGTAATTTTAATGGTTGCTTGAATAGCCTTAACTGCCTAGATTGTTAGAATTATTTTGATTCATTTTAGCTTTCAAATCTTACCTTTGCTTATCTGTTAGGTATTAAGAAATCTTTGGCTTATAAAAAATGTTGTTTGTGTGAGCTAAGTTCTTTTTGCATATTTCCATAAACTAAATGCCTTCTTATTCATTTAAAAAGAAGATGTAGAGCACTTATGAATCTTTTTCAAAATTTTTTGAAGATTGAGTTGAAGTGCTACTTTCTTTCTTTTTGACTAAATTGAAGCTTATAGATGAAACAGTTAGGCTACTAAAAATCTGATCTTCGAGCCATTGTTTTATTTTTTCATGAGTTATAGTTGGTCTCACTCCAAAACAAATAAGATGCTTTGCTGATGGTTCTTGCTATTTCTTTTTCTACTTAAAGCTTACTTCGCATGAAGGATAAGTCTGTTTGAGCAGTTTAGAAGTAATTTCAAATATATTTTGAAAAACATCAGCTGTACCCACTCCAAACAAATGACTCCAGAAATTTTTTTTCTGTGCATTATATTAAACATAAAATTCTAATTTAGGAGCACTGCCTTTGAGCTCATTTTAAACTTTTTCAATAACTTATTTAATGCTAATTTCTATATTTTTTAAAGCTTAGCTTATCTCATTAGATTCAGACGTGCTAATTTCCTTTTCCATAAAATTTTTAATAAAAATTACAACATATTCTATATTTGACGCAACAACAGCAGTAGAAGCTTAAGAATTATCAGATTAGTTAGGTAATTATAAAGCTTGGGGAGAAAGAGTTTATTAAATGATAGATTGCTAGAGCTATTGAGTATTATTTACCTAATTTGCTATACTTTATTGCAAAGAATTTTGCTAAAGCTATTAAATTTATGGTATTAGTGCTGACTGAATGGTCAAATTTTAAACTCCAGGTTGGGCTTCTATCTTTAGTTCTCCTGAAGATTACTCAACCTACCCTTAAGAAATTTATTATTGTTGTTATAGTTAAATCTACTATTATTGCTACTACTTTTACATCAATATA
This sequence comes from Tetrahymena thermophila SB210, assembly GCF_000189635.1. NCBI lineage: Eukaryota > Ciliophora > Oligohymenophorea > Hymenostomatida > Tetrahymenidae > Tetrahymena > Tetrahymena thermophila. The sequence goes on from NW_002476353.1 coordinate 563,245, forward strand.
GCCTCTTCTTCATTCTTTGAATAGAATTCCTCAAGCTTTAGCTTAATTTCGGTATCGTTTTTCAGATTTAGTGTTAGCTCGCCTCCTTATGAATCCTACAATTCAAGTATCTTGATTTTATCTGCATTTTTAAAGAATTAAACATATCCTATTCCTACATTTGCTTTATCTACTCCTTTTTTGAGGTAAAGAGAAAAAATATCTCCGTGCATGCTAAAAGCTTCAAAAAGGTCTGTTTAGCTGATATTAATAGGAACATTCTTAATGACAATATTGTTATGCTTAATTTATTCCTTCTTCTCCTTATCTAAAAAGAATTGAATATTGATTTCTTCGCCTTAAAAAGTGTGAAAGTTCATTTCTTTCATAGCTTTTTATGCATCTTCAGAATTTGTATATTCTATTCTTATGGTGTAGTTCTTGCGCTTAAAACTTTATATATTCTTGATAGTGCCAAACTTTTTGAAGGAGTTTTAAATCTCCTCTCTCGTAACATTTTCTGGTATGTTGTGAATCAAAATAGAATTGTATTCTCCCTTTTCTGGTATTTAACTCATTTTGCTCTTTTATTATTGAATAGTAGTAATAATTTATTGGTTTTGCTCTCCACTTCTTTTTCCTAACTTATATTATTTTCTTTCTTTTAAAAAGATAATCTAAGTTTTTTACAAATATAATTTTTTAAGATTTTATACTGTTATTGATAATGATTTCGTATTTCTTCTTACTATTTTTGATTTTTGTGTGTGTTTTTTTTTTTCAAATAATATCTAAATCAAATAAATAGTCACTTAAGACCGACCTTTCCATAAAGAATACTTCCTTAATTCTTTTTTTCTAAATATTCTTCTTTCTAAGGGAATTTATTTTAAGCTAATTTACAAAATGAAATTGTCAATCAATCACTAAATGTTAGTCATTTTCAATTCCTTTCTTTTGTAAATTACAACTTTTTCACCAAGTAAACACATTTCCAAAATCATAAAGGTTTTTCATCATTATTTTTATCTGCAAAAATTGATAATATTTAATTTTTAAATATTAACCAAAAAATACTCTAAAACATTATCAATATATGAAAAATAAAAATATTATTTTATTGCTTTTTATTAACTTTAAAATTAATTTTTGTTTTTAAAAATTCATTTATGATATTCAAATTAAATAAATATTAATTAAATTAATATTCCTCATAAGATACAAAAGAATAAATAAAATAGTTATTTTAATTACTATATCTATTTTATGATACTAAATTAGCAAGATTATATTTTAACTATTTAACATCCCATAATCATATTAAAATTAATTCAAGCTTAAACTAGCATTACTCAATTGAAATAACTTAGATATAAAAAAAAGAAAATTATTTCATTTAATAAATTATAAAGTAGGTTTTATAATTTTATGAAATAATCAAATATATTTTAAAAAATATAGATATAAAATGCAAAAATTAGTTAAATATGTTGAAAAAAATTCGTTAAGAAAAATTTGATTCTGAATTTGAAAATAGGAAGCTAGCAAGAATTTAAAGTAAAATAATTCTACTTAGAATTTAATTTCATAAGTTGAATTTAAACAAATTTAGTTTCAATATTTTTAAGTAGATCACATAGGAGTTTTGAAAATTAAAAATTTTATTGAAACTATCTATTTTGATAAAGAAGTTGCTAGACAAGTAAATTAAAAAAGAACTACAATAATATTAATAAAATCTATTTTTATAATTATTATTCAATTTTATTACAATATTATGTATATAATTTTAGCAAAATATTATCAAAATTAATGATTGATAACCAAGATACTTTCTTTGATTTGCTATTTTGCTGAAAAATATTATTCTATCTATATATAAATCTTTTCTTCTATTTAATTTTACTTACGAATTCTTCATTATTTTTACTTTTTCTTTTTGATATTTGATCTTAGTTAGACTTCTTTGCTTTTTTATTAGAAACAAAACAAACAAATAGGATTTATATTTGACAATCAATCATCTCTTACTTTGAATTTTTAAAAAATTAAATTACTAATTAGACTTGTAGAAGATTATTGATATAAGATAAAATATTGCTTGATTGAATTCTATTTAATTTTTGCAAACAAAAAATACTTAAAAATAATAAAAAGGAAAATTAAACTAAGTAAATAAGTCTTTTTCTTTTTACACCATTAAAAACTTGCTTCAAAAAAGCTGTGGCAATCAAGCAAACAACTAATTTTCATAAATCTTAAAAACTCTTCTAAAATATATATAAATTTTAGACAGGAAAACAACATAAGAAAATATTTTATTAGCTCGTTCTGAAAAATCCAGCCATTCAAAAAATATTATTTTAAAATAAAAAAAACAAACAAACAAAGGAAAAGACAACTATTTTTTTAAGTAAATTTTAAAAGAGATTTAAAAAAAATGCAACTAATAGAAGTAGAGAACTAAATTAACATGCAGTATTTGACTTAGCTCTTACAGAATGAAGAGTTTGATATCAAAAAGTATAAATACAGAAATAACTTATGGAATGCAGACCATCTAAACTCTCAAGAGCTGTTAAGCCTTTACAGACAATTTTAGTTCTACGATTCTGCAAAAAGATAGGCTGCTCTCAGCAAAATCAACCCTGAACACTAAGGAATAAATTAAGTGCAATAAAATTTATATGCACAAGCAGATTAGCCTTGTCATCAGAATCGCCGTTAAAAAAATAAAAGTTCGATTTAGGGTTCTTTTGAAAACCAGTTCTCATAAAATTAGTATGAAAACTAAAGAGGTGAGGATTTTGTAGAAATTAATGTAGATAGTGAAGTGCGTTCTATGAGAAGAAACAATAGCGAAAATAACCTTTATGAGTAGAGGGATGCTTAGGAAAACTAAGGAAGGCCACTTGAAGAAATATAGCCTTTGTCTATAGCAAGGAGATCGCATGAAGATCCATACACTGTTAAGATTATCATTTCTGATATGGATGAAATAAACTTTCCAGCAACGATGCAAAAATACCCTTTTAGGCATAATGTATACGATTTAACCAACTTTAGTGACGTAGTTACTAAAGGAATTCTTAGACGTCTAATCTTTTTGAGTATCAGTGGGTATATTGGATTTGATAACTCTGAGCGTGCTGAGCTCGTCAGAGGAGCTTTCCTCTTGGAATTTGATGCATTTTTTGAATATCTGATGAAACCTTCTATATGTTAAATACTTAAATTTGATTAACAAGATGATGTATTAGAAGTAATAAGCTTTATGTGGGAAATCAATATCAGGAAATCTATGAAATACTATGATTTTATAGTGAAATTGGCGACTTTGAATCCAGAATTTTATAAGAAAGATGGGAACATATCATCTAAAATGCTAGACATAGATGTATGTGTCATGGAAGCACAATTATTACCATTGATCTAGCGAATTTTTTAATCAGACGCGAGTATTAGTTCCAGCAAATAGCAAACTATTATGAAATAAATTATTGAATATTACGAAATTCATAATGGAAAACATATCATCTATCCATTTATTCAATAAAAATCGGAGAAGGATGTAGCAGACTAGATAGAAGAAAAGTTTTAGAATTTACTAAAAGAATTTGACTGCCCAATCTGCTTCTTGCCATTTGAAAATTGTTACACATCCAAATGCGGTCATTCTTTTTGTTAAGTAAATTTAAATATAATTTGCTATTTTTCACCATAAATTTAAAAAAATAAATACATGAAAATATTACAAAAAACTATTTTTATGCAAAACTGATTTAATTTTTCAATTTCTATTTAACTTAAATTTTTGTTTTAACAATTAAATTATTAGAGCTGCATTCAAAGTTCTGTTCAAAAATTCGGTAACTGCCCTGTCTGCTAGCAAAACATCTCCTAGGAAGATCTCTTTAGAAATTTCCACATGAATGAAATAAAGAGTAATTAATTTAATTTTTTTTCTTAGTAGCTGAATAATTTAAGGAAAATTTAATTTAAAGATAAAAAGTAAAATTCAAAGTCAAACAAATAAACAAAGGAGCTACTTACTATCAGAAATTTATAATAAGAATATTAAAATTTGTTTCTCTTTTATATGATAATTTAATAAGAGGGAAACTCATAAAAAAAAATAGAATAGAAGCATTAATTTTTTAATTTTTTTTGTTATTTCTTTCTCTCAATTACTCTTTTTTTTTGTGAATGAAAGTGATGGACTAAATCCGATTAAAAATTCTTTTATAATTGCAATTGATTTTTTAACATTTATCTGTTAAAATGCTTATTTCTAACAACTTTGATCAGCTAAAAAAACTACTTTTACTGGGCTGCAGTTGAAAAATTTTATTTTTAACTTTTAAATTAAAATAGGCATAGCATATAAAGAAAAAGAAGAAACAAAAAATTATGAAATAAATCGCCTTAAGCATATGAATAGCTTCAAAGAAAAATTTTAGTAAATTATGCAAACTAATATCATCAATAGCGTATAAGCATAGCTTGAAGTAAATTAATTTAATAATATAATCTCTCTTATGTTTTTATAGAAAAAATAATTAGGTAATAACAGTAGCAACAATAACGAATGCGTTTAAAGCTTCGAATCAATCTAGAAACTTAAAAAACAAATATAATACCTTGTCAATATAACATTTGATTAACTTATGGATTCATTTAACATAGAAAGTTGAAAATAATAAGTAAAATAGACAAGGAAGAGAGAGATAATTTCTAGGTTAAAGGAAAAATTATTAAATGATTAATTTCATTTTTTCTAATATAATTTCCTTTTATCAAAAGTCTTAGTAATTATTAAATTGCAATTAATTAAGAAAATAAAACATTATATAAATACTACTCATTCATTCATTTAATTAATTAATTATAATACCACTTTATAACTAACAATATATTAATATAATATAAAACTTAAATAAATAAATAAAAAACATATTAATCTAAATCTATTACGTAATTGATTAATTACCTCTGATAAAACTAGTTTTATATATAGTGTGAAATATTTATAAAAACTAAAAAAAGATAGTTACTTCCTTACTTACTTAATTACTTTCTTTTCTATATATTGTTCTATAAATAATTTTACTTTTGTTTTAAATATTCCAATTAATCGACCTGATAAATTTATATTTATTTTATATAAGTTTAATTAAAGTGAATGGATGTTGATATAAAAAAAATCAATTTGTTTAATTATAGTTTATTTAATGATTTAATTGATATTAAGTGATTGATTGTAAAAATTAATAGAATTTATGATATATTAAATAATCTAAAAAATAGAAAAACTATTCTAATTTGTATAAAATAACTTTAAATGATTTAGAATATTTAAAAAAGTATATCATAATTTAATAATTTACATTCTATGAAACAACAAAAATATTATAAAATCAATAAATAAGCTAGATAGTATGTATTTATACTATAGAAAAAAAACAATTTTTGTTATTTTTGTTTTTGATTAATCAAAAATATAAAAATATATTAATAAATAAGCATTTATTTTTATCTATTTTTTTATTCTAATGTATGATTTTAGTTAATTTATATTTTTTTTATATTATCTTAATAATTTATCTAATTAACTTTTAATTTTTAAAACTATTTTATTATGGATTTAGTTAGAGATAACATTATTTTAGAGCTTATTAAAATAATCTTAAAGATGTCAACAATTTTTTTTTAGAAAATAATTAGTTTATTCTATAATAATTGTATTATTTTAAAGCAGTAAATACTAAAGATAATTAAAATTGGAATATGTTTGTTTATGCTCAATCATTAGTACAGAAAAATATATTTTTTTTAATTTGTAACTAATTTTATTTTATGTTTTACTTAAAAAATGTTAATTAAGATTTATTAATATTTTTATTCATTTATTTAATTAAAAAAATCTATTTTAAATTAAATTCTTGTAGCAATAACATCTACTAAGATTTTATTAAATAATTTTAAATATGTAATGAAATTTATATGAGAAAATAATAAGTTTATTTAATTATTATTGTTCTATAAAACATGAGTGGAAGGGGAGTTAGAGAAAATAAAAATGAATATTTTATTATTAATGATAAACTATAAGCAGATAAATATTTTTATAAGAAGATATTTATTTTATAGAATGTATAAATTATAACTTATTTATTTATTTTTTTCACTTTATGTGTGATATAATGTATTTTAGTTAATATATATTTTATATATGTTTTTTAATTTAGAAAAGCTCCTTTATTATGGATTTATTTACTTACTTACTTACTTACTTACTTACTTACTTACTTACTTACTTACTTACTTACTTGCTAACTTAGTACCATCAACTAAGAGTTTATTAAATAATTTTAAAGACGTTAATAAATTTTTTAGAGAAAATGATAAGTTTATTTAATTATTATTATTTTATATTAGAAGTGATTGGAGTTGTGGATTTGCTTCATTTTTATTTATTTATTTATTATTCATGAATTATAGTTATAATCTGTATATTAAATTCCTTTTATCTATATACTACTTGGATCTATTGTTTTATTGTTATGAGAAAAATTTGGTGTGAACTGGAAGTTTATTTTTTCATCTGTGCTTAATTGATGATTTTCGTAGTTGTCTGGCTCATCGTATTAATTAGTTTTTATTTTCTTTTTAGCAGTTGAATATTGCTAAACATTATATTCTAAAGATTAGTCAGATGTTACTTTTCCATCTTATGTACTATTACTGTTGTTTGAAGTGCAAGCTTAGTTAGTATTTGCTACTCCTCCAGCGTGGTTTGGGTTTTTATGGACTTATTATTCGGCGGCATTATCTTTTTCTTTACTAGGGTCATCTTCTTAGTTGTGACAATTTTCACATATACACAAATATGAACATTTTACTCCAGCATTGTAACATTCACAATATTTCTTTTTGCAATAGGTTCTTTTACACTTGCAGCCTTTTTTGTAACCTAACATACCTCTATTTGCTTCAATATCTTCATCTTAGACAATAGTTCCAACCACTTCAAGTTTAGAAGTGAACGCGTCTGGATTACGAGTGAGAGTCACCTTTCTCGCTTCCTTTATTTCATTTTCACATTCTTCTGTATTGCTGCACTACAAACATTTACAAATATCACGACAGTAAGCTCCTTTTGCGAAGCATTCACAATAAAGTTTTAGACACTTTGAATTCTTGCAACGACATCCTTCTCTAGCTTTTTATTCTGAATCGTTAATATTATCGCTATCATTTTCACCGTTTTAGCATTCAGTTCCTTCGTTTGATCCATTTTATTTTTATGCAATTAATTTTTCCTGCTTTAGTTTTTCCTATAATTGTTTTTCTTCATTAATTTTTTATTATTCTTCTAGCTTTTCCTTAATTTATCTTTAATATTCATGTTGTATAATTGAAGAATTCAATAAATTTGTAGAATCTTTGAACCTATTAAATATATCAAAATTAGCACTGTTGTTTTATCCTAATGGATCTACTAAAAGGCTGTTAGTTAATCCAAATTAATCTAAAGGATTGTGAAACTAATTCACACCATTTATGCCGCTTCTTGTTGTTAATTCAGAAAAATCTTATCCCACGCTTTATAATAAAGCATCCAAAACATTATAAGTTTTATTTTTCATGAAGTCATTATCAGACCAAATGCTCAACCTTTATTAAAATAAATTAACAACATTAAAAATAAATTAATTTTATTTGGTTTTCTTAATCGAATTGGTTTATTTTGAAAACTTTTTAGTTCTATTTTAACTACAAACTTTTCCTTAAGTTAAATATAATTATTTACATAGGAGGACGATTTAGCTTTATATCATTTGTATTGATAGAGTTGTTTAGATTTTATGGAGTTAAATGCAAATTTTCTCTTACGTAAGAGTAAAATCCCATTGAATTCCCGCTTTAACCTCCATGAAACAAATCACTTTTTTTACCCGCAGGAGAGTCAGCGAAAAGCTTTGAAATAGTTAAACTTTCCTAATTATTATTATTATTAATATTATTGGTAGGATCTGAATTAACTTTCTCTTCACCCTAAGGTACTTATTCCTACTTGGCTTTTTAATCTTAATTCTCGTTGGCTGACATATCAAAGCTTTAAATGTAAAGGAAATCTCAAATAATTTTTATGTTAAAGCTTTATTCTTTTTCCTATTTACTTTTGATAAAAAGTGTTTTCTTCTTCCAAATTTCTAACAAAAAAACTATTAAATAAATCTGTATTCTCTTGGACGCTTTCACGCTTTAATGTATTATAATCGGATTTATAGTTATTAATAGTTTTTATTTGGTATAATATTAATTCTTTTTTTATTAATTAAATATTACTCTATCAATCTCTTAACTATAAGATCTATATATTGTATGTTTGCTTGTTTTTTTGATCGATATATTGATTAATTCAATTGCATATTTATTTTTTTGTATGATTGATTGATTGATTGTTAAATGGGAGGGAAGTTTTATTGCACATATTTTCATGTTTTCTATCAAATAGTTTTAATTGAAATTGAGCTATTAAATTACTTTTTTTACCTTTAATAATAAATGTTAATCACTCAATTTTTAAACTTGATTTTATAAGTATTTTTATTAGTGAAAGTTTATTTGTATTTTAAAGAACTAATGGCAGTAGTATTTGTAATATATATTTCAAATCTTAGAATATTATTATATACAATTTATAGATGATAATATTATTGAATTTTATCAGATTGCTTAGAGTTAATAATTAACACTTTTAAAAAGTGTTTTTTGAAATTGAAAAAGAATAATAAATTTTAATTTATCTCTTTTAGTTAAATTTTATTATTATTAAAAATGGTATTCGTAGAAAATAATATAGATAGATATGATAGATCCAATAAAAATATCATTAAATTATTTAATTAATTTAATTCTTAAATTATATTTAATTATGATCGGTTAATCCTTATTTCTAGTGTTATTAACTTTTCTTCAAAATATCAATCAATCTTTTTAATTAAAATGTTAAATTCGGAGTTATTATTTATAATTTTACAATGCAATAATTTTGAATTTTGCAAAAATAGAAGTAGATCTTTTAGTAGATATCAAAAAAATTTTATTCAACTAAATCAGAAATTAAATTAAATTTTATTTGCTATAATTACATTTAAAGTATGTTCAAATAAACACAACTATTGTTTGCTATTCGATTCAGATCTTGTTTTTCTATTTATTATCTATTCTTAAAACCTAATCTAATTGTCTATCTTATAATTTTAGCTATTTAAAATTCTAAGTAATTGCTTTCATATATCAAAAACACATTAACTTACTCTAATATCTAATATGAAATAACTATCCTGCTTATTATTTAGTTAAAATGTAATTATTTTTAGCTTTTTTTATCAATTCAATTAAAATTTTCAAATAATTTATAAATATTTAAAACTTTCTTTTATTGATTTCACATTAAAATCAATTTTCTTTTTCGCAATTTTACAATATGCAGATAAGTAAGTATTTATTTATCTATTTAAACTTATTTAATTCTTATAAATTAACCAATCAAAATTTTTATGAGAAATTAAGGTATTTAAATATTTTTTAATTCTCAACATAAAGTATTGCTATCTTTTTTTAATGAAAAAAATGTTTATTTTTTTTCTATTAACTTTTTGCTTTTGTTTTTAAAAAAAAATTGAAAAGAAAAATAATATTTTTATAAATAAAATAATTGATTAATTAAATTTTAAATAGTTAGTTGCTTTAAATATTTTACTCATTTTTTTTTCTTTTTATAAGATTAAAAAAAACTACAAATATTTTAAAGTTATTTTTCCTATTATTAAAGTATTAAACAAAGCTTTCATTTTAATAAGATTTTTTCTAAAAAGCTAAATTGATTGTAATTTATTTGTGTTTTAGAATTATTTTAATAAGAATAGAAAATTTACGTGTTAAAAAAGGGTGAAATATTCTATAATCTTTATTGAATTATGTTCTGTAATTTAAATGATTAAGTAATAATAAAAATAAATATTTATATAAAATAGAAAGCTTTTTTTGATAAGAATAGCTATCAGATATATTGTAGTGAAAATTTTTTCAAGCAGAATAAATTTTATCTAATTTTAGTAAATAAAATAAATTTTTAGAGCAAATAGTTTTTGATCAATGCAAAGATTTTTAGGATTTGTTTTAGATAAATTTAGCGAACTAGGACCTGTGAGGAAGCTTTTTAAATTTTTGTTTGGCAGGCTATTTGATAATCTCATAGATAGAGAGATTAAGCTTAGTGATTTTAAAAATAATATTTTAGAACTTGAAAATTTACCTCTTTCAGCTATTAAAATAAATAAGGCCTATCTTAGTGATTCTCCATACAAATTGAAAGAAGGAAAAATAGGAAAATTAAAAATTAAAATAGCATCTTTTAAAGAATTAGCTTCGAAAGACATTGAAGTTTAGATTGATAAGATTCATTTAGTATTCGCATTTGATACTAATTATCATAAATAAAAAAATTTTTAAATGGGGTAAAACAACAATCCTCCTGAGCCTGAAATTTAAGATATTGAATTAAAAGATGAAGATGAAGAAGAAGATGAGTGTTAAAATTAAAATGGATAATAGAAATAAGGTAAATAAGATATGTTTAAATAATTCATAAGATAAGTACTTTCAAATATCAAGCTCAGTGTGAATGATTTGGTTATTGATTTATATATGAGTAAAGATGAAGTAGAAAAACAGCCTTATCTAATGCTTAGGCTCAAGAAATTAAAAATCTACTAGCAGAAGAAAGATGATATATATAAAAAACTGAAGGTTTAAAAAGACAGATCTGAAAATCTTTATTGGATTAAGTTAAAAGAAATAAGCGCTTTTATTATCAAGCCAAACGAAGTAATTAACACAAATATTTATTTATTAATTAATTAATTAAATCTTTTATTTATACTGAAAGATGCCATTTTGATAAAATAACATGAATGTTAAATAAAATATGATTGATTTAATATATTTATTTAATTAATAAAGAAGTAGAGCAAATTAGCAGAGTTTCCATTCTCTTACCCTAACATTAATGACGTACAATGTATTTTTACCACATCTTTTAAGATGAAATAATTTAGGTAAGCCATTTAAAGCTAAGATAAAAAGGAATTTGATAAGTTAAATTAATCTTACTTATTTGATTTCACAAAATCTATGGTAGAAAAAGATATTAGAAATTAAAATTTTGATGATGAGTCCTTTTTACCTAATCACTTTTAAATTGAAACGTTGTTTAATCCTAATGAAGCCACTGTTAAAAGTGTCAAAATTTATATTCCTCCTGTAGAAATTTAGCTTGATCCTATTCAGCTCAAGGTTCTTTAAAATTTTAGTGATTAGTTTAGTAGCTATTCAAAAATGAGAAAAATTAACGAATACAAAAGAAATAATTTCTGCTAAATAGAAATCCCTATGTATAACGCAGTAAATAGATAACGTAAAAAAAATATATCTGAAAATAAGAAGTAAGAGGAAGAGGATTTTGAGAACTTGCAATAACAGAAAAGTGTGATTGTGACAAATGATTGTCACTTCTAAATTGGATAAGAAGAGTAAAATTAAAGAATGTAAGAAGAGAATAAATAGAGGGAAAGCCCAGAAAAAAAACAAGACCTGCAAAATATTAATTTGAATAATAGTAGCAGCTAGAATGAAGAATATGATTTAATGAATTAAATATAATTTGATTTTTATAATACTTAATTTGATTTTAAGATATATGCCATAAATATTTATCTGCTCAAAAAACATATAAAAGTTGATGAAAACAAAAGAATATTACCAAGTAAGCAAGACGGAGATAATGAAGAAAATGATAATTATTTATATTTAAGAAATTGGATATACTACTATGATGAGATCAATGAGAGAGTATTATATCCTAAAGATCAAATTGCTAAGCAAACAAATCGATTTTAATTAGGAAAAGCTTAAAACTAATAAAGTATTTAGGGTATATCTTAAATATTTTTAGATAAAACTTCTTACAACGATAGCATCCCTTGTAGCTATTTCTTTTTTTAACTGAAAGCCTTTAAAATCATCACCCAATCTCCAACAAAAAAAGTTGTTTCTGTTAAATCTATAAAGTTAATTGATGTTAATTTGATTAATAATTCAGGAATTTTCTCTGAAATAAAATAGAACAATGTAAACCCATCTTAGACTATTTCATAAATAGATAATTCAAAGATGTAAGAATAATTCAAAGTTAATTAATTTTTAGTTTAAAATTTTTTTATTAAATAAATTCTTAGGAATATTCAGCAGCTTTCTAAAATTAGTTAAATTCAAAATTTGGATTAAAGCTAATTAGATGATATTTTTTAATCTGCTTTAGGACAATTTGGTCAAAGTTAAATTTAAAAGTAGAGTTATAGAGAGTCAATAAATTAAAGTAACAGTTAAGTTTTTAAATCAATTATAAATGATTAGAGTGCAGACGATGAATTATTTTATTCTATGCAGGATAATTAACAAAGCACTCTCCTCTAATCCAATAGGGCTTCTAAAATTTTAGAAGAAATTAAAGAAGAAGTTTAAGAGATCAAAAAGTAAGAATTAGACTTAAAACCTTGGTAAATAAGTAAACAGAACTAGCATTATTGCATCTCATACATATTGTTGATTAAAAACTAGAAAAAATCAAATTCTTAAGCAAAAAGTAGTAATTTTTCAGCAAACAATATCTCAAGAGTTTAATATAAACAAGATATTTTATTTAATTAAAACTGGTTAAGTGATGAAAACTAAAAAAATGAATTACCTTTAGCTTTTTAAATGGTAAGATTATTTTTTTTAAATGTTTAAATTAATAATGAATTTTAAATTATTTTAATTAGGAACTAATTAAGAGAGGGTCTATTATTGATGGCTAAGCTAATATAGGATCCATGTATACGAGCTTTGATTTAAGGATATTAAGGGATTTCTATTAGATTATGTATCCTTGTGATGATTGGGCAAAGTTTACTGAGAAATATAAAGCTTATGATAATAGGCTACAGAAGACTGAAAATATTACTCTACTTGACCAATATGCTAAATAATGTGAGTAAATAGAAAAATTTATATCTCTAAATACATAAAATCAAAAAAAATAGAAGGAAGGAGAAGCTAATCAATAAGACGAAGCTTATTAGATAGAGTTTTCATTGAATATATAAAAGTTTAAATTTGTTTACTTTTCTTATTAAGAGAAAAGTGATTTCAAGCAAGCACTAAAGAAATATGATTTAAACAATATTTCTTCTTTAATCTGTGTTAATAATACCACGTGTTTCTGCTCCAATCTAATGAAAGACGCTAGAAATAATAAGAAATATTTAGCTGAAAATTTAGCAGTTTAATTTAATAATATAAATTTTACTTACTAGAAATCAAATTAACAAAATAGCAACAATATTTCATTAAATATGGAGAAAACAGTTGTTGGTCTTTTGAAGATAAATAAAGATTTGTGTTTGGAGTCAACAGAACCCATATTTAAGTTTAATAATTTATTGGATATTGAATCAGTTCAATTAAATTTAATTCTATTAAATTCATAATCAATTAATTAATAAGGATCTTCCCTCTTTTAGAATTCTTTAAATCTCACTATTGGATCACTTTAAATTAATATTTGGAATTTAGATAAAATACTTAATTTAGTCGAGTAGTCACAAGGTTTGTTTTAAGATTATCAAAATTTGCTACAGAAGCTTTAAGTAATTCAATCAACTTAAATTATAATTTTTTATATTTATTTTTTTAATAGAAATTTGACAGAGAACTCTGTAGATCATCAAAAGTATTGACTGAAAAATATAGTTAAAATGATGAGGATAAATCTGAAGATGGATAAGGCTAGGATTTGGAATATAATGAAGGATTAGCTTTATAATTTAATTCAGAATTTATTTATGAGTAGGATCAAGAAATCAGCAATTTTTTAAGCTAATTTTATATCCAACTTCATATTAACAAGTTAGACCTTAGAATAATTTACTTAAAAAATTACAAGAATTATTTAGAAAATATCAAAAATAACAATTTAGCAGGCAGCAACGATTACAATAAAGGAAACCTACTTTCTCATATTTTAAAGAATTCAACTGACAAAAAATATACACCTTTTAAATATTAGCTTATCCCTTAAAACTTTTGCATTTAGTTAATATTTCGTCACAATTTCATCAATATAGACAGAGGATAAAATTTTAGCCTAAAAATGTATGAAATTTATCTTGTTGATCATTTACAAAGTAAAATAAACCTAGGCAACTATAAACAAAACTAAAATGGTGAAGATTTAACTTATAATTAACTTATACAAATTAGCAGTGATTCAAAAGAAATAGAAAATAAACTTCTAATATACTCAGCCTCCTATTATGACCCAAGAGTTATAGAGGAAGAATAAAATTCTTGGATAAATAAATTAAATGTAATAGACCTTGACAAAAATGAAAAAATCTAAAGAGATTCTCTTAATAATGATTAGAATAAGAGGCCAAGCTAATCTTTTGTATAAGGTTAGGATGCAAGAGATTAATCAAAAGCATAGCCTGTAATTTACTTGAAGCTGTCTTATAAAGTAGAATAAGAAAACAGAAAAATAAAGAGTGATCCAAATCCTAATAATCTTAAAAGTTAAGATTAAAATTCAAATAATTTAAACGAATCAGTTTTCTCAGAAGATGGAGATCAAGAAGCCATTAAAGATAATGTTATGAAAATAACAAAAAATAAAATAATTTTCTCAAGCATTGCAATTCAAGATTTCATAATTCGATTTGGAGATTTCAGATCAGAAATTATTCAAAACTTTTTAGATATTGCTAATATCTTTGGAAACAGGACATAAATCTAGTCAAAAGAAAATACATTATAAAATCAAGTTAATAAAATAGTGCAAAGTTAAGATATATAAAATGATAAATTTCCTAAATAATTTCAATAAATAAATTAAAATGAAACTATAATGCAGGTGGAAATTGGAAATATGTTTATTAATAATATTGCAATAGACCTCTTTCCTTTCCACGATGAAGATATAAGATAAAAATTACCTAAAGTATACCAAAATGTTGCTGAATCAAATTAAAAAAGTGGTTTTTTCACTAATTAAAGATCAATAGTCCTTCTTAGAAATATTATCATAAAGAAATTAAAATATAAGTAAGTAAACACCAATGTGACATATGCTTCATAAAACGCTTTCGTTATCAGTTAAAATATTTATTATGATACAAAGAAGGATTAGCAGAATAACTTCGAATTCTAATTAGAAGTAAAAGGCTTAGACTTCTATACTTTAATTTTTGATGATTTAAAAAAATATCTCAACCCAATTGTTTTATGCAGACAAAATTTTATTTTTAAAGATATTCAATCGTTAGAGTCTAGAATACATCTTGATAACAAATAATATGACTTTGTTAATTAGCTAGAGCAGTTAGGATTCTAAAATATCGTAGAAATAGAATGTTTTTTGCACCTTTAACAAAGCTAAGAAATATTTTCTGCCAACTTATAGATTGAAAAGCTATACATAAACTCTTGCAAAGATTCAATAATTTCATTCCCTTTGCACATCACATTAATTTCTTTACTCTTTTAAAGATTGACTGAGCCATTAACAAAACAACAGAATATTGATCTAAGTGACTCATAAAACATGAAAGATTAATCTAGTAATTTAAATAATTCAATGAAAAAAAGCTAAAAGCAGTAAAATCAAATAGAAAATAAAAATTAAAACTTGGTAAATAGCAATAATTAGCCTAGAAAAAACAATGACTCTTTTGATTTTGAAGTTTTTGGAGAGGAGTTTCAAATAGAAGAAGACCAAAATACTTAATTCTAAACTAATGCAAAAGATCAAGATATAGAATATTTCCATAAATAAAATTTAGATGATTAAATACCTATCACATATTTTGATTTTTCAATTAATAAACTAGAGATATAAATATTTTCTGGTTAAGATTTCAGCTTCGAACCAAAACAAAAAACTGTTACACCAGTTAGAAAAAGACTTTAAAATAGGGATACTAAACAAAACTTACTATTAACATTCTATAAACTCAGAGCTTTGTATTCTTAATATTCAACCGTTAAAAAAATTAACTTATGCATTCATGGAATAGAGTTGCAGGGTAATTCATATATTTATTTTAGATAATTTATAACAAATCATTTGATTAACATAAAGATATTTTTAATTCATTCAATTAATCAATCAAATATTTTATTTGATTAACAGACAAACAAACAAATAAACAAGCTAGCATTTATTATAAATATACAAAAATTTGAAAATTATTATTTATTTATTTTGTTAAACAAAATTATTTTATTAAATATTATCTTTAAATTCATTTAAAAGGCACTGTAGCAAATTAAGCTTAATAAATAATTTAGAAGAAAGACAACAAGCAGAAAATGATATTGTTAGATATTACAATTGATGAATTAAAGAGATTGATTTCTTTAAGAACCTACTTAGCTAGAATTAAGTTAATTATAGATAAAGTCCACAAATAATTATTTGAAGATTTGAGCCAAGTACACATAGATTTAGAATAAATTTCTGTGAATAAAAGCTAAATTAAACCAGAACACAGTGAAGCTATACTTTTCAATAATATTTCCAAAATATAATAATCATAAAATGAATAAGATTAAGAAATTCCTTTATAAAATGAAATTAATCTGGATAATTAAAAAGAAGACGAGGATATAGACGATGATTATGAAATTTATAATGGAGATTAAAATGAATTTGATAATGGGGATACTTAATAATATAAACTATCACTGATTTAAATATGTCCAATCGAAATCGAGATAACTGTTAATTGGTTTGTGAACAGCATTTTGAAAGATTCTCTCTTAATATTCAATCAATACTTTAATTCTAAAGAAAAAGGAATAGCATTTAATGAAGATTTAGTTTTCTGTTTGTAGAATCATTATACAAAAATATTTGATGTGCATATAATGAAAAATAGTCAAATTCTTTAAATTATGAAAGACGTTGTTTTAATCAGAAATATCACTAACATAACAAAAAATTTAGCAAATGTATTTATTCTTCCTTATAAATCATTTAAAAACAATGGAAAAATAGCTACTGGGTTAATAGAAGGAGTAAAAGGGTTCTAATAAAGTATTTTTACAGAAACAAAAAACTTACTTTCAGTTGTTTCAAACATATACTCTTAATACATAAGTAAAAATTCTTTCAAATTAAATATTTTTGATAATTAATCTTTAATTTATTAAAATAGAATACAATATAATGAAGATAACGAAAATCAAAAAGCTATTAAAAAATAAGAAATAAAAATGATTCTCCATATTTAAAGCTCATAATCTGTCATTTTTTAATAATTTAAATAATGGTATTTCAATATATATTTTATGATATTATATGTTTTTATTATTTAAAAATTCATCTTAAACTATAGTATTTTATTTAAAAATAAAGTAATTCAATTACAATTTTATTTATTTTACCTTAAACTAACTTTCATATTTAAAATAACTTATTCAAAAATACAAAGAACTCCCTAGGTTTTTATTCTAAATAAATTTTTGAATTTTTTAAAATTTGAATATAATTTATTGTTAAAGGCACATTTATTTAGCAATTAAATTGCCTATTTTTAAAATTTAGAAAATAAATCATTTATTTTTAAATATATTTACATGTCAGTTAATTTTAAAAATATATTATTTAAAAAGCCATTTAAAATTGTTTCTTTTATCTTTTAAAAATTGATTAATATCTCACATTTCGTTAATATAAATAATGTTAAAACTTATGCTTATGCCGATTTTTAATAATTAGTTTAAAGTTATTGCTAAAAATTAATTTAATAAAAGTTTTATTATTATTATTACATTTAATCTTAAATTTATTCTCTTTTTATTTTCTTTTTAGAGAAAAACAAAGAAAAGATGACTTTCGATTCATTTAGTTACCTAAATTTGGCTAAATTTATGAATTTTTAGAAAAAGAGATATTTTCTTGATTATTAAGATTAAAATAATCAATCATTTTATTTAAAATATTTTCATTATAATATATATTAATTGTAGGTTATATATATTTTAAATATTCTTTATTAGAGAGATGTCAAGTATAAATTTTATTTTTACTAAATTTAGCAATATTTTAAAGAGAACATTAATTTTAGATGATAATGATTTTTATTTAAATAATAAATATAATTTTTTTGTTTTGTTTTTGATTGGGAGTAATTTTAACAAAATTTATTTTTGAGATTTTACAGTAAATTTTTGCTTTTGATTGTTCAGCAAACTTTACTATTTTATGCAAATTTCATACTTAAAAAATAATTTTTACTATTTTAAAATTGAATTTAATATTCTTCATTAAAAAATAAACAAATTTATAAATTTTTGATTGCAAAAAATAAAAATAAAAAATGATACTTGTTTATATCTACTGAGCATAAAAATGTATATTAAAGCAAGAATTTTTATCAGAATTAATTTATTTTTATTGGATAATAAATCTTCTACTTAACAAGATTAAATT
This sequence comes from Tetrahymena thermophila SB210, assembly GCF_000189635.1. NCBI lineage: Eukaryota > Ciliophora > Oligohymenophorea > Hymenostomatida > Tetrahymenidae > Tetrahymena > Tetrahymena thermophila. The sequence goes on from NW_002476353.1 coordinate 581,828, forward strand.
AATTTTAGTATATTTGGGTAAAATTACATATTCATTTATAATTAATTAAAAAATACGAAAATAACTAATTAATACAACATTTTGCTAATAGAATATATTACATAGTTTTAAAAATGGCTGAAGAAATTAAGAAATAAGAAGAAGTTTTGGAAATGAACAATCCTTAAGAAGAAGAAGGTGAACCCTACTCATGCTTAGAAGAGTACTTTGTTGATTGCTGCAGATATAAGTAAAATGAAATAATTCTAGATAGTTTGCTAATAATTTTATATTTTAATAGCGACTTAGAAGAAGCTAAGGACTGTATTTAGCAAGGATGCGATATTACATGGTTTGATAATAGATTAAATAATGCCATTCGTAAATATATAAACTTTTATTGAGCTCTATATGTAATTTGTTTTAAAATCAAAAGATATGGCATGTGCTAATGGACATGTTTAAGCTCTTATGTTAATTAAAGAAGAGTTAGATAAATGGGAAAACTAAGAAGAAAAGAAATAGAAATTTATTAACCATAAAAATTGTGATTAAAATACTGCTTTACGTAATAATTTTTATCTTTTGCTTTAAAAGTTTAAGCTAAAATATTTTATTGTTCTCATCACTAATTTTTTTAAATAGATTGGGCCGCTATTAACGGATAAAAAGAAGTAATTGTTTACATGCTTGAAGCATTAAAAGCTGATCCTAATATTTGCAATTCTCTTAAAAAAACTCCTTTTGATGAAGCTGTTGTTTTCAACTAAAAAGAATGTGCAGTAATGAATATATTTTGCTATATTTCAAATTTATTAATTTAAAATTTTGTTAACAAAGGAAATATTGGCTAAAGTAACTAAAGAAGATATGTCAATTTATGAAGGTTTAGAAGATTATGCTAATAACGAAGAAGTAAAAAAGGAAGAAACTATGAGCGATTCTTGATATATAATTTATGAATATTCATTCCCTTAAAGCTTACTTAATATAAAAATATATAAAAAATAAATTATTTTATTACTTTAAATTTGTATAAATTTCATTTGGCATTCAAACAAGTTTTATTCTAATAGAAATTTAGATAAAGTCACCAAATTTTATAAAAAAAAGTTAAATATTTTCAATTTTAATCTTTATAAAAATAAATCAACAAATCATACAAAAAAAACTTAAATAATCTTAACTTAAAAAAATATTAGCATGAAATAAATAATTTATTAAAACTTTAAAAATAAATGATAAAAGTTACTAACTAAATCTTTAAAATTTAGTAAAGTTATTTGATTAATCTGTAAAAATTTTTATAAATACTTATAAATTTACAGGATTAAAGCCTAAAAATAATTAAAATGATATATGTTTAGATAATCAGATTTATTTTAACTCTTTATATTTATAAAAAATATCTGATTTTAACAATATATATGCTTTTTGTAAAATAAAAAACTAATAGTAGAACCAAAATTATTTTTTTTTTCAATTTATAAAACTTTAAGATAAATTTCTAATACTTAAATATTATTAATTAATTTTCTAATTTATAATATTTCTGATTTGTTAAATAATTAAAAATAATGATAAAATATTGAAAGATAAGATTTTAAAATATCTTCCAAAATTTCTTTTTAAAATTTAGCATTAAACATATTATCTAAATCATCAATCCGTCAATGATTTAAAAAAAATTTTTAAACACTAAATATTGTAAAAGTGTTTTGTATCCCATTATAAATGAATAATATATGAGAATCTAAAGAATCTCCCATTTAAATGAATGGATTATGGAGTTCCTTCCTCGAAGGTTCGAATAAATTACTAACTTTAAAAAAAATTCCAATCTGTGGATTCAAGAAAGACTTTTTATGAAAATAATAAGATTCTTAATCAAGAAATTTATTATGTTGAAAGTATAGAATTCAATTTCAATTCTTATTATATTTTGAAATTTATGAAATTTTTATACTTGTTCTCAAATACTAAGTATATTATGTAATTTAAACATCAAATATTTATATTAATTTACAAATTTAAGTAAAATTTTCAAATTAGCTGTTAATAATTAAGTAATTAATAAATTAAATGAAAACTGTTTAGTCATATTCATAATAAATCTATTTAATTTATTTTTTTAAATTTTATAAAATTGATTTAAAAATAAAATAAATTGTTATTAGAAATGAAAATGAATGAAAGATATATTAAATTAGAATATTCGATTTTATTTTAGTGCTATTTAATTATATTATTTTTATGTGTAGAAACTTCAAGAAATGAAATAAATAAATAAAATTAGAAAGAGAAAAATATCTATCTAATTTATTTTTAATTAATTGTTAACTAAATTGTATCTTAATTTAATTATTTATAATTTTAATTTTTTAACCTATTTGTTAATATTATACATTAAGGCTGAAAAAGAAGTAAAAATTTAAACTAAAACCAACTAGACATAGTTAATTTGTATAGCAGATTCTTTAAAATATTTTAAAAAGAGTTATTAAGCATAAAACATAAAAGAATAGCAATGTTATCAAAAATATTACAACGCAGATTTTCAGTTTATTCTAATTAAGCTCAATAAATGCAAGAAATTGTCAATGGAAGAGAATATAAATATGATTATCATATCCATGAGTATGACAAGTGTATTTAAGCTTACTTGATGAGAAGACGTATTAAAAAGGAAGAAATTGCACCAAAAATGTATATTACTGAAGGTTTAAAAGGAGTAGATTTGTCTTATTAATTGCTTGCTCCTTTAAAAAAGCTTTATGATATTGAGAAAATGAAAAAATTACATGAGCTAGGTTAGATAAACTCTTAATATATAATAAGCAAATTGTAAGAGGATCACTTCAAGCAAGTTATGGATGAGTATGTTAATAAGCTACCAATCAGCGGATATGTCGTTCCTCTTGAGTAATATAAAGAGTATGAAACTCTTTAGAATAAAATTGTTGGTTTGTATAGATAATTTTTCTTTGGTGATGAGAATTAAACTCCTTTTGAACGTGACACTGAAATGAGGTAATAATACAAGAATTATCAAATTAATTGTTCATTTTTTTTTGAGAAATTATATTTTAGTTGTTAGATAAACTTAATTTGAGTAAAACATAAAAATATATTTTAGCATTTTTAAAAGTTTTGGAGTTATAGTAAAAAAGAATTTTCTAAAAAATGAATTATTGATTGAATAAATTTAAAAGTAAAATGATAAATTGAATTTTTAACATTTTCAATATAAATTAGATATTTAGTAGAGAAGAGAGAAAAATACTCAAAATACATTATCAAAAATGCTATCAGATATAAATGTAATTGGACACTTTCGAATTAGAGAAGATAAGAATTAATGAAGAATTGGCGTGGAAGAAACATTAACATTTATGATGACTTACGTCCAATTTATGAAAAATTAGATTTGGAAAGCAAGGAAAGCATTAATTAATTAACTTAAAAGATTGTTGGCTAGTAAAAATCTGTATTAGGAATTTTCCGCTAAATTCTTTACTATTTAATTGAGAGAGGAATTTACTCAAGAACTTCTAGACGTCGCTATGAAATGGCATGCACAATGCTCTTAATTCGTACTGTCATTTACACTAACTCAATTGAGTTTACAAGTGTCATGAACATTCCTGCTGATTTCCATATCGAGCATGCTATCTTAAACATGCATATTTGGCTGATGGTTGATCGCTTAAATGAAATTAATACTCCTATAAGTAGATTTATGGCTAAGTAATTATTAGTATCCCTAAAGAAGAATTAACTTTAAAGTATTTCTCGTATTCATCTTAAGAAGAAAAATGATTTCATCAAGGACGTTATTCACTATATGCAAGCAAATCGTAATGCCTTCCACAATCATTTCCGTGTAAATCCTATAACTAGCAAGGGGGATGATGCATATCAAAAACTTGATGCACTTGTTTGGAGTACTATTTTCTTTGAAAAAGTCCCCCGTTATTCTCCTGAAGTTTACATGATGGCTGACTATTTCAAGCAAAATTTTGATTACCTTAAAACCTGCACATTTTAAGATTTCGAAGATGGTATGATTGAATTCGATTGCTATCGTATAGATCCTGATTTTGTAAACAAAGTACAGAAGTACTCACCTCGTTTAAATGAATAGGAATTCCTTGAAGAATTTTATTCAGAAAAGACTAATAAGAGGTACTATTACAGTTATCAAGGAGTATCTGAAAATGCTTAAAGACTTTAAGATACTAATTCATAGTAAAATGAAAATTAATCTGAAAAAATCGAAGACCTTCCCATTAATACTGAAGAAGGCTTGAATTCTACAAGATATAAAGATATTAAAGGTATTGATGAGACTTTAAACAAGACTCTGTACAAGTATTAAACACTTCACACCTTCGACCATATGAACGAGCTAGAAAAATAAACTAAAGAAAGTTAAAAAAAGGCTAAAAAATATGCATTCTCCTAAACTGCAGAAGAAAAAGCAACTAATGAAGTTGATGAACTTGACCCTGAATATATTAAAAAAATTCGTTATTAAAGAAATAAACAATAATCCGAAAGTGAATAAAAGTAAAAATGAGTTGAAAAGTGATAAAAATTATCTATAATAAATTGTTCATAAATATCTTATATTTAAATTTATTCAGTCAGACGTAAATATTCAAAAACAAAACTATATCATATCATATATTTTCTGTAAACTTTGGAAATCTTAAAAAGCTAAATTTATAATTTTCACTTCAATAGTCACTTAATTAATTTAAGATATTAGAATAAATTATAAATAGATCTGTTTAAATATAAATAAGTTAAAATGTTTATATCAGTATGTTTTTAATATTTTAATCAAGCAGTAATAAATATTTTCAAAATCAATGAAACTAATAAAACAACTTTGAATGTTAATGAGAAATTGAATAAGTTTTTGCAATTGAATCCAATATAAGCTATTTCAAAAAATTTTTCTAAGGTAATTTTTGAACTACATATTGTATACAAATAAAAAAATAAATTTATCAAGTTTTTTAGCAAATGCTTATTATTATATAATCACATATATAGGTTGAGTAATCCTATCTCGAGCCCAAAATACTTTTATAAAAAGAGATTGAAATTTAAATTTTTTTTTTGAAATAGTTCGTTTTAATTAATAGAAGAAATAAAAAATTACTCAATATCTTTGAGTTTTCATAGGTGCTTAGTTTTATTTACAATTTGATTTTAAATAATTAGAAAAATAAAATACATTTTATTAAATGACCAACAATGAAAAGGTAGTATAAATTTATAAATGGTATTTTTATATCATAATTATGAAAAGTTGAATCTTAAAATAGTATTTTTAATCATTAAATTTAGCTGTATCAATCTATATCCACCCTAATTAAAAATATTTTTTAATTTTAATATATTTTGATTATTAATTAGAGAAATTAAGTGATCAAACAGATTATTTCAGTCTAACTTTTATAGTATCAACAACAACTATTAATTCATATAAGATTTATTATTTAGTAACTGATGATTAATTTACATAATAATTTTTTAAGGTTGTCTGTTTCTATTTATATCTACTGATTGATAGTATTAATTAAAAAATATTTGTAATAAAACTAGGCAACTTACAATTAAGTTAAGCATCAGTTTGTAAAGGCTAATTAAATTTGCTTACATTAAGATAAATATGCTTTTATATTAAATGTTTGGAAAAAAATAAATAATTTACAATTTTATTTTTTTCTATTTAATGCCAGTAAAATTTAATTAAAAGTAAATTTTATTATTTCGCATATTTTTCATTCCAAATTTTTTATTTTGAGTAAATTTTGTAATATAGATTTTTTTTAGATAATCAAAATATATAATTTACTAAAAAAATTGAATTTTAGAAATCGATAGAGGCGGCTTACATATTGATGATTATATTTATACAAATCAAAATTTAAAATTAAATAAATAAGCACTTTAATATCTTCTAAACATAAGCAAATAAAAAGATGTTACATTTAAATTTTTTTTTCAATATATATTTTATTTAATCTAAACCTTAATTTGTTCTTTCTAATTTTCATATTTTCTTTACTTATTTATTAATTAATTTACTATCTAATCAGCTTTAATTTATTTTACCTGTATGTTTTTTTAATGTAAATATGGAAAAGTAATTTAAAACAAATTTCAAGTTGTAACATTAATTTTCTTAATATGCATATTTTGAGTAGATATAAATTGAATGAGTTTTAGTTGTTATTGGAATACAGCTTGAAAAATTAATATAAAAGCAGTTTACTGAGTTTATTGAATAAAGGTGAAACCAATTTTAGCTTACAAATGAAAAATAGGGTAACCACAATCTTTTTATTCCTTAAAAGATTCATATTATATATTAAATTTGATTAATCATAGGCAAAACAAAGGATTTTTTTGTAAATGTATTTTAGACATAGGAAATAGTATTTAAAAACCAAAAATACGTAAAGAAAACAAAATCTGATAAAAATCAGATTTGTTTTATTTGTTCTATTTTCCTGATTTTTTGATAACAAATAATTTTTACACAATTAAATATTAAAAGCACTGAAAACTATAAAAAAACAATAGAATAAGCTAAAAGCTACATAAGGTTATACTGGTTCTCAAAAATATTTATCGCTTCTTTATCTATTGAAGAGCATTAGCTGCAGTAATTTTATTTTAGTCTGAGTGAATAAATTTATTTGAAACAACTGAAATGTCAAGTAAAGATGCTGTTATTTTGAATGATTTATACGAATTTAATTGCTCAGATACTTTAGGCAAAGGATCTTTTGGTACTGTTTATAAGGGTAGAGTTATCGCAACTAACGAGGTAGTAGCTATCAAGGCTTTAAACAGATCATTGCTACAAATTCAAAACTAAAAATTCATGATAGATTAGCTTAAAAAGGAGATTAATTTAATGTAAGAAATAAAAAGTGAACACATTGTGAGAATATATGATTTGGTAGGAACTGAGACTCATATTTATATTATTATAGAGTATTGTGGTGATGGAGATTTAAGAGGCTTGCTTGAAAAAAATAACTACAATATTTCTGAATCTCAAGCGATTTCTATATTGTAACAGATACTCTAGGGGTTTAAGAGCTTAATAGACTAAGGCTACGTCCATCGTGACATTAAACCAGAAAATATTCTTATAAATAAAAACACATTCAAGATAGCAGATTTTGGTTTTGCAACAAAAATCCAAGATTAGAACGCTTAAGTATTAAAAGAGTGTGTTGGCAGTCCTTTGTATATGAGCCCTCAGCTACTTTAGCAAAAGCCATACTCTTCCAAGAGTGATATTTGGTCTATTGGATTGCTCTATTATGAAATACTATTTGGAAAACTCCCTTGGCTTTGCAGAGGTATTTATTTATATTCAAATTACTCTATTTTGTAAGATAGAATTAAAAGCGAAACGATCTTAAAAAAAAGTATTTTTTACAAATTTGCCCACAAATACGATAATCATGTAAATAGAATGAAATTACCACAAAAGCTAAAAAATTTTTTAATGCAAACGAATGATTATGATAAAATTTATAGATTATTTATTAAGTTGATTAATTTTTCCCTAATCAATAAAAACACGAAAATTTTAAATTAGCTACATTTCATTTACATTCTCCTTGATACTTTGATTTAGTTATATTTTATAGAACAATTAAAAGAAAATAATATTTTTATAACAAAATAATTGCTTGCTTGTGTAATAATAAAAATCTACTGATTTTTAAATATACTTCCTAGGAAATAAAAATTAATTATGAAGTATTTAGGTATAAAAATTAAGAAATTATTTTAAATGAATTTCTCAAATTATTTGTCCATCAATTAATTTATTAATTTTTGATTAATTCAATAAATATATCAAACAATCAATCAATTTATTTTAATAAATTATTGGTAAAAATTTGAATTATTTTCATAAAAAGAACTATTTACACTTATTTTGATAATTATTGGCAGAAAATGTAATTAATTTCAAAATTAATTTAAAATTTTTACAATACATGAAAGTAATATAAATATGCTTGCTTAACTTATTTTAATAATTAAAAATAAATAGATATAAATTCTCTCTTGATTTAAATAAGAAAAGTTCCAGTAAGGTTTCCTTTTGATAAACCTGTTACTGATTTCTCCAAGGATTTTATAAAGGGATGTCTCTAATTTGAAGAATATAAAAGATTTAGTTGGGATTAAGTCTTTAATCATGAACTATTTTAGCTTGATGATGAACTTTCTCCTATCCCTAGGAGTTAGAGCTAAAAATAGTTTAGCGGCGATTTATCAAAAGTAAATTCAAAATAGAATTTAAATGATTCAAATGAGAGAAGCTAAACTCCCAAATTGGAGTAGAAAAAGAAAGATTCTGATGAAGATGATTAAAAGTAAAGGGAAAATGCTCAGCCCAAACAGTAACAGTCTCCTTTTTAACTATCTAGAGATGCATCTCCTATTAAACAATTATAAGAAACAAGAAAAGATCTTAAATAAAATACTGAATCTAATTTTATGAATAAAAAACACTTCAAAACTGAGATTTCTTTAGATTTCAAAAAAGAAGAAATAGATGAAGATGAAAATAGCAAAAAATCTGAGAATAGCTATTTAAATTCTCCTAGAAAAAATAAAACAAAAGAAATTAAGCAGAATAAAAATCATGCTTATGAAGAAAAGTAAAACCTAAAGGAAAAAAGCTAAAATGATGAAAATGCCAAAAGCCTTCCTAAATCTTAAATTCTCAACCAAAGTTTAGTTGCTTAGTAGAACAAATTAAAAGACTTAAATAAAACTGATAAAAAAATATTAATGATGTTGTAAGATATAGTTATGTTTTACAATATCAATTTGAAAGATTTGTTTGATAGATTCGATTTAGACTAAGATGGGAAATTAACTGGTGATGAATTCTTTATTCTCCTAAAAAAATTAGACAAACAAATCAAAGAATCATAGGCCAAGCATCTATTTTCTATCCTTGATAAGCAAGAAAATGGTTACATGCTTTTTGATTAATTTGAGAGCATGTTTAATGAATGGGATTTCTCAAATCTGTAAGATAGAGCCCAAGTGATAATCAATGAACTAAAAGAGATTGTTAAAGTGAATAAATTAGATCTTGAAAATATATTCAAAAATTTTGATAAAGGATAAAATGGAAATCTCTCTCTTTAAGAGTTTGAAGAACTGATCCTCTTGATTGCTCCTGGAATTAAAAAAAATGAAATAAAATAAATCTTTGATAAGTTTGACTTAAATAAAGATTAATAAATTAGCTTTAATGAATTCAGTAATGTGATGACTCGCAAAATATTCTTACAAGATGACGAAGCAAATGTATAAACAAAGCAGATAGCAAATATCGTAAAGGAATTAAAGAGTGTATTGCTTTCTAAAAACATATCAACAGAGCTTGTATTCAAAAATTTTACTAAAAAGAACCATCCATACATGAAACTTAGTTAGTTAAAAAAACTTGCTCGTATTGTAGACGACTCTATTGATGATCAAGGCATTCACTTATTATTCAGATACATGGATATAGATAATGATGGAGAAATATCATACACAGAATTTAAAACATCTTTAGACATGTGAAAAATAATAAATTAACAAACAACAAATATTTAATAAATTAAACATATAAATAATAATTTAACCAACATATTTAAAAATATAAACCAATCTTCTTTAAATAATATAATAAATTTCATAGTTAAAAGTACTAACCAAAAATTAAAAACTAAATTATTGTAAAAAATTTAAAAAATGCTCATTAATTCATTCATAAATTTGATTGTATTTCTGCTATATAAAAATTTATATCTTACTACAAATTCATAAATTCACAATAAATTTAAAAATCATTTGTTTTGGATAAAAGATTTTTAATAATTTCACTCATTAATTATTAATTAAAATTGATTATTATTTATATATAGACTAATTTAGTATTATTAAAGCATTCATTTAGATAAAATTACTTAAGGTGATTATAATAATAATAAATTTTTATCTTAAGAATTAAAATGTGGGATAATTATTGGCTCTAAGTATGATATCTATAAAATGATATAACTTGAATAAAACCTATTTTTATAATATTATAAAAATAAATTAATTTTATCATAATTTTAATAATTTAAAAAGCTGATTAAATATAAGTTTTTAAAAATAAATTAAAATAAATATTTGGTTCAATAATTTATTATTTATTATTTATATCTTATAAGAATCAAGTGTCTCCTTTTCTAACAAATATAGTTTTAACTTTAAATTCAATATTAAATAAAGTAGAAATGAATATCGTTAATTATTCAGATGAGTCTGGAAGCGAAAATGAATCAAAGTTAACTAAAAACAATAAATAAGTTACAGAAGCAAAGGAAAAAGAAGTATTTTATTACATTTTTGTTTGTATAAAAGCTCATACATTTTTATGATGTAAATTTATTTTAAATGAAATATCTGACTTTTTGTAAACTTAGATAAAAGTGATAGAGACTTAAAAGCCATAGCAAGCACCCAAAAAAAAGAAATTACTAGGATTAAATGAAATTTTAAATTAAGATGTAATGTTTTTTAAAAGATAAATGTTAGCATACAATATATTTACAAATAATAGTATTAGGACAAGGGTATTGAAGATGGAAAATTTATTCCTCATAAAAAGTTGAAATTAAATGAAGAAGAAAATGAATAGGATAACAAAGAAGAATAAAAATAGATGGGCATACAAACAGTATTGAAAAAAAGCTAGCAATATGAAATTCAAGATTTACAAAAAACAAGGAAAGTTCCTCATATAGATGGATAATTTGCTTGTTATATTTACATAGATGTAAATGTAGGACTAGCTTAGTTGGTCAAAGCTTAAAGCAATTTCAAAAATAGAGTTAACAGAGATTATCCAGATTACCAATTTGTAGATATAGAACCTGATAATTTCCATATTTCTCTAAGCAAAACATTCTACTTAAATCGCCACTAAATAGAGCCTTTTATGTCTTCTCTTAGAGAAAGTATTAAAAATATTTATGATATATGATTTTAATTAATATTTTTACTTATTTAAATAGAATATTTAAAGAGTTTCCAATAGATTTCTTTAAGTATAGACTTGAATAAACTTAAGGTTTTCAGCAACGAAGATAGAAATAGATTTTTTGTAGCTGCTAGTGTAGGATAAGGAAAAAATATAGTCAAAGACATTGTTAATTAAATAGATAACTGTCTCCAAGCCTACGGTCTTGATACATTTTTTAAAGGAAATAAGCACCATGTGAGTCTACTTTGGACAAACAATAAAGCTACTTAAAATGCAGAGTTTAAATTATATGTAAAAGATAATCGTTTTAATTCTTCTGGAACTGATGGCTAAGTAATCTTTGATGTTTCTGAAGTTTAGTGTAAAATAGGAAAGAGAATTAATACTATAAAATTAAATCCTGTATGATAAAATTATTTATAATGACTAATTAATATAAAATTTTAATGTTAAAAACAATCTAAAATTGAAGATATCACTTCTTTTTTAATATGAAAACTAAATAATTAAATAAATTATATTACACATATATATTATTTTTTTATTTAATTAGTATTTTATTAAAAGCATTTTTTGCTTTAAATTATAGATTTGTTCTATTTCTCTATGTTAAAGCAGACTTGGAAATCTCAGATATTTTAACTACTATATTGAAGATATCTAAAAATTATTTTTAAGTAATAAATATTTGTTTTAAATTAAATTTTTTATTTAAGAAATTAAATCTATTCAAATAATTTTCAAAAATAGAAATTTTAAAAAAATAAATTAATTTAGTAAACTATTAAATAACTCTTTTAGATTATTATTAATAATTTTTTTATTTATATATATTGGATTAAATTCTATTTAAAGTATGCAGACACTAAAAGCCATATTAGAAATAAGTTGAGTTATATTAGATATCTTTTAAATGCTATTAAAAACCTTTATTATTATATTTAATTTTTAATAAATTTTGAAGTTTTTAATAGAAAGTAAATATTTTATTTTTAAAAATTCATTAAAACTTTTATAAAATAGAATTTGTATGTTTATAAATAAAGATGCTGACTCAAGCATTCTTTTAAATCTTTTAAATTTAATTTATTTAAACAATATAAAGATTTAATTTACTTAGTTTAAATATCGTGCTATTAGATTTAATTTGATTTACTACTTTGTTTTGTTTCTATATATTTTATTTTTATTAAGTGAAAAATTGTATTTTTCATAAAATTTTTCATACATTTAAATTAAACTTTTAAAATATTTAATATACAAAGAATATATTTATAATTATTATATTATGATGTAATGTTTTAGATTTATTTAAATATTATTCATAGATAGAAACATTAAAGTCTATATATCTTTTTAAAATTAATTTCAGAAATGTAATTAATTTTATTAATTTTTAAGTTTTCAAAATGAAATTGAGAAATAATATAGAGACAGTATTATACATATTATAAATTATTTAATTGATATAGATTTTAATTTTGAGAAATCAGAATTTATTTATTTATTTTTTAATATATTTTTACTCATCAAAACTTATCTTATTATTTTTAAAATATTAAAATAACTAAGAGAAAAGAATTACACTTATAAAAAATATTTATTAAATAATAAGAATTATGTTTGTTATCAAGCAAAATATTCTAATTTTTCTTTCTTTTTAGCTTCTACTGCTGCTATACCATCAACGAAATCTTCATGAGTAATGAAGCTAGCACTTCTTCTAAGAGCACACATACCTGCTTCGACACAAACTGCTTTCATTTAAGCACAGTTAAATCCATCAGTGCATCTAGCTAATTCGGAAAAGTTAATATCTTTAGCTACATTCATTTTTCTAGAATGGATTTTCATAACTTAACCTCTAGCTTCTTCAGTAGGAAGAGGGAATTCTATTTTTCTATCTAATCTACCACTTCTCAAAAGAGCTGGATCTAAAATATCAGGTCTATTGGTAGCGGCAATAACTTTAATATTATCATCAGGTGAAAAACCGTCAAGCTAGTTTAATAATTCTAACATAGTTCTTTGGACTTCACGATCACCACTCTTGTCACTGTCAAATCTTTTTATTTTATAAATTTTTATGTTAATTAATTTTCCCCTAATTTGTGCTAAATATTTTATGCTAAGTGTGTTTTTTTGTTTGTTTATATTCTTGCTAAATGATAAAATTCAAATATTTTAAGTGTCTAAAGTATATCATGCATGACTTAATTAAATTCATATATTTTTTAAATATCTAAAGTATATTATGATTAGGTTAATTACCTTTTAGTACCAATAGCATCGAGTTCATCAATAAATATAATAGCAGGTGATTTTTCACGAGCCAATGCAAAGGCATCTCTAATCATTTTGGCACCATCACCAATAAACATCTAAACGAGTTGAGGACCTGCAAGTTTTAAGAATGTGGCTTTGGTATCAGCAGCACAAGCTCTTGCCATCATAGTTTTACCAGTACCAGGAGGGCCATGCATAAGAACACCTTTAGGAGGACGAATACCAATGCTTTCAAATTTTTCTTTGTGTGTAATAGGAAGGACGATAGCTTCTCTTAATTCTTCAATTTGCTTATCCAAACCACCAACATCGGTGTATTTTTCAGTAGGTCTCTCATCTACTTCCATAGCCTTAACTAAAATTTGATATTTTAAAATAAAAATCAATAAGTTTTTTGATAAATAATTAACTGTTTAGTTTGCAAATTATCTATCTATTTAATTAATTATTTATTTATTTTTACATCTATTTTTTTATAAATTGAAACCAATTTTAGATTTATTTATTGAACTAATATAAAATAAACGTTTTTCAATAAGCAAATTGTAAATCTAAGTAAATCATTAAGCTTTCTATGAATTGCTTGGCTCGTATTGCCAAACAATAAATATTCTTCTCAAAGATCTTAAGTTTATCTTTGATTTTGTTTAATATTGCAAACTAATAGTTATTTATTTATATATTTGTTTATCTAAAATAATTACCTCTATTATCGTATTCAGCAGGTAATTTTTCAAGAACAAGATATGAATCCTTATTAACACCAACAATCTCACCAGGTTTTAACTCTTCAGCATCAACTAATCCAATAACGGGTAAGAAAACAGATTACTTGGTTGAAGTTTTAACTACAACAGCTTTTCCTTTACGAGTAGAATTGATATCGACAGTAGCAGTGTCTTCATCTTCTCCTTCTTCAGGTTCAATATCTAAAATTTCAACTATATTAGAAACTAAGTAAGGTAACTACTTATTCATTTTAATCTTTGATTTGTTGTCATTTATAAGTTTTGTAGTCTTGTTAGTGTCACTTTTAATTCTTTGTAATTCCTTTTTCATTAAAGAAATGTTATTTTCAAGATCTTTAGTTCTATTTCTAATTTATTCATCAGTAAGATCTTGTATTTCGCTCAACCATTGGGTAGTAGGATCAACTTCTTCCTATTCCATAGGTGTGGCATTCTATTATTTTGCAGTTACGTTGCTGGCCATTTCTATATTTTATATTTAAATCTTAATTGCCTATTTATTATATATGAAGGTAATTCTTTATCTTTTGATATCTTTTTTTTGAACAAAAATTAATTGTGATAAACAATAATTAATATGTTCTATTCTTCGACTCTTTATTGCTTTTATTTTATTTAAAATAATTAAAAAACTTTCTTTTTTAAATTTAATAGCAAGCAAGCAATCTTTGTATTCAATTCATCCTACTCTATATTCTGAAGATCAGATAGGTAAAACGAATCTTTTTCAATGTTAATCTCATTATTCTGAATAAGAGTCTCTTGTTCTTTTTAATTTTACTAATTTTTAATTAATTAACTACTTTTTTTTAATTCAAAGTTAAGAAAAATAACATTTTATTTCAAATTTAACTATTTTCATTTAAAAATTAAGCACAATCCATACATAGTATTTTTATCATTTTCAAATTAATAATTATTTTATTAACTTGTTTGCATTTTTCAAATGTGAAATAACTTTAAATGTATGACCCTTTTATTCAATTTTGAGTATTTAATTCAATCCTTTTTCCTTAAATTAATCAATTTAATATTTTAATTTTTTAAAATATATTTATTTTTTGTTAAAATAATATTATTCTTAATAAAATAATTTTCTAATTTAAATAAAAATATGATGCTTTATTTAAAAAAAAAAATTTTAATATTAAAAAATTAACAAAATTAAAAAAAGTCTAAATTTTAAAAATTAAATATCATTTTATCAAAAAAAATCCATTTAAACTTACATTTTCATATAAACTTTGATAATTTAAGTGGCTATAGAATACATTTTATTTTATCATCAGTTTAACTGTTTTATTAATGAATATACTTTTGTAATTCAATAAAATAAAATATAGAGTAAAACTTATTCTTCTTAATTTAAAATGAGTTCAACAAAATATAATGTTACTTATTTACTGTTCATTATCATCGATTTTTTTTCAAAATAATTTGATATATAAAAGAATAAAATATCAAATTAAATGATTCAAAAAATAAAATGCGAATTAAATATCAATTCTTTCATAAATATTAAATTTCATTAAAATGTTTTCAGATTTTTGTAGGTAAATAAAAATATAAATTTTAGGTTTTTTGTTTTTTTATAAAAAATATAAATTTGTATCTTTTTTTATCTATTTAAATTTTCAAAATTTAATTATAATAATTTCTGAAAAATAATATAAATACATCAATCAATGGTTTTTATTATTTATTATGAACAAATATTTGTAACAATTTTAAGATGATTAAAAGTAAAATAAGACAAAGACTCTTAAAAATTCTTCCTTAATTATTGATTTATTATCATTTTTAGAATTATACATAAATAAATATGTTTAAAAAAATGAAAGATTAATAAGAAGTTTAATTAATAAAAATAATATAATAGAAACTTAATATTTTGTTTATAATTAGAGTAGATTTTGTTAATTTGGCAATTCTAATAAAAGCACATAATCAATTTTGTAAAATAACTCATTAATTATTTGATTAAGTAAATAAATATGAAATTTACAGTATAAAATTTAAGTTATTTTATAAAATAAAGACAAAATTAATAAATTTACTTTGTTAATAATCTAGATTTATTATAACATAATTTTTTATTAAATTAGAAAACAAAAAAATACTTATTATTTTATAAATGTTAAATTCGATGGCTCAAAAGAAAAAAATATGTTTTGAGAGTCTATAACAGTAAAAATAATAATTATTTTATTAAAATTTATTTTTAATTATTTTTGATATTAATTCATGCATTTATTAAACTTAAATTTTAATATTATAAAATAACTTGAATGAAATAAAAAAATTATTATTATTTTATATAAGATAATTATTCACAAACGATTACTACCTACTTACCCCATCATAATTTAAATTAAGTTATTTAAATTAAATTAATAAATTTTAGTGCTTTTTTATCACTCAATCCTAGTTATTGAGGATTTGTTGTATTTAATTTTATATGTAAATTAAATATTTATTGTAAATAGCTTAAAAGGAAAATAATATATTTTGTATTTCAAAAAATATAAATTATTATAATTTTAAAATGTATATTATTGTATTTTCATTTTACTAAAAACTTTTTGTTAATATTGCTTATTTGCATTACTAATCTAGAATATTTATCTTAAAAAATCTTTCTATATAATTAAATAAATAAATAATACTCTTTATAATTTCAGTTATTTCAAATTTCTATAAGTATTAAAACTTTTAACTAGGTTAAGTTTAATAATAATAATAATGGATTTATGTATGTATGCATAAAATACAAAATATTTACTTTACAATTAATGTATTTTGTAAATAATACTTTCTACAATTAAATAAATTTTTATTGTTTTTTTTATAATTTGTTTATTTATCCTTTTATTAAATCAACTTTTAAATATTAAGAAATTGTTTTGAAGGATAAAATTATTTTCTATTATTTTTTTATTGTATTCTTTCAATATTAAAATAAAAAAATATGATAAATTTATTTCAAAATTATTTTTAATTTTATATAAATTAGGTATTAATTTTTTTTTTAATTAATTTAATAATTAATTATAAATTGCTTGTTATTAAACGCACATTTTTTATTTAAAAACTCATTCAATTTTAATATTCAATAATAAAATTTTAAAAATTAAAAACTAATTAAATAATTATTAAAATAAAAAATGAAAAAATTACTTTTCCTTACACTTATTTTAATTTCAATTTCACGAGCTGCTTTACCTTGTAATAGTAGCTGCTAATGTGACCCTGGATCTAATGTTTGCTTGAGATGTGAACTTGATTTTATTGGAAGCTAAATAGATTAGTATTAGAGATCGTGTCCTTGTCCTGAAAACTACTATAGGACTCCCTATGTTGATTGTGAGTACATATATACTGATAGTTAATACAGTCCAGGATGTGCTGAAAACTGTAGAGACTATGCTACTCTAGAAGAAGCTAAGGTAGCATGCAATCTTGATCCTTCTTGCTAAGCTATTACATGGAGTTTTGCTGGTGTTGGAGGATCAGCTTCTACCAATCCTATTGGTAATGGCCACGGATATTAACTCAGAGCTTCAAATTTTGGTGCTCTTTTTTTACCTAACAAAGAGAATACCTGGGTTAAAGGAAGTTGCCCTGCAAATAATAATGTCAATGCTAATTATGACGGTCAATGTGATTTTTAAGGGTAATAAGGTGCTACTCTAAATGGATGCGTTTAAGATTGTAAGGATTTCGCTACTTTACAGGATGCTGAAAATGCATGTAGAGCTGATCCTAACTGTGGTGGAGTCACATTTAGCAGAGCAGAGCTCGGTGGTTCTGCTTCTACAAATGCTTATAATGGTGTTTACGGTTTCTAGTTAAGAGCTGGAAGACATTTTGACTACTCTTAAAACGGTGAAAATTCTTGGAAAAAGCAAATTTGCAATGGCTGCTCATACGGTTATGCTAATGGTGAGTATAGTGGAGGATGTGTTTAGGGTTGCTAGGATTTTGCAACTCTAGACGAAGCTAAAGTAGCATGTAATGCTGATCCCTCTTGCAAAGCCGTTACTTGGAGTTTTGCAGCTGTAGGAGGACCAAATGCATCA